>NC_039481.1:2493626-3093626 GCF_003590095.1 Trichoplusia ni
TTTAGAACATATTACTCCTGACTCGAACCTCGGTAAAAACCCTAACCTAGAACATACTAGATAACAGCTTAATAAAAAAGACTAATATTCAGTCCATAGTTACGCGAAACAGCAAACAAACGAAGTTGAAACATGACACTGCATTGCAGTAGTCCCGGGAAGGGGTACACGTCTATATGGCGTCCAGTAACAACCGATGATCATTACGTCCCGGCACATCCCGGCTGGAACATCCTCGCTTAGCCGGATGCTGGCGTAGCGCCAACACCAACGCTGACGGTACCAACAAGAGAAATGATTTAACGCTTTATTTCTGACAGGAGACTGAAGCGGGACTCAAAAGGGAAAAAACAGATAGAGATGGAAATATAGGATCACCTGTAGTGGGACAGTGATAGATAATGAAGATAGACTATTTATAGAAAAAGTATTCATATCGAAGTGCACTTTATGACCGGTAATGTTCTAATTTCATATTGCTGATACTCTACGTGCTAGAGGGTTAGTTCTGAAGGTAATTGGCGATGTTACGTTACATGCCACCCACATACTTTGAACTGCGTAGAATAAGCTTGAAGCGTCTTATACGTGTTTTTCTCCAAGGCTTGTACACCAAACATAAGGAAGATAAAAAGGACCGCCTACGGCTAGAGCCATTGTATTAATAAGCATTTGTTTTCCATAATGTACTTATTACTAAGGTTTATAAATAAATCAGTTCATTAAGGACGCCGTCGGTAAACATGTGGCAACAGATCAGTATATTCAAGTTACACACATTTGTAATCCTTTACGACCAAGGTAAGGTGCTGAACTTTGAAGTACTTCGAGTTGATGACTCATAGAATATCTCTACCATAAATATACAATTTCAACGGTTGTCCAAAACCTGTACACTGTTATGACATCAGCGTTACACATGGAACAAATAAATACTTGAAAGAAAAGGCTTGTCAACATTAATTAAGTAAATTTAATGTAATATAGGTTTTATCTTTCTAAATGTGACGACCCGGAATTTGTATCTTATCAGGCACGCAACTGTGGCAGTAGTTTCAATTGCATTTTGCAACAAAATGACGAATGTTTTAGGGAAATGATATTATGTATTTAGACCTCTATAGAGTATGTACTAGCAGTGGCCTGCGGCTGTGTAAAGCCCGATCCTATTTCGTTTTTATAAGGACCGATTTTTCAATCGCCAGATAACTTTTATCTGACGAATATGTTTGACGTTTTGACAGCTTTCTTATAGAACATATGACAAACGACCATATTTATTCCTCAGATAGAAATTAACTGATGATTGAAAAATCGGCCCTTAGTCGAATAAAAAGTATCCATGATACTTCAAATTCTCCAAGAAATGGTCAACATTTTGTACTGTTTCATGAGGATCCGTTTAGCAGTTTTGGTAGTCAGTTTTTTATAATAGTAGCGATTTTATAAGTCTATTGTTTACAGAATTAATGATAACTTATTGGAAGGGAACTAAAACAATTGACGGATATAAATAATTAAGTTCTCATAATGTTGGAAATATTTTCCTTCCTTGTTTGTATTCCTAAGCAACGATATTATAGCATTGAAATATCTTATGTACCTACCTAGAAGGTTTTACGACGATTGCGTTTTTTAAGTTTTTATAGTATAATGAGCTATATGGTCAAGATATAAGGTCTAGCCAGGAGCTAGGGGGTTATCGTGATGCCAAGCCGAATAGACCAAACTTTAATTTAAAATAAAAACCAGTTCTAATCTGTAGAACTTTTAATTAATATTATCTGTTGATGCAAAAATCAAGTACTTTAACCGAGCCTTTTCGACTAAAAAGGGAAGCATAAAAAGAACTTATACTAATCTGTCTACTTTTTTTTAAACTGTCTGATATTTTACAGATAGCTGATATCTTATAGACAGCATTTTTTGTGATCCCTATGAGTTGTTGGTTTTATCTGTGTTGGCACTGTAAGGTACAATAATAGCTCGGATGTGGTCAGAGGCCCCATCATTCGCGGAACATACTGGCCAGTACTGCTACGTCATCTAATATGTTTCAAAGGTACTTGTTAACACGCAAGATGTTTAAGAAACTATTTACTTTAATTAGATTTTTAATCACTGTATGACTTGGTATTTATTGTGCTAAAGTATTGTTGTTAGAGGTCCTTTAAGGATAGTTTAGTTCGAGACGTATACTCATATTATTAACGTAAAGGAAAATGTAGAAAGAGAGAATTCGAAGAATCCTGTTAACTGTCCCAGTTATATAAAGTTAGAAATTATAAAAAAAAAAACAATAAGCTATTCTGAAAAACAAACCCTTCCGCCACAGATTAAGAAACAGTTACTACGTAATAAATAGTTGCTTCCGCGGTAAATATTTTTTAAAAGCTTACGCCAGCAGTTGTATGCTTTTTGTCGAAAAACATAACTTTTTGCAAAGAAAATAAAACATGAAACAACACTTTCAAAAATCGAAGTGTGTGTGGTCTAAAACTCCTCCGAGTAGAAGAGCATAAATGACAGCATAAATGTATAACCAATAAGTCATTCACGATCAAGGGCATAGGCCATTCACGTAAGCACTGCTATCTGTATGTCAATCACGTTTGGTCTATCAGCGGTCAAGACGTAATTAATTCCACTACAGTACTTCCAGACTTGAGGAATGCTTGTTTATTTCCATGCTGTGATAACACCTCTCCTTATCTTATAGAGTCATTCAGTTCTGCTTATCGAGGTGATAGTAATTAATATACTGCAATTAATAAGCTCGGGATTTTGAGATTCATTCGCGATGGAAAATTAATTTTCAGAGATGTTTAGAATAACTATTGATATCTATGGATTTTTGAGTTTATTAAATCCTATCTAATTTTAAAGAAATATTATATTTTCTTTACGCTTTAATGCAATACTGGCCTTTGTTATTTTTATAAAGATAATTATATATATATATTAAGAGAGACCATAACAACCAATAATATGGTTTGTAACTAATGTTACTTTGCGTAAACTCATAAAACAAATGAACAACAATATCAATATAAATCCAAATGGCATTATTTACTTATTCGTAACGGTCTTCTCACAGCTCAAGAGTATCTTTATCCGTAAGTAAGTACCAAAATACGTAATAAAGATCGTTTTTCAAATGTCGACAGTATTGCACACGTCCAGCTAATCTTGGGTTTCGTCACCGCAGTTGACAAAGGTCGTATCCTGTCGCTAAAATAGCCAAGACGTTAACTGACGTTCGACGGTACCGTAAAACCATAAATTATGTATATTTATATGCCAGCGAGCTAATGCACGAGTACAGTTATACGGGACAGAGCATTAGCTAATAAAAGACAACTAATAACAGCCTGAAAACAACTGTTTATTGCATAATTTGTCTAAATTACGAGCAACGGAGCATTATAATCAACCCAGAACTAAAACATCAGTGTCTTAGCCTCGCTAAACTAAATTTATTTATTATTATTACTAGCGTGGAACGTCCCACTGCTGGGCAAAGGCCTCCCCAATCTTCTTCCACTTGTCTCTCTCATGAGTCGCGACAAAAACTAAATTACAAACATTTAACTTACAAAAAGCTAGTCGCAAATTCCATTGAGTTACATAGACATCTAGACAGTTTGAGAAATGAACCAGACCTTGTCTATCCAAATCGGAATCAATACCTCTCAAGCATTACAGATGTAACAAATCAACATTTACATGAGTAAGACTGATCTACAAATATACGGGACCATATATGGAAGGGTTCTGTCTCGTGAAGAAGACTTACAATAGTTGGCATTGGATCTACGTCGGCCTCGGCATCATTATCTGAGTTAGCACGATTAGATGACAGACGCAGATGTTGAATGGACTACTTAAAACTATCTATATCTAGAGTAATATTATATAGAGAAATATATGTTTGTAGCGATGTAGAGAACAAGGATATACTGAACTGAGTTTAGTTAAATGTTAGTTTAACCAATAGAGGGCGACGTTATTTGTACCTAAATGACATATCACATATTATACTGTAAATTAATTTAAAATTTCGCTCAATGATGTACGCACGATTGAGCTAATCTGGTAATAAATTCGTTACCAAATTTCATAGAGGTCATAGAGGACAGCAAATCTTTTACCTAGGACATTCCGATCCGCAAATAAAAAAAAGTAACCAAGTGCACAGATACAACATTGCTGATTCCGTCACGCCTTAAAAACTTCAAACCATTTTATCTTTCTTTTCGTCAATGTAAACCAAAGGTAAATAAGCAAAAACTCTTTTGTTTTCACAATTTGAATACATACGAGTGAATTTACTAATTTGAGAAGTATAATCGGTTTTGTCGGAAAGAACAATGGAAGCTATATATAAACACACATGTCCGTCATTTTCTACATAGTGACAGTCGCAACTTTCACGTTCAAACCTAGATAATCATGTAAGTGGCTCAAGTACGTGATACGTGACAAAATAACTATTTCTTATAAAGTTTCTTAGAAGCTTCCTTTGTGTAATTTATTAAGAAATGTATTCTTTATTACGTTCCTTAATAGAACTGGTACAGCGTGTAATAAAATACTTCTGTTTTTTAAATACTACAGAACAATGTTAATACAAAATACCTATACGTATGATTGCTTGCTTATGTTGGTCACCCCTGCCTTAAAACTCCAAATAGCATGTTGCGTAAAAAACGAATACGCGATGTAGTCAGTATCGATCACAAAGACCCCTGCTATTGAAGTACATGTACCAATTATGTACTGCACCCAGTGCAGTCGCTGCTCATCTGAGCATATCGACTGCACAAATGTATTCAGAATTTGTCCCCTCAGGATTTGGCCTAGGTCACCCTCTAGGGGTGAGCAATAAAGGGCTCTGCCTAATGAATTGCGTTAGGGTACGTACTGTATTAAAAAGGGTTGAATCTGCTAAGCCAGCGAATTGGACACTGACAAATGTATAACCATCGTTAGACAATGGGAACTGACTGTTGTTTTTGACAGGGTATTTGAATTCTTGATGCATTAATTGAACCATAGTAATTTAAGCAGAACTATCTCCATGAACAATATAGAAAATAAAAATACCTTTTATATCTTGTTCAGGATAAACGGTTTCAATCAGCCCCGCAATACAGCAATATAGATACAAATACTGGGTTCAATTCAAGGATCAATTAAGATTGTTATCAAGCAGACATCTAAATAGAGGCAATAACATTAATTATGGACGTGATCTCACTTTAATTGGAAACAATCTTATCCGAGCGGCTTTCGGGTCGTCACCGCCTTCCTGGATATCATATCCTAGTTCCACAATACGATGCTGAATTAAATACTGATATAATTATATCAATTCATGTTTAATTCAATAAAATTGACTCTGAATATAGAAGATCGATTCAATATATTACATAATTATTATACCGATAGGAAACAATATTATCTGTCAAATATAACATTAAGTAACTCTCTGACATTTAGAATTCTTGACTGAATTTAAATCGTCAGCCTGTGACATCTGTTTTTCTGTATTCTAAGTCAGTATGTAAACAATTAATCGTAAAACAAATCTATTAATTCCATTAGCAAACGATTTAAGGTAACACCGAAATAAAGAAAACATACAAAACGAGAAAATCTCATTAAGTTTACGAAGTCTATAGAGTGATTACGTCATCGCTGTTTATTTATACATTTTATGTAACAGAAGGGAAAATCTCGGACTATTTACGTTAATAACGTATCAACTTTCGCTGCTCATAATGTCATAAGTTTTACTGAGGTGGGGAAATTGCAGTTTGACAGGTTGCGTTTGAGTGATGTTGATTAATTATAATTTATGAAAACACTCCTTTATCACATATCTTAATGGCAGAGAAAAAAGTAGAAAAAAAGTAACTATGGATACTTTTAAGACAATTGCCATGTTTAATTTAGACATGCAGTTCCAAATACAAATAAAATCGTAATAAATACTCGCAATAAATGTCAACTCACAAAACGTTTCAAGACCAATTATATTGATAATCTGTGGCAATAAATATAAACACTTTATTTTGTTTTTTTTTTTAAATAAGGAACTTTAAGCTTTTGTCATAAATTTATCTGTGGCTTCCTGTAGTCAGTTCAGACCTTGAGCGTTGCAAAAAAAGTAAATCTTAACATAATATAAACTGTGTTTTCTCAAAGTCACCAGAATCACTCATCAATCACAATACTGTGTCCAGTTATTAGATGCATGGGTAAAAAAATAATTAAAAAGCCGTTTTAATTCTGTCTTACGATACACCCAACTATGGGCCAGCACCATAAATAAATAAAATGTTATAAAAATCGTGCAGAACAAAGTGAATTTTCTCTAAGAGTAGATGTTGTGTGTTAAATTTGAAATTTTGAAATGGATAAATATATATATTTTTTACATTATTTATACATATACATAGGAGAACTAACTTTTAAGCAATATCATGTCGTAAACCTAGCTATAATATGCTACACACACAAGATTGGTTTTATTAAGTAGATATTCGTATAATCAGACGTAATAATTATAATTCACTGTTTTTATGACATTATTATGTTTTAAGCTATCGCAAAAAACTGCTCTACATTAAAAAAAATCTGCAGAAAACTTCCCGACGTTATTTAGAACAATGGATTCGTAACTCGGATAATAATCTTAATTGTAAATAAAAAACGTTATTGTGATTCGAACGGAAAAAGATGCTGAATAACTTTAAAATTCAAGGTTATGAAATTAAAAATAAATGTAAATTATTTTGACAACAATATTTACTTGACTAGTATTCTGAAAGAGAAACTAGAAGTATCACATCAATGGAATACGAGAAGAATGTATCATGGAACTCATATAAATACTAGAAATAGCAGTTTTATATCAATGGTATAAGGTTCAATATCGCAATTATTTGTCCTTAGGCACAACACCTAACAAAAACCTAAGATTACATTTCCATAACATCATAACATCAATACCGGTACTTTAACATGCACTTTACATTAGGTGCGTAGTTCTCTACAAATGCGAAACGACCAAGACTTTCTGAGTCTCTCCGTGCGTTATCTAATGCACGTAGAAAGTCTCAAGGGTCAATACCCTCGTCCGAAGACCCTCAACTCTTTCGCGCCAAATGATTAATAAGCTATAATGCGTTTTCTTTTTATTGGAACTTAATGGCGGAGTCATTCAGGCAGCCAATCAGTCGTAACTGTCAGATGTGATTTACAATTTATCTATCAGAAAGTGGGCACGTCTAGTGCAGTAGTAATTTCCAGTCGCGTGATCACATCTCCGATTGCCAGTCTCGATAGAAACTCGCGTATCAAACCGGTGAACGATTAAAGGTAGCTAAAACATTGTTTGGTCAGAACACGCACGCTATTACATCGTCTATTATCACTGTGATTACGTTTCTTACATGATTTAAGTCATTCTGTGATTGTGAAGTTTGCATCAAGAGATCAGTTTAAAATAATGATAAAGTTTGTAAAAAATACCTTTTCAAAATTCAGTCAAAAAGAGTCAAATGGTCGTAGATTGTTTTGTCATGAGGTTTTATAGTGTTAAATAAAAGAGCGTTACTGTTTCCAATAGACGTCCTGAAATCATGCTTCAACGCCATTAACTTACAAATTCCTAAGAGCAAAACATGACATTTTCTAAATTCTAAGCAGTCAATAAATCATAGTAATACTCGTCTCGTGCTCGCCATTGATAGTATCGTGACATAGTAGCATCGTGAACAATACGATGCTACTCACACCAATTCGGAACGGTTCGTCACAGTTACTGTTCATTGCATCACACGTCAGGAAGTAGCCATTATAACACTTTTAAAACAGAGCTCTATTCAATTAAATTCTGTCCCGATCAAGTTTGACACGTAAGTCGCTACACGGGAGCTTTATGCAACAAAAACATGTATTACATAATCTGAATTCGCTAATTATGCTGTAACAGTTGCAAGCGCAGCGATGTTTAGAATTTTACAAGTTCATTTCTATTTGATTCGCTATCTCGAACGATTAGTAGACAGTAATTAAGATCACACCTCCACTGTATTGGATTATAGTGGATGAGTACACGCAATTGATTAGAGATTAATCGAATTAATACTCGCCAGTAAGTAATTACGCATTTAATGTTAACCACTTTAAAGTCTTCAGGTAAGGATTAACGGTTGAATGATCGATGTTTTGACTTACTTGTTTGGTAAACCTTATTTATTTCGATACTTATATGACTTTTTAAACACTAGTACCTATCATTAAACCAATAAGTAAAGCGTAAACTTTTCTAGTAACACTATGTTTTAACGAAAGTGACGTTATTTTTATGCAAAAAAGCCAATGGGACGTTTCGTTGAATCACTGTTTTCTATATTTCGTGCGGTGTCCTATTACCAAAGTTCAAACGGAATAATGTTTTAATAATCGTCCCCCATGAACTCAACTTTAAAAGTCAAATTTCGAACGCGGAATTTCCATAAATTTTCTCTTGTAAATTTAAAGATGGCGACTAATGCAGAAAGCTGATAAACCAAGTACTTTTATGAAAGACTAGCTGTTGCCCGCGACTTCGTCCCCGTGGGTAGAATATATAAGTTTTGATTTATACCCGTCCTGTTTTTTCTCACATTTTCCATTGTATCTTCGCTCCTATTAGTCGCAGCGTGATGGTTTATAGCCTAAAGCCTTCCTCGATTAATGGTCTATTCAACACAAAAAGAATTTTTCAATTTGGACCAGTAGTTCCTGAGATTAGCGCGTTCAAACAAACAAACAAACAAACTCTTCAGCTTTATATATTAGTATATAGATATAGATTTTAGTTTTCAATCTGTGTAATGATAATGATAGACATTGGTGCAAACTTTAATATTGAGGTTAGATATCATAAAGTTGTCTATCATTTATGTTTATTTAACGATGTTTGAGAAAATATAACGATGTAAAACCTGCAGGTTTTGAAATTGAAAGTGAAGTTATTTAACCCGCTTTTTAATACAAGTGCTTCAGCAACTTACTTTGGGTTCAGAACAATGTATGTGATGTTGTCCGCATTTATTTAAGTAATTTATCGAAACGTATCTTGATAACGATTTTATTTCTGTAATACTTAACAAAATACTACGTACACTTAAAACGTTATTTATTATCTGTGATTGCAATGAGTGCATACTTCACTGATACTACTAAGTGCAAAGTTAATAAACAGATCAAAATAGCTACGAAACTGAAGAAAGTTTTTAACGTAAAAAAATATTGCATGCCTTGCAAATTACTTTAAAGTTTGATGGTCAAGCACCTCAGTGACTCATAAGGCATCGATCCTTGAGGTCAAATGTAATCTAGATGGTCATGCAGTCATGAAGCCAAGGTTCAATAACTTGTCTTAGCACGACAAGCAAAAAGGTTATATATCAATAATAGAGCTCATTGCTAATTTAATAAAGTGGAACTCCATGTAAGTACTAAATGGATATTTCTTTTAAATTTGGAACGTCAAATGTCAGCCACGATTTACAGTTTTTTTTTTCTCATAGACTGCATTGAGCATGCAGGCTACATACGCATGTAGGTTTAATGTACACATATGTATGTAGTATAAGCTAGAACTTGTAAAACACTATATTTGGACGGAATTCACAACAATTGCTTTTAGTAAACGTTTCTGTTTACTGTTATCGTTCACATGCATTTCAGCGGTTTAATAACAGAATGAGAAATCCGTTTTGGACACGTAAATAAATTATTTAACGTAAAAGTATATTGAAGACAATACTAAACAGTTATTTACATAATTTGTCAAAATATCTTCCTTTGTCCTATAATTTTGACGAAATTAATCAATATTTGCAAAACAGTAAACACTTCACATCTATATTGCTTGACAATGTTTTTTTTACAATTATAACAAAAAAGAAAAACCCTCTACTCATGTCGAATTATTTCATCGATAATTTAATACACTGTGTCCTTTAGATGGCCATACTTTTTACATTGCCAAATGAGTATTAAAATTAATTCGATAATGTATTAAGACAAGGCGGTCTGTGAGAACAGTTGACAGACTCCTACGCATATGTTCGAACCAGCGGATGAAGTATGGTCCTTTTTAACAAAGCCGACGTGCGAAGGTTGCTATATAGTATTTATTTTCAGTAGAAGTACACCAAGGAGTTTTGATACGAAGACGAGAGAAGAACGATGGAGAATAGAGGCCTAATGCAGCCAGTATCACCGTTTACGTGAGTTTTTTTTTTACGGTGCGTCTGTTATGCCGTCTTATTATTACACTACATAATCAATATACAATATCATTATATAGTACCTTAACAATAAGCCACACAAATTAACTGCATCGATTAAACAGATAATAATCGATGTTTTGGCATCACTGTATCAGGTTTTATTCAGTTAATATTAAACTTATTATATAAAGACTTTGAGGAAGCTGTATATTAAAACAGTCGTATGCATAAGAAAAATGTAAGCAAGATAATAGTTGTTAAGGAAATAATCTGCCTGCTTAAAATGCATTAAATGTACCAGATAACATGCATAATTTACAAGTTGACGACTTAATATTCCGATGTCACAAGACTTCTAAGAATTCTTAGATTGTTTCGAAGAAGGTCACATATTAGATAAAACGCTATTGTTTTTATTTCGCCGGTAATTATTTTGGTTGTAAGATGAGAACGAGGCATCAACACCCACGCGTATATCAATAGTTTGAACGATCATTTAATGAGGAACTTGGACTTACTTGCTTCACTTATTTTTTGGAAGTAATAACAGTTATTACACGTTACTCTTTGAGAACATAAAAACGACATTATAAAATACCTTTTTGAGTCTACAATCGGTATTTAATGAGGACATTCAATATTATTGTTTTGTCAACGAGACGCTCGTTAGGTCCGTCGAACATCAGCGAGTAAGTATTCCAAGAATGTTGCTAATGAATAACAGATATTTGCTTTCTTTATCGAAACGACAAACTATTTTACTAGAACTCAGTCGACAACTATCACAGCTTAACCCTATACATGTGAATGTGTAACTTAACTGATTGTTATGTGTATTAACTGTAAAGTGTGTAAAAAATAATCCATTTACAGGCAATGTTTACTTAAAACAACAGAAACCTTATGACGAACTAATTCCAAAACAGCTGATCGAATCACAAAACATAACACAATCGCACCACACACTATTTGATAGCAGTCAATATTCACGCACTAAACAATACTTTTACACAAAAGCAACGTGTGCGATATTTTTTTAATAGAAAATCGCGTCGCGTTCTTTAGAAAATTTGAAAACGCGAATCCGATTTGTGCCGAAGTGTGGCGAGTCGGAAGCAGCGGCGCACACTGGCGCGGACGCGGCGTGCGCGCCTCGCGTCTGCCGCCATTGACTCAGAGAAAAGTAGGGGCGTCACTCACAATCAACGTATTAATTTTCCGCTTGTTGACAAATTAAAATTAAACCACTTGCAACGCGCACGATTTTTCAACGAAATGACTCTATTGTCGTATGCACGCCCGGAGAAAGCACATATAATTATGTGTGATTGCAATGTCTAATTGCGTTTGTTTACTTTCCTTCATAGTGCTGAAAAAAAATCTCACAGTTATTAAAAATAATAATCATTTTCGTACAATTCGCATTTGCATTTATATTCACACAACTTTAAGAAAGCGGTGATAATGCGTGAATTATTTATTTTGCCTGCCAGAACTTTACTACGAGAACAATCTAGCTGTGTTGTGTGGCAGCCCTAATAATGTATAACGAGACAATAGTCGGTACTACTCCTGTCGCCGGCTGATATCAACGAACACTGGAAATGCATCGGTCCAATATTGGAAATATTATGATGAATCACACGTTGCATCCGAAAATACAGCATTCTATATTTGGCGGGCCGGCTCGTTATGGCAGGTATCAATTAATGTCGCATCAGGTTCCCGCCTACATGCAATGCCACTCCATGTTTATACCTTTAACGTTTTTACACTGCATTTTTAAATTTAAATAATAAGTGGTGACAGTCGTTTAAAGCAGTGCTGTTAGCATTTCGTGGTATAGGCAGACTGTTAGTAGCGAGTAGCTTACCTAAAACATGGTCGGGTAACTTTCTGACAGACTCTACCTAGTGCATATTACAAATGTAAAATTAATTTTGTTAATGTATAGATTAGACTTCAATGACTATTAATATGGTGACAATATTTTCTGACTTGATTCTGTTAATTATTCATTACTTGTCTAACATTTGTATCCTCATGTCGCCAAATTCATTGCATCCCCTAATTTTAAGTATACGCCCCATAACTTTATAGCTATGTTTAACCTATGTGTAACAAATAAAGATTATTTGACATAATTTATACTGACTTTTTCAGACATGAAGCATGGAAGGCTCAATATATTATGGTTTATGACATCACGTTTGCCATCTTCACAAGACGCCCTTCACCGAATTCCGTTTAATGAATGATGTGAACCGCCTGATCTCATATTACAATAATTTCAATGTATATTAGTGTTTTTAATAATATTGATATATTCGGAAGTGTAACCGGATTATCAAGTTCATAACCTTCGTTGTTTGAGTAGGCGTTCATTGCTAATTCATATAAATAGATTATTATAATTTATTGTAACTACATCTATTGGCACAGATAATAGGATGATACTGCATGTTTAGTTGAGTAGTTGACGTGACCACGCACTGTGCGCGACGTGTAGCGGATTCGATCCCAGCGTAGGACAAGTATTTGTGTGATCCACGAATGCTTGTATTGAGTCTGGGTGTCTTTGTGAATGTGACTTGAATGTTTTTGAAAAACCCTGCAACACAAGGATTAAATTCCTTACTGCGTTTTTTTCTTAATATTTTTCATTATCATCGGCCTAGCCCTTTTCCCAACTATGGTGTCGGCTTCCAGTCTAATTGGATTCAGCCAGGTACCAGTGTTTTACAAGGAGCGACTCCCTATCTGACCTCCTTAACCCAGTTACTTGGGCAACACGATATCCTTTAGTTAGATTGGTTATCAGTCTTTCTTTAATATTTAGCTAGAAAGCTAAATAGATAGATACAAAGGCATATAATTCATTGTTTCAGACAGCTCTACCATATAGACTATAGATACAGTAGTTGTAATCCTTCCATGATAGTTCAATAACGCTTGTCTGGGGCGAGGAGTCGAGGATTCACGTTTTGGGAATTAATTTAAATTTTCTTGATATTTTTGAGCACGATTTTAATACGGTGTGTATTTTAATATAGCCTTGTTTGCTGTATTATTGTAGTATAATAAATATAATATCTTAAAATATAATGTAAATGATCAATAAATTTGACATTCGAGAAAACTGAAATATTTTATTTTCCTAATTAACTGTCTTTACTTTTAGTATTGGTAAATGATGAATAACAAATCTTAGAATTTGAATTGTAAGTTTTAAAGTTCACAAAGTTTTCCTTATTATATTACTAATATTTTCAAGGTAAATTGACATACAAATTGTTTATTATTGCATATTTAAGTATTCTAACAGTATTTTATTACCCATCAATTAATCCCTGATATAAAATAAACATTCACTTAGAGTCCGTAAAATTCCATAGCGAAAATTTTCTCGTACCTTAAACTGTGCATAGACAAATAATCAAAATTCATATCATAAGTTTCAACCTCCTTCAAAATCAATTCATACAAATTGTGTCACCATATAACGTTCAGGAAGTAACAACCTAACAAACTCACTTTCCTTTCACATTTAATTAATAACAAACATAAAGAAATCACAAGTTTTTATTGAACTGCAATAACATTCAGGCTAAATGATTAAGTGCGTTATAAATGCGGTGCAATTGACAGTAAAACATGAAAGTTGCAAGCTTTCGTAATACCAGAACTTAAGTTGAGTCGGTAAACGACGTAGTGTCTATTAAGAATTCATTTTTTGTCTCGAAACCGAACCTTATAGACAAACAATGTATATATGTTTAATATTCAGGACGGCGCCGGTTCATAGGAACCGATGTGAGCTGGCTATACTTCCCTATCGGGCTACTGAGTCATATAAACGTCCTATATAGCGTGGAGTCAGTGTACTCATAACTCGAAAATACTTGAAATAATATATAGAACAGTAAATCTTGCTGGAAATACATTGTCGTCCCCTCTATAACCGTAATTCCTTTGGAAATTGCTCTAGTATTCCTCTTCCTACTTCCATCCTGTCCTTACTTTATACTAATAACTGTAACTTCAGTCATCTCAACCAAAACTGTGAACCAATATTTCCATAATGCATTAAATAAAAATACGTTAGTTTTTCCATAAATTTGTTCCGGTACATATGGTAAAAATTGTCACTGGCCATCAATAAACGTGAAGAGACAAAAATACTAGAAATGTGACGTTTTAGCTAATGAAATCGCTCAAAGGGCATGGATACCTTTGAACTTCCCATGAGGGATAAATTAAAAAAAACAAACGACATGTTAAAATCATGTGACTCGTTGAAGAGTTTATAATTTTTGTTAAATTGATATGAAGGAACGCTGAAGCCTGAAAGGTTGACAACTTGCCAACGGACTCTGGAAATAAAGTTTAAAAAACAGACGGGAAGAGGCTGATGGTAAATACGGCATCACAGGTACACGAAAAAATAATTTTAATTTCGGACGATTTATCGAAGTGTTAAACGAAATTATTGAGTTTATGGTTCATTTAACAATTACTTAATAGGTCGCGGGTCGCAGTGCAGTTTCTATGTGTAAAGGACGCTTTCGACATCAATTTTAAATTTTAAAATGAAAATATATACATATTATATAGTCTAAGAGCTATTTTCATATGTAACGAGATGTTTTATTCTTATTAATTTGCTAATACAGAAGAAATAGGCATTTCTGCATCCCATGCAGAATCCGTCTAAACATTTACGCAGTAAGCTCTATCTACTACTTAGATATAGTAGTACATTAAAAAAACAAATGAAATGAACAAATATGCGATAACAATTTAACACAAATCGAAACATCTAAATCCAAATGTAAGTAATTATTTCAGTTGCGACTACAAATCAAAGTCTCTTAAACAAATAACCAAGTTTAATGAGGAAGTCACGAAAAAGGGTAACAAATTACACCAAGAGATCAATCGCTCCGTCCACGTTAAGTGCTAAGGCCGGTGAGCAACCGAAAATATTACAGAAATAAAAAACTAAACTTCAGCTACTAAATTAGAAACTTTTTTGTAAAGCTAACGTCCGCTATTTTGGAGACGTCAATCGACCCCGCGCTTACAAAGTTTGTGTCGCATACGACAGGTTAACATTTGGTATTTTCGTAACAACTCTTTCTCGACGAAAATATGAAAGCTGAGTTGACTGATGGTTAGTTGGTTATAAACGTTGAAAGGGAAACTTTCGAAATTATTTTTAAGCGTTGACTATTAAGTCCGCCGTTGTACAAATATTGTATAAAAAGTGTAAATAAATAAATAAATAAATATTAACAATGTTCAAGAACCACGCTTAGCAAAGTCGCCCTAATGTTTTATGCTGTATTTGTCACTAACCTAAGTTTCATTTGTACATAGGCCTGTAGGTTTCAATAGTAGAACGAGACTCGTATTGGAGCAAATCGATTGCAATTCATGTCTGGCCCAACTCCAAATGCTACAGAATTTTCGATTCGAAAACTCAATATTGCAGTCCTTTTGCGACGAAACGGGGAGACAACGAGGCGTGTTGTTTAGCCGCGAAGCTCAATAAAATCGATCTTACTTTATAAATAAATGTCAAAATAGCAATATATGTTTAGCTGCCAAAATATTTGAAAAAGAAAATTGAGAATTGTGAATAGTTAATAGAAAAAAATGCTCTCATAACCTTCAACTGTTTTTTCGATTTCTTCTAGGAAATAGTTTCTCGATGCGGGCAAAGGGCTACCTTAAATCTTTCCACCATTATCTACTCGCCGATCTCAATTTTCCAAAACTTTCCAGTACTATTCATTGTCAATATCTGCATGTAAACGGACTTCCGTTGTGCAATTTAATCATAATTAATTCAAAACATTGACACGCCTTAAACCTTTCAAATTAGGACATAGGATAGATGAGATAGCCATATTGTTGTATCTTTATGTCTTATCAGGCAAGGTCAAAGGAAAACTCAATATCGTATCAATGCAAAATGTTATTCTCATTTTGTATGCCAGACGTTATATTATAAAGTTTCCACCTACAGGTCGCGTGTTAATCTATTTTTGGGCCTAACTTAGAAGAGCTTGAATTTGAGTGTTTTTATCGGGATAGCCGATGGATATTAGGAGTACGCTATAAATTTGATGAGACAAACTGTTCTGTTCACTTTTCTATTTGTTGTGAACACATTTTTTTTGGTAGGTACTAGTGAATTATTAAAAAAAATTGACGGAACTTTACGCAACTTCCTTTAATCTGACACCTAAGTACCTTACTGACCCTATTGAAATTGTGACCTTTATAACCGGAAAAAGTTACGTTACGTTAACCTTTTGATAAGTTTAATCACAATTTTTATTCGTCGTGTTTCACAGCCACTGAGCGATAAAATAATTTTAAAAATTTTATTAGACATTCTCGGAATCCGGTTACATTAAGAAAATTAAAGTACCACAATTATCTGCAACTGGATGAAGATAAAACAATTGAAAACACAACCAAACTAACCAATTCCTTCTTATTTTTTTTCAACAGATGAATTATAATAATTTTATTTTATAGAAAAAAATATTCTCATTTGCAGCACGTGTGACACAAAAATAATAACAGTAATTTATTAGAAGTCTTCCTAAATCGGTGCAACATCTGTTATCATTATGAATATGTATATCGGAATGACGCAACTCCCGAAAGTGTCATTAACTTTGTTCAAACAGACAAGTCATCATATTATATGGATATTCTTTGCATATAAATGATTAACAGTTAAATAAAGTACTATATATGTTGAAAAAGTGCGAAGTACGTTAATCCTAAGATTTTCCAACTCTTAATGGTAAAAGCCCGATAAAATCATTTCGTCTTACTTAACCTTACTACCTCATGCGGTACACCCTAAGATATTGGTTCTGGTAAAACTTAATATTTACTTATAATATCCGAAGGGTCAAAATGGGGTTTTGGGGAGGATTTTATGACTTTCTTGGAAAAAAAGATTTACTTTCATGGACAGACACATTTCATTGAAATATAGCCGGTCTTGGCAAAAACTCGTTAATATCTTATTCTGCTAAATATGCAGTAGTTATTTGCGTATCTATTCACCTGTCCGAGATTGGTTGTCAAAGTGTCGGGCGGCGGGCAGCCCACTCGCTGAGGGAGCAATGTCAATTAAAAACGGCCGGGCCCTAATTGTGCCCATTTTAGCTCGATTGCGCCAGACAGGGGCGAAGGGACTGTCGTGTGTCGAATTGATACTCTCGCTTATTGGAAAACACACGTTACGTGTATGAAACATAACAACAAAAAGGGGTTTTTTTAATTGGCTACATTCCGATTTGATTTTCGTTTTTTGCTTTATTGTATCCGTAACTAAGTCAGTGAGAAATTTCAGGGTAATTTATTACAAACAAGGAAAGCTAATTAAAGAAATACAAAGGTTTCCGTGAACATGACCCTTTCCAAGTCGTTCCCCAAAACAGTACCATTTCGTGCAATACTGTGCCAACATGTAGATGTAATCAACGTAGTTACAAAGAAAAGTGATGAAATGTCAAAAAACTGTTTAACAAAGACTCATCCAAAAAGATGAAACAATACTAACAAAAAGCGTCGATCTGTTTCACAGCCCGACAAAGATTAGGAATTCGTTGAAGAAGTTGATATTCTGACTAATATTATGGGCGACAAAAACAGTGACAAGTAAGTATGCAGGAGCGTGAAAATTTAGTTGAATCGATTGTCAACGGGTGCGCTGGCGTCACGGTGAGCGCCCTTCTAACGTTGCGTTGGCAACACTGCAGCGAAACGTCACTCAAACCAAATCTAATGCTACGTAATGAAGTGCATCTTGTTTGGTTTGATTAATCTTCTATGTTATTACGAAGTTTATTTAAAATCAATGCAATTACTCATGAAGTTCTATTTGATTTTGGCATCATAATATATTTGCAACTTTTTTAACAGATGTTATAAAATTTAACTTTTAGAAGATTTTTAGATACTTTTCCGGTAAAATCAATCACCTAAGTAGTCATTTTGTAAGTAAATGTCTTCATTTGAATTTTATATAGATACTCAATACTGTGTGTTTATTTTATATCCTTCTGAAGCTACTATTTTAATACAAGATGTTAACATTAGTAGCGCCATCTGTTATTGAGTGAATCAACGTGAGTAGATGCGTTATAGCGCCATCTAGCGTCGAATAGAAACGCTGTTGCTGCGTACTTGCCGCTAGATGGCGGTATAAGTTGGTTGCTTCTGTCGTTAAATAGAGGGCGCTGTACTACGTAGTACTATACTACATTCTGTAGCTTTACTTAGTTTAAAAAGTTTACTCACCTTGAGCAGGCATCGCACGTAATGAAACAGCATCTTCTTCGATTTCATCTTCAACTTCTTCCTCGGTTATAGAAGGTGGTGCAGCCCAACAGCGAAGCCTCACGCCAGCATTGCCGACGGTGGCCCCGCTGTCTAACCTCACGCGGGGAAGACTTCTCGACGAATATTCACCATTATTATTGGTCTGGCAAACAAAAAATTTGGCATTAGCAACAAACTCGTTACGTTCAAACATAAAAACTACAAACACTACTAGGAGGGGTCAAATCTAATTAGACTAAACATATTACAGCCAAAAAAACGCTTCCATCCGTATCAAACAACGCTAATTAAATTTGTCTAATGATGCAGAAATCAAGCAATAAAATAAAGGAAGTTTGCAATCAATAACTCGACACATGTACGTTAATGCTAAAATTAAGCTAATGAAAACGCTTAGCAATTAGCTAAACGGATGCTACGGGGAATCAGTTGCAACGAAAATAGATATTCATTCAGTCATTCTATTTACATAAGTACATAAAAAAGGGTAATCGTGTGGGTTTAATGTATTGCCGATTAAAAGCTTACAGTTTGCCTCCGTACCGCGTAGTATGAAGTAGCAGCTGCTTATTGATAATGACATATTTATGGGCAACGTCAACTTGTATACAGTAATGTTATTGGATAGGATTTGTATACAGTCTACTGTGTAAAGAGCTTTTATGATGTGGGTATTGAGGTAGTAAACGTTAATGCATTTACAGGATAGATTAGTAAAGAACTTAACTTTTCTGTAATACATTAGTTTAGGTACTTAAATAACAACTAAGTACCTTAGACAATAAAACATTTATAAATAATTTCTTACGCAATAGTCCCTGTTAGACAGTCCATTGATTTAAGTACTTGAAAAGGGGTAAATAATCTTGGTCTGTCTTTTCTTTTTATCCAACACATATTATTGTTGTTTTTCATTGGGTTTTAGTCGAAGTTTAACTGAGTTTTTGACAAATTAAGATTGTTTACACTAATACATTAAGAATCTAGTTATAGTCATATTTCGTGTGTGTGATAATTTATTTTATTTATGAGGCTATATTTTTGAGATGATGATTACTCAGTACTTACTAGAGTGATTAGATTCAATTACGTATACAATTACAGTGGTAATGCCACGGGGTTCAATCCAAAAGTATCATTATCGCCAGTCTAATTCAGCTTGACAACCTTGCACTACTAAACTACCTACTAATTAAGAAAAAACTGGTATAGGTACCTAAAATACTAAAAAGTGTCGGTTTGTAAGACATTTTTATATAAATAATACTGTTCAGTTTTAAAAAAAAACCCTGGGTTTCTGTCAAATTATCTGATTGCACTTGACTAGTTTCATATGTATATGATTATATAATTATTATGTTCAGCGATCCAGCCATTGACAACCAAAAATCCAACTATGAACACAATAACAAAACAACATCGTCAGCTTTTTATTTTAATTGTTATTTAATTTAATGGTTTTTACGAATGCACGCCAGTGTGTATTAGATGACGTTTTACCGATATGTTCCTGATTTACGGTGTGTCAATAACCTCCAAATAATGTAAGGATTAGGTAGTTTTATTGTAACAAAACTGCGAGGAAAACATGTTGCCCAAAGATGCCAAAGGTAGTATCATATTGCTACGTTGCTTGACTTGTAAAACTTTTAGAATATTATTTATTAATTATTGTGTTTTAAAATACATTAAAGTATTGGCTTCAAGACCAGCTAAGTGTGTACCTCTTTAACCTCAGCCCATCGAGACCTATTTCTGAACAGAGGCTCTTCTGGGGCTCACGCTATCATAAACCAAATTTTGCGCAACAATATGGAAATCCAAGCGATTCATTTTCCAAACTTTATTACTGTGTGTAATGTGTATGTGTGTGTAGTGTCAACTCATGAGCTCTCGTATCTAGCTGACCATCGGTTACAAGAATCATCACTATTTTTATTCCAAGTTTATAAAAGACAAAGCCGGATTTTAAAAATCGGGTATAATTGAATCTATCTGAGTATTTCTCAGTATATGACAAGTATACCATACTGTTTCTGCGTGCTGTGAGTAACGGGCTAACATCCCGTCACCGCTTTGCATCGGCGCATGTTTTTTGCACGGTTATTTTAGGAGATCCTGTCGTTCTGATTCCCCGTAAGTCACGGTGAATGAAACCTCCGTTCTGAAGCTGTGAAGGACATAACCTACTTTCTTGATTTATTGTTGTTGCATTTGAAAGGAAGTTACAACTTTAGAAGTAGGTTAGGTACGAGGGGTTTAGATAAGTAATTGTTGTTAATTAAACTGTGACAATCGGTAAATAGTTATTTTTGTATTCTTTAAATATTATGTACCGACTTGCGAAAGACAAACGACAGTAACTCACGAATTTGGAATCATCCTTTTCTTATTCTCGTAATTCAACATCGAAAAAAAAAATACCGGGCTATAAAAATGTTCCTCGGAAATGTAAACAGATTTTTTACGATTTAAAACTTGTTACTTGAGTCAGCACTAAAACGGAAAAAGAGTTCACTCAAAGAAACCTTTCAAACGTATGACTAACACTGACAGCACTACAAATGACCGTAGTGCTGTCACCGTACCCACAATTATTGATATACCTTCGACTACTCACAACCCGTGTGTTATGATTAGACCTGTTTATTTGATAACATACGCACTTAACCGACTCACGGACTCACTGATGCAGATGTTTTGAGTTACCAGTTGTAGTGTACGACAGTCATTTGTCTAATTGGCGCAGGTAGTGGTGTGAATATGATGTGTAACTAATGACAGGTTAGATTCTAGATTGATTGTAAAGTAGATAATCGTATCGACGAGGACAAAAAAAACAACAGTTTAAAAACAAATTAACCAGTAGCTATGAGGCTTGTGACCTAATACCACGTTTTGAAGAAAAGAAAGGACCATTTTTGACTCTTTTTAAGACTGTTTCAGTCCTAGCATGAAGATGCTGCAGTAAGGATGTGTTGATAGCACCACCCGCACATTCTTGCCAGAGCTATTATTATAAAAATAAACCACGATGAAATCATTTTTAAGCGACGGAAAAATATAACGTTTTTATGTTACTTCAGAACCTCGGACTGGATGAACCGATTTTGTCGACTCTCTTATCATTTTACGCGAAAAAGCTGTCATTTGGGCCCATAAAATTTCATTGAGTTTGTCAAGGTACTTTTTATTAAGGGACATTATATATTTAAGTTATATGTTTTATTATAATATAATATTATGAATGATAAACTAGTTTTACCTTTATCCGCCAGAAATCATTGCACATAAATAACTCGCATACACTGTGAGTAATAAATTGTAATCGTCATATGTAGATCACACGTATGATGCCGGTCGACAAATAAATGTCAATCTTGGGTGCAATCAAGCTCACCACAGATCTATGGTAATGGTTAAGTAATTATCCATTAAGCACAATGTAGGTGAGTCGATCGACTGGTTACCGTGGGAACTCTAACGCTGACTCTATAAAACTAGAACGAGATTATTTCGAGGCCTTATACGGCCCTTTCGACTCAAGATCATCTTACCCAGTGAGATACTGTACGGTATTCGTTACTGAGAACTGAAAGCCTACCAGCAAGTCTTAGAGTTAGAGGGAGATGGTTATATTCGCAATGTAGAGCGGCATCTCGCTTCCACAACAGGAATAATATGACTTTAAGATGAGGAGGTATGTGCCCTGATCGCAGAACAGACTTGATTGGATTGATTTCAAACTAGTTGGTCCCGTTGATCATTACATCTACATGCTGTGTTGTACCGTAAACACGAACTCTATAAATTGTTAGGAATCCTCGAAGTTTATACAAGTAGGTCGATATAAAAGTCACAAATTCAAAAAGCTCTGGCTGGTTTAAAATTAAATTGCGGACCGTAAATTTTGTTCCTTATTTTTTAAACTGAGAATTCATAATTGGATTGAATTACGACTCCATTGTTTTAAAACAACTGACACTTATAGTATAGTTAACACTGCCTACTGGGCCACATGTGAGTGTAAAATAATAGGTAGAAATAAAAACATATATAAAAGTAAACGAGTAATTACTCGAACAATAAAAAAAAATGAGTAATATAATATGAAATTTAATCCGCAGAATGTCTTAAGCTCAACTGACATTTACCGTGATCGATAATTAATTAAAACGTCATCGATCAAGCCTACACAACAATCAATCGATAAAAAAGGTCGCAATAGTTACACGGTGACGGCGAAACAACATTGCACCACAGCATTATGAAGTGTTGGATAAATGCCATACAATAGAGCGGTAACCGTACGCGCGGTAAGAATCCGAAACATGTGTTATTTCCCATTATTCCTAGTATGACATTACGTGTAGCGTCATGTGAACGGCGTGAACGGCGTAAATACTCGGAGCGTGACGCTTGGACTCGTCACTTGATACCAGATACTAAGCGATACTAGTGTCCTTGCTTTACCTCTCTAATATTACCGTGATAATATCGCGTTTGAAACGTTCTCATTTTAAAATGTATGGACTAGGCTGCCATAAATACAAGTGATTAAAAAAAAACACGCGATAAGGAATTGAATCCTTGTGTCGCAGGAGCTTTCACAAACATGTAACATGCACAAAACACTCAAACTCAGTACAAGTACATATTACCTTCGTCATATTGGTTTGGTTACTCATCATCATTAGTCTTTATTATGAAAGGTTTCTCTTTATTACCTTTAAATAACCACTCATAATAGTTGGTGCTTTCGAACTGATATTATCATCAACTTATAATATGGAACAACTCAAGATCACCATAAGGTCAATGTAGACGACGTAGAGTAGAGTAAGTCTCGACGACTTTTCCTAAGAAATCTCTAACAATTTAAAAGAGATTAATTGAAACAGGAATATTAATATAATTTATCTTATCATTCTTCTTAAGAAGCCATTAAGCATCATATTGTTAGACCAATACTCAGCTACGTTGAGCATGAATACTAATCTTCGCGTATGTTGACACTGTGGGCAACAAATGATTGGAAAACTTTCGTAAGGCGAATTCATAATTACATATTAATTTAATAACGGTAGACTCACGCTTATAGATCGGGATCACCCGACAAAAACCGAACATACCGAAGT
Source organism: Trichoplusia ni (assembly GCF_003590095.1). Lineage (NCBI taxonomy): Eukaryota > Metazoa > Arthropoda > Insecta > Lepidoptera > Noctuidae > Trichoplusia > Trichoplusia ni. Next base: position 2,517,433 of record NC_039481.1, read on the forward strand.
ACTGTCGCTGCATCAACACATGAGCAGTCGATCGATCCCGATATATCCGCGTGAGTAAAATCTTAATCGATTCAAGGAGAACTACCACACTGATATTTTTTAAAGATGATGCAGCCCAACTAGCTCATCTTTTAATTAAACCAGCTGACTAAGATAGACGTGAAAACCTGTTTCGAGCACTCATCTAGTCAAAACTTTATTTCCACATTATTAAGTACCCTATCGCCCACATCTTATCTATGTACCCGTTACACTTAATAAGACAATCCTCAAATTCTTAAGCTGTTTCTACATAACACTAAACAGTTAGTCCGCGGGAACGTTGAATAAAATTGAATTTTAATTAGCATGTATGTATTTGTACCAGATAAGTCTGCCTTCACGACTCCGTTACAAGTCGGGGATATGCAGAAATAGTTTGACTTGTGACTTGTAACATGTGAGTCTATAGATCGCTATCGGTCTGTAAGTTGACAAGTTGCTGGCGACTGCGTCAGATCTATAGCTCGTACAGTCGGCAACAAATCTCGCTTAACAAAAACAGATTTTCCAGACAACTGCCCTTAAACCAATTTAATAAGTTGTTGATGTGCTGTTAAGTAAAAAATAGTAAACCGGCATCAGTAAGAATGTTAACCGCTTCAATCGCTTAATTGGTTCGAGAGTTATGATGCCACAGACACACAGACACGTCAAACTTATAACACCCTTCTTCTTCATCGGGGGATAATATTGGTTTGACGCCTAGTTCACACCAAAACACACTGGCACTTTGTAAAACGGATTGTGTTAAACGTCTTGTGTTGCTGACTGTACTCTCATTTCCTTTTGTTGACACATTCAGCTGCTGCCATTACGTGGGCAGATAAGTCGATCTCAATACATATCGGCATTGAGTAACGTTGATTAATAAGATAAGTAATAAAAAATTGTATATTAATGAACCGGCTGCAACTTAACTTCAACAACATATCATAATACTAGCTGTTGCCCGCGACTTCGTCCGCGTGGTTAGAAGATATAAGTTATAATTTATACCTGCCTTCTATCTATCTTGTAGGATTCAGTCAGCTTTTGCAAAGTAAGCGCAAAAAATGAGTTTTTTTACGACCTCACATTAGAAACCTCAAAAATTGTAGCCCATGTGTTATTCTGATGTATAAGCTATATTGTGGTAAAGGATCATTCAAATCCATTCAGTAGTTTTTACGTGAAAGAGTAACAAACATCCATACATCCATACTTACAAACTTTCGCCTTTATAATAGTAGTAGGATGGAACAGTCACTAGCAAAAAAATAAAACATATCCCTAAAAAAAAGGTTTATATGTAGGTGTACTAAGGAATTCAATATTTGTGTCGCGGAGGTTTTAACAAGCTTAGAAGTCACATGCACTAGACACCCAGCCTGAGAACAAGCCTTCATAGATCACCCAATTGGGGCTAGCCCGTTATCCGTAAGGTCAAAATGATATACAAGCAATTCATTTAAGTTAAAACTTTGAGCTTAAATACACACCATACTTTCCTTCGCCTAGAACAATATCTTATCTTTCTAAACCAAAATGAATACAGCGGTTTCGAAGTGAAAATCAGCCACAATAGGAAAGGCAGTGAAACTAGCTTTAAAAGCTGTGTATTGTAAATTGAATTGTAAAAGGGGCAAGCTGTAGGCTTTCGCATGGATAGCTGGAGACTAAGGTGTATCTGCAACGCGTTAGTTACTGACTGGTTGTCTGGTAAATGTCTGCAAGGCTAGGCGAGTGGCTGAGGTAACCACGCAGAACCTAGAGTGCGTGACATGTCGCGGGTTCTATCCCCGCGTAGGACAAGTATTTGTGTGATCCACGAACGCTCTCAGTCTGGGTGTCTTTGAGCATGTGACTTGAATGTTTGTGATACAAGGTTTAAATTCGTTATTGCAAGAGTCGTTTAAAAAAATGTGATGAGTGAGATCCCAAGAAAAGTGTGGAAGTAGTGTTTCGGATTCGTCTTTTCTGGGACGAAAGAGGTACATTGAAGATTTGTGGGCTACGCGATCAGCTAGCAACACTTTTAGGAGATACCTATTAGTTACAGGTCATAAAGATATATGCAGGTTCTATTTACAGTTGATGAATTCATGGTGCGTGATAAATAGGGGCGACTTTGTACGGCGATTCAGGTTTAGTTGGTAAGAGTCTAACACTACCTGCTCTAAGAAGGTGTGTATTTATGAGGATTTCCCACAATACCTACCCGAAAAGGAGTTCTATTCACACTCAGCAACAGATAAGTAGAATTTACGTGCAAGCCTGTTTTGAAATCATAAATACCATCAAAGCTTCAAAATCCATAACAAATCCGTACTCAAAGCAAACAAACTCTGTGTTAACACTCACATATTTCTCGGAAAGCTCAACTTTCCTAACATTTCAAGATCGCAATTGTAAAGCATACGTCATAAATTGAACGCAACAGATTAATGAATGTGGATTAAACAAATGACTTGTTTAAGCTCAAGGACAATTAAAGAGGATAATTAATTAGTTATCAAGGGGACGTCGTTTAAGACGATTAGGTCTTCTTTTCTACTCACTTATAAGCAAGTAAAGATAATAGTAGTTAGTGTACAGAATATTTATGGTGAGTAATGAAATCAGTGTTTTATTTGACGTCGCATGAATTTTGTAACTTATTATACTAATAAAATAAATAAATAAAGGTGCTTTCTATTTTCACTTAAAAGGCACCTGATCATCTTATATGGTATAATATAGTATGGTACAGTATAGTAGCATGGTAATTAAACCATAATTAGTGCAACTTCTAAAAAGGTAACAAAATTATCGAACTATAAACCATCTCCACTCGATAAACTCAAAACATTCAACCAGTTAATCTTACAACTTTCTCTAAAACAACAGTCAACTCAAGTTAAGATCAAACAATAAATAGGTTTACAAGTTAATAACCTGTGTTGACTTAAAGATGACCTACCACCTATTAAAGTAACATTACTGCAGTTGTGTGAAAGAGATAGCGCTCTACAAGACGTAGAGCGGCGTCCCTTTCCCACAACGACTTTAATTTTACTTGAAGTGTCTATAGGTGTTCTGATGGTACAAAATACAAGAGCTGTAACTCTTCCGCGAGCTCTCACGTTCAAAGCCAGTTGTTGCATCAAAGGTGTAATAAAAAGTGAACCAACAACATATTTCATGTTTGTAAGTTAAACGTGACCCAATTAGTGACAGCTTCCCTTTTATCAAGACTTGTTCCTGGAGATCAGAGAGACGTCATTATAATAATTGAAATTGTCTGGATTTTGTCACAATTTTCTTGTGACAGTCTTGAGGTAATTAAGTCTTTGAGGCTCGCTTGCGTGTACTATCTCAGCTCTACCATGTATTTACGAAAAAGGTATAAAAGGTGTTGAAGTGGACATAACATGGGTACGTTTTAAGTAAGATATTCTTATAATTATTTTAAGTCATATTTCTTCAAAATACCTACTCCAAAAGATGCTTAACTCTTTAAAGTAAAGGCTTCTTTCTTTTCAGGAAGATAATATAGAAGTTTGATACTACTAAAGCTTAAAACGTGTTTAATACGACATGGGTAGGTAACTTTTATAATAATAATTATGTAAAATATTCCAACAAAAACAAACTATAGACAAAAACATTCGTATTTTTAATCCATTGTCATTACCGATCATAACACGTTACTTGAGAACTTCTAGAACATACTCATAAATAACTGAATGTAAATCAGACAAAGCCGACGACTTGATAAATATTACGATCATGTACCACACACGAGTAGGTACGGACTGCCAAGAAAACGGCCTACCGGTTTCGAAAAATAAATCGTGTGTATGTAAAATATCGATTAGGTTGACATTAGTACCTATAAGAATACTTTTGAACGGGAAAATCAACCTTATTGTTCTATGACGTGCGTATGATTTTCAACCTTAAGTTGATAGACAACTGTCTTGGCTGAACGTATGCATTGAACAATATCGATTACTGTCTTAAACAACTGACATTATCATCAATCTTCTGGCTCTACGGAAATGTATCGCGAAGACTAATATTAAAGCTGATTTAGCCGATGAGGGCAATATCGTGCAATTCAACATACATAGCGGCGTGGTGATACATAATGTTTTAAACCAGAAGGCGTTTTGAAGAAATATTATTGGAGTCTGTTACCCTCCTGCAACTGAAATAGTATTAGATCAAGAATCGTCTTCCCAAAGCTGCGTGGCTCCGCAATTTATAACTTGCCGAATATCTCGCATCGTCTATATGAGCCCTAAGTCATTCAGATAAATGATAGAACTATAATGCCAGTCTTTAGTTGTCCTACAGGGCAAGAGCCTCACCTCATATAGAAGGACCGAGCTACAATCATCACTGGGCACTGTGAGTAAGCAATTTATTAAGTCCTAGATTTCCCACGATATCCTCCATCACTTAGTATGTAATCATACAAGAAATAGAAAGACACTTTACTTTGAAAAGTATGTTTTACGAGCAACTACGAAAACTCACTCAAATACAATAACAATAAGGCCGAATGTCCTATAAAACAAAAGAAATGCAACACTAAAAGTCATCAGTGTTTTGTTTCTATTGAGTGTCACATTATAACCGTACCTTGTACTTATTTATGTCCATATAATCGTACAGTAAGTAATGCATGTTTGACAAGTAGGTAGCACTAAGCCAGCGGACATTGCACCTTGTAATAGACACCTATAAATAGGTCAGAGAAAGCCGTATGAAATTAGAAACGCGTTGAGCGCAGCCCTTTGAAATGTTGGTAAATAAATTGTAACAGCCATCTCTTTCAATTAGAGAGAAATTATAACAAGCGGTTTGGTGAATATGACGTTTGGAAGAAAAGAACGGGTACGAAACTTTTTCTACTACAGGTTTACTTGTACAGTGTCACTTTTGTGATATCGGTTTCATGTGCGTACTGCAAAGTTCTAGTCACTCGCAAAAAGCGGTGAAGGAAAATATTGTAAGGAAATCAGCAAACTTGAGAAATTGCATTGTTTAAAGAAACCATAGGAAAAGAGGACCCTTTTATGTCAATAATGTGTATATCTATATCAATATGTACAAAATCGAGCTTAAACACGAAATAATAATAATTGTACTGTGATTAGTTTAATTTCCTAATATAAAAAGCCATAATCTCAAGTATAAGTACTTAAATTAAAACTCTATTACAGTATTAAGTACTTAACTCTCTTAAACTTAGTTTTATTAGACAATTTAGGTAATATTTACGTAACGAAACGCACTCATTTAAGTATACCGTAATGTTAGTTTCGTTACATAATAAAAAGTAAATGAGCAATAAAAACAAAAGTGTAACGATTCCAGTTCCACTACATTAATTTTGTTCACGACTGTACTAGAAGGAAAGTATTTTGGCAAACCTAATGTTCTGGCAACGAATGACTTTGGTACTTCTAAACCAATTTTGCAGCTAGTTTGAACGTTGGCTCTGACTACTACCTTGAATTATCTTCAACTGCTTTACTTTGCTTGATCGTTGCAACACATCATCTGTCTTTTTTTAAATTACTTAATACAAGCACAGGCACACACAGTTCTTATCGACGTACATACTCTACATTAACAAATTAAAGATCCCTGACTTTTCAATAAAGAAAGTTCCTATGAGCTTAATGATTTTTGTTGTCAAATGTCTATTTAAACGTGTCTATAATTTTAAACATATTTATTGATAAATACATCTAGTGACTATGTATCCACGTGTCAAGGAGTACAACTAGCATTTGCCTCTTTCATTAACCTCACGAACTGCGGCACTAAATTATTATTAATTGTAATATCTGAATTATCTTAATGAACATTATTTATTCATAATTGACATTGATGTGTTAAATATATGTTTGTTGAGACACATTAGCAATGGAGTTTCTTGACGGTTCTTCTCCATAAGAATGACACTTTGGAACCGTGCGACTAGAGTCAGTAATGTAACGTTTTAAAAGTGCCTGAGAAACGGCCTATTTGAAATAAAAACTTTTTGATTATTGATTTTTTTTTTTATTGAATCAATAGAAATTCTTCATTTTTCTCTTCGTAAAAAAAAACAATTTAAACTTAGGCAGATGACATTTAAAGGACGGCAAGGATTACACGGATTTCTCATTTTGAATTTTCTAACTTGCATGAAGCTAACACTAAATTGAAGTTCAGTTAAATTAAATGTTTTACAGTAAACAATCATTAGTTAAACATACGCAAGTTATCGGGATTGTAATTTACTAATCTTACTATCTAGTACCAATAGGATATAATGCGTAATGTAATATTTAATAAACGCGTTATTATTGTGAAAGGGGTTATCTAACACTATTTCCATATTTTATAGGTTTTATAGCGGTTTGTGGCCATTTACAGATGTGCCTGAGGGGAGCTGTTTACGAAATGGCGGTCATGTTGCATCGTACGTGCATTATGCGAATTGCCAAGTTATAATATATTAAAGCGAGAATAAAATACTTTAAATTATTGAGATAGAAACTTATTTCTATAGATAAGTTTACCAAAAAAAGCTTATTTCATTAATTGTTTTATTAACACTTTGGCGCTTAATAATTGGCCTAAGTTGTTGGTGCACATGTCTAAAATAAATATGAATGATATAAAAGTATTCTCGTTTTGCATTTTAAACCATAAAACCTTAATTAAGGTACTGAACAAAGCTTAAAAATATTTTGTAAACATATTACTTTAACAGCCTCATGTACTCTGAAAATAATAATAGTAAATATACGCAAACTTGAAGCAACAATGTGTTAAGAAGTACTTTTAATACATAAATCATTCAAGAAAATACGAAATTCCTGGCTTAAAGCCCTTCACACATCGCTTCAACGATATGCAAAGGACAGGACGAGACTACAATGTACCCAGTACCTACGTAGCTTGCCTTAATACACTTGCGAGCAGATATATTGAAACATCGTTATTTTTATGAAGTTAGAACTATTAAGCAAAATATTATCAGTAGCTTACACATTTGGCAAGTGAACCAGAAGCAAAGAGAACTACGAAAAGAGTAGTGATAATGAATGATAGAAGTACATTAATAACTACAATCTAAAGCTCCTTTTTATTGGATATCCGCGCAGTCTAATATCTCAGTACGGACAGCCGAGTAGTATAGGCCAAAACGATAAACCGACTGCAAGTTGCGGATTCGATGCTCAATTTTTTATTCTGGATCTGGATCAGAGTGTGCTATGTGACTTGAATGTTTGTGAAAGGATTAAATAACTTGCCAGAATTATGATCTTAAAACAATGTTATTTTTACCATAAGTTGCAAAATAATCCGGATCATTTAAGCGTTTTTTCTATCAGGCTTAGAAAAAACACCATTTGGCTCGATGCAAGTGTAAAACAGTGTATTATACCGCCTATACGCGTTTATACCTGATGTAAAACATAGTTATTGCGCATACACATGTACCGACCCATTACCGTTGGACACATTGAAGATAATTCATATTCATGGCTTTTCTATCGGAAACGCAATCTAAAGTTGCCTAAAATATGTACGCGTATACGCAATTATGGGTACGGAACGTGTAATGAGCAGTCGTAAAAGTCTATTGCTAATATCGAAAACTGATTACTAGCATAAACTTTTTGTTGAGATATAATATACTAACAGCATATAAACTTTTTTACCGAATATAATATTATACTGTCTCTATACTCTGTATAATATAGTACTGGCCGTAAAGAAACAATGATTTCAAACAACAGAAAAACAAAACGCAATTTTAAATTTCGAGTGTTCATCTTTTTAATGACATCATGAGCAAGGAATTCGTAAATTACTTTTATCAATTTGTAAATTCAAGTCACGTGATTGTGTTATTACCAAAATATAGCGATGAAAAACCAATTCGCTTTTGAATTAGCTCCGGTCAATCAATCATTCGACTGCCGCTAGTAATTAGGTAGTGCACCTATTACAAAACGATTAATATGTATTATCTATTTACCGTAGCTATCACGAAATATTACGCCAATATTTTATTATAAATTCAAATCTAACAAACGTGTTTTAGAGATGTAGATTGAGTATCTCAAGAAATATGATTTAAGTAAATTGTAAATAATAAACGGTATAAACGTTTAATGTTGCTTTGCTCATATTAGATGTAATGATCAGAGACACGATTTGAGCGAAATCGCTACAAGTCAGTTAAAGTACTTACACTAAATCAAAACAGCTGTTAATCTCTGCACTCGACGGTACACAAATAGCACGGTCACTTGGAGCCGTATTCGATATTCAAGACAAGTGTGTACGCGACTGTACTTGAGTTTTATGTGCACAATACACATTTGTAGTTTTATTAGCAATTAAAATATTCCCAGGAGACTGTTGACTGCCAATATTGCGTGTAAGGCAAAGAATTTGACTTTAATATTGTTTTAACCTTTGTATGAATAAATACATATAATGCGTAAACTTAATGGAATTTACTCATCTTCTTTATTTTACTCACAACTCTGTGTGATTGCAAAAGCTTTGTTTCATTGAGCTAGTTCATAGTTGTGGTATTTATGGAAAAAACAAGAACTAAACACACATGTTTTAGGCTCGTTTCTAAATGGTATTATAACTTTCAAAAGCAATATATTTTCGTCTTTTATTTTTTAATTGGAGAGTGCTCGAGATTACATCTACGACTGCTATACAACCTATTTGTAGTTACGGGCAATGTTCGAACCTCGTACCATGAGCTATTAACGCATAACTTCACATTGTTAAAGCGAGATGTCGCTAGGTGCAGTGTAGCATGATATCTCGCTTCAGTCCTGGGGCGTATCGAAATCCTAAAGTAATTGTCGTTCTTCGCTGTACAGTTTGCTCTGGTTTAAGATCTCATGGTAGAGGCACCAATTACGTACCATTTTATAAGTCGATAATACACTTGATAGCCCGATTACCTACTTCAATTTTAATGGGCTTCAACATTTACCAATTGTTCGAAAGGTCAACATAACGTGAGAGGTTTTATGGTCTTTAGCCTGGGAAGTGAACTGTCCTTGCTTTTGTTATTAAATAGCATGATAATTATGTACAGTATCTGTTATGTAATTGGGAGTCATGAAGGTTGGTTATTATGACTGCATTTTTTACCGCTAAAATCATGTCATTAAAAAAAAACTCGAATAACGGCCGAACGCAAAAATAACGGCCAAAGCATAAGTCCCCTTCGTAATTGTCACAAGGAATAGATAATTCAAAACATCATTCAGCTAATCCTGCTTTCTAAGACACAAGTGTTCCTTTAGTAGGAGATAAGTAGTTCAATAAACATTCCTTTACTAAATCGATCAGCAATTTAACATATGTAGGGCCTCATATAAAGTTCAGATTTAAATCTGTAATATTCATATAAACATTTGGCCGTATACCGCCATGGTCCGTCGCGCACATGGCGTTTTATACAACCATGACATCACCCAATGTGTTACCATTTACGCCGCCATCTTATTCAAAATCTCTGCTTCTAAGAATCAAGGCCCCAATATGAATGGGAATTGATTTAAATGGGCACTATTCGTATTATTCCAAGCACTTTTCCAAAACAATAAATGAAAATTCTGTAGGGGGCGGGACACTCGCGGTCAATACATTGAATTTCCAATTATTGTGTTGGCAAAATGCTTAAGAGAATAGGAATAGTTCCATTGTATATAGCAGAATCGGGGCCCAGGACAAAGACTGGAATATAAGCTTTCTTCAACAAGCAAGTAAACTAAGTTATCATTAGTATACATCAATTATCGTTACTTTGATTGTTATTGCCTTGACTAGCTTGATTAGTCATTTCTTCAAATGGAAAGCGTACGTGTCTGTTCGTATGTTTTCTAAACTATGGACTGAGTATAAACTACAGTATTTATCTCTTACAAGGAATTGAAACTACATAGCAAATAGGTATATAATAATAAGGAATAATATTTACATCGAAAATTAAACTATTCAAATATCGACTGGAAATTATTCTAAACCATGATGATGACAAATTACTTTAAAACGAATCTATATTGACTAAATACAAGTACACATAAAAAAATCGGTCGTGCATCTAAACAACTATACAAGATAACACTCTACTTAATACGATACTGCCAAAACTTAATAAGTTACCTAAACAACAAGCGAACAAAACTAATAACTAAAGTCATAATCAAATACTTTGGTCGTTTTATTTACATGGGTTTAATGATGGCAATGAATAAAGGCACACAATAATCGTAAAGCCACGTCACACATCTTACCTTGTCGACATAAAACCCGGGGAACGACTGTCCAGCCGCGTGCAACAATACAAGGCACAATGAGAATAATACACATTATAAATAATATAAATATAGTACTTTTTATAGGAGAGACATATAGTAAGGGCTTCAGCACATCTGAAGAAAAGTAAAATATATTATAATCCTGTACACTCAATTAATGTTAGAGCATGGTACTTATTGACTATATTAATAACGCTTTTGAGTTTGACAGTTTTGTTTCTTCCGTCGGATGTGCTAGAGCCCTAAGAGTAGTTTTGCACTGCATCTGTCAATCTGAAAAATACTTAACAAACAAATTTGGAATTCAATGAATGACTACTATCAACTATGAGTGTTTGAATGGCAGTGTCAGATTTACGTTTTAATATTTTTTCTTTGTATTTTCTGATTCTGAATCGTGAAAGTATTGAATTCATTCAAGTACCTAGACAAAGTTTGTTTACAGAAAATACGCTGCAGAAAAAAAAGCTCTAAATAAATTATGTCTGTATTTATGTTCAAGTAAAAGTAATATTAATTATCGTTACGGGCTTCATAGACAAATTATGATGAAAACTATCGTTTGTGAAAGTTCATCCAACTGGAAAAAGAGACGTAAATAAATATAAATATAGTAATTCTTTAACAAAACTGTCAAATAAACTATCTGCCTTGAACAATAGAAAATCCTTTCTCGGAGAAATTCGTATCGAAATCGTGTTAGAAAAATTACCACTGTCACGGTATGAAAAAAGCAAAGTAGATCTTTCACTTAAGATACTCTTGGTATGTATCAAAGTGGATCTCTCACTTTGCGGTTGCTATGAATAGTTTAAAGTGTACCGTTTACCTAAAGACTAAAACCTCACGTAAATGACAACGTACATTTGAGGTACTTCATGATACAGCATTCATCTAGAAAGCGTCTCCGTGAGAAGCGGAACCGAGTCACTTCGCGTTTCCGTCCTCATTGTCTGAACACATCCTGGCTTTGATTAAGCGCCATAGGATGTCTTATATTTGATGATCATATGACTCAAATATTCTGATGGCTAGAGCCAAAAAAGAATTATACCAAACTCAATTATTTCAAACTTAATAACAAAATGTGGAATAGTTGGTAAATGTCGAAGGAGGAGACGATCAAACATGTTTAATCAAAAACGATATATTGATACAAAGCCAACAGGGACCACACAGCAAAACGCAAAAGTTTCATACTTTCGGACTTCTCATATCCATACAGGGCACATTTATTAATTTTTAAAGAGATTTAGCAAAACGATGCTGACACCAAAAGAGTAAAGCCGAATGTCATTGGGACAACGTACTCGTTATGAGTCATGAATCGCAACTTTAAGCTCATATTGACAAACATGGAAGACCAACGGGACATATACGGTATCAATAATTATATTGTGCCTACGATGTAATTATAATGGTCAACAGTAGTGTGTAAACAGTTAGGAGAAAATATTTACGAAAAATCCGTTAGATCACCTTGATAACAATTTGCTTTCCATCAAATGTATGCTATACCCACTACTATTTACATATAGATTATGATGCCATATATGTGTTCTTGAATACCACAAGCATCCTATTTACAGACATAGCAGAGAGCAACATCTTCATTCTGCCCACAACAAAGTATCTAAGAAGTAACAAGTACCAAATAGGTCATAAAATTATGGTTTCGAACAAAGCTTTAACAGAGTTCATTCGTCTTATCCCGCGCGGCAAAAAGCCGCTCTTAGGCGTGCAACGCATAATTTTGATTTATGCAGAGTGCCGGCCGCGCATGCGCCCACGCTTCGCATTTGTCTGTTTGTACACCAAACCGCACAGCACACGACAACGAAACAGAAAAATAAACCGTAGCCCCTTTGAAATAATGATCATGTCAATGTCACTACTTTGCGGTGTAACGAACTCTACAAGCGACGCGCGACAAAAATATTGTAGGCATTGTAGCCCTATTCATACAAACAGGTCTCATATTGAATTTAATTGAATGAATAGGTTTTATTTAAGAAATTGTCCTTAATGATGTATAGAACTTTCTACACGTCAGATGCTTTATCAGGACCATAAACTTAAGAATGTCAGCTTGTTTATTTACAGCCGCAGGCATACTGGCTGAAAATGAAATAAGTTGAGTCTATTCGAGAGGCCATTTTATAAAGTCGATTACAAAAAAAACATTATCATCATTATAACGGTTTGTGTGTGCGTTTGAAATGAGAACAAATCGCGCTGTCTGTTACAACACTTAATCTAATTTCCTCGGATGACGCAACCTCATCCGCTGGTCCCATAGTTATCATAATGAGTATAATCAGAAATCTGAAACGCTAAGCAATGTAGAGTGGAGCCTGTCGATCAGATCGACGATATTAACTTTCACTTTAAACTTAGGGCTGGGAACAAGCTCTATTAACCAAAATCTGGGCAGCAAAAAGAAAAAAATATGCTTTTATATTAGCAATAACCTCCATCAGGCGAAGTCGACAGCCTAAAGCTATTTATACACCATTATGCTATATTTTTGCTCCCTTGTATCCATGTCTTTATTTATCAATTATGAGTATCTAAGAGTAATAGATGTTTGCCTCCGTTCACAACTTCTTCTCAAAAATTCTCTACTTTGAGAATTTCAAAACGATATGAAGTTTACAAATGTCTTACACCAAAACTAAGTACACTTAAATAAGAGTAAACACATCTGAAAGCCATCATTCTAACTTAACAAATTATTGTAAGGACTAACCTAGTTTAAAATGGAGCATGGTAACATCAGCCCTATTCTAATGTGTATTATCGTAATGATGCAGAAGATTCCCTTGGCTGCGCTAAAGCACTCACGCGAGCGCTGCACGCAAACACATTGAGATCAGTCAATTTGACCTATTGCCAGTGTTACTACATTAAGTAACTGTTACATTCCTCAGTAATAGAACCTCATTCCAATTTATTTTTAAGTTCGTTCTACCAACTTTAAAATTAAAGTAAATTACAGTTACTCAGTCAAAAGATTACCCACAATGTCTATAGCACCTAGTGGGGTACTTTAAAATAATCGCAGAGAATATTTTTTAAATCTCCGTGGAAAATCATGTCTGATCAATGGCTCTACATTTCGTAAGCAACATAATGACTTGCGTAAAAAGTTCCATTACTTTGCTAACTACCAAAAATGTTCGGAACAAGTAATTTTCACAAAATTAGGAAAGCGGAACAAACGAACCGACAGAAAATCCCAATTGGGTATCTTTAAGTAACATACGTATATGTGTGAGAAAGTAACCAGCATTATTATTGTACGGAGATTTTTCATTCAGCTAGTACTGGCAGGTAATCATAAAAGTTGTTTACTTTTTATTTTTAAAACTGGTGTTCCAAATTCAAAGCCAGTGTATAAAAAGGAGTAGAAAAAAACGAAGTTCCTGTTTTAAAATAAGAGCCAGAATATGCTTTTTATAATCAAATTTAGAAACATTGCCAATGAAATAATTTGTATACCAAAGATTGTCATAAATGATTTACGAGTCAAACACAAACACCGGCTATTCGACAATAGTCACGCTCTATTGCAGACAAATTTAGTAACATCACCGCGTCCGGTTTACTATGATTATACAGTAATAAATAAAACCTTCGTGTTGCCATTATTACTGGTCCATACGGAATGTTAAACTACTTGAATGTAAAAACAACATGAAACATGGCTAGAGCCAAAAAAATTAGAGCGTCTTGGATTCGAACAATCGTTATGTTAGTATGTTATTTTTTACTAATGTTATTTGTAGTTTACAGTACATGACTGATTGCCGCATGTGTTAAAAACAACACGTAATTGAAACTGGTTAATGCACTGAAACACGATGTCGATTAACAGCTAAAAGGTTTGAAACGTAGTAAAATCATTAACTAAGTGCCTTAAAACACGTAAAACGTTAAGTAGGTAACTAGTACAAAGATTGCTTGATAATTATCGAGAACATACATACTTAACAAAATTTTATCCATAGAAAAACGATTAGAAAGAACAAAATGTATGTGTGATCAATTGCTATCTCTCAATAAGTAAAATATTTTATTAAATGATTGTTAGAATGATTATAATACTCACAGCAAGTTCTTCGCTGGTGTAGGCAGTGAGGATTCGCCGGTCCTGCTGCAGAACGCAGTAAAAAGGTTCCCAGGACAGCGGCACCCCCACGACAGCACCCCCGACCGCGCTCGTTGCCCCATCTAGTGACAAACATAGGAAAACTATGTAGCAACAATAATTAAGAATTTAATAAGTATTCAGGTATTCAATATTTCGCAGGTATTTTTGAAACGAATAAATTATTAGTATTTTCGAATTTCGAATGCTTACATTAGAAATTTTAGTTTTCATTTGTTTCATATGACGATTAATGTGTCTGGGGTTATAATTTTAAACGGCGCAAAAAGCTCACAATGGCAAATATTACAACTTAGTATAATTAATAGTAATAACTAAATTTTATATTTTTTTGCAAAATAAAATACAATAATCCGAATAACTTTCCCTGCATAAGATAGAACGGATAATAACTTCACAAACTTTTTGCGCTAAGCGATAAAAAGAACGAAACGTAATCGTTATTTCAGTTTGAGTGAAAGCTGTGGATAGTTTGAAAAAGTAGTTTTTGCACGACAACTCATAATAGTTAGCTTTGTTTTTAGGTAAAATGAAATTTTATGATAAATAAATTCTCCTAACAGTTAGAGAAAACAACGTAGAGTTTATAGTTTGCATAGTTCAGAGACATTTATAGAGTAACAAGTTATGACATACTGAAGGATTTTGAACAGAATATGTGCGTAAAAAAAACTATTGAAACCGCCACTAAGTAGGAGCACAGAATATAGAATAGTAGTTGGAGTAACTCGCAAACAACTTTTAAGCATGATTGATTAAGGTAATTAATAAAAAAGTTATTCAGTACTCCTAAAGAAACAATAATTCTTTATTACAATTACACATCCATTGTTATAGGTAAAAAATACATAGGTATAAGTACCTGTTATAGCACACATGAAGGTACCTACTTACTACATAGACATAGTTTTAAAAGTTCTGTATTCAAATCATAACAATGCCGTTTAATTTGGCCCACGACAACATAAAAAAAAAACATAATAAATTATCATGTAAAGCTCATAAAAAAACCCAATACACACAAAAGAAAATTACGTTACTTTAAAATATAAAGTGAAAGGTACTTATTTAATTTAAACATTACATGCCAGCATTAGATTACGTGTAGTGAAGGCAGATATAGGTAAATTACATGCTTGTATATGTGTATCGCATAATTAATTAACATATACAACGATAGCGGGAGATAATAAACAAAGTAGACCGTTCGTCAATTAGATAAAATTGGAAAGATCGCCTACATGAAGACCAGTAATTGTGTAAAGATAAATAAATGAAATCTTTTTGCATCAATACAAATACGTATGTTTATCAGTTGTCTATTACTCATAACACAAGCTCTGCTTAATTTGAGACTAGATGGCGTCGTGTGAATGTTGTCCAATATTATATTATTATATTATATTATAATTAAAGTCAATAAAAGTGTCCAAAAATTTACTTATTTAAGATGTTTAGATATCATAATTATTAATTAGAAATTGCATTATTGTATAATTTTCCGTTTGAGCTACCTAAGCAGGACTAAACAATTCGTGTTGGAATTCCAATCAGATCAAATGTAGAGAAATGACGAGGAAATATAATTGGAATTAAGGACAGTGTTTATTGGCAAATTAGATTTTTATAAAAAAAAAACTATTATTTTTATTCTAATCTTGGTCAAAGATCTTACTTCTGTCAAGCTTATACATAAATATGCCTAAAATGTATAGCAAATACAGAAAGATAAATAAACTCAGATATGTGGCAAGCATGTTTATCTGTAAAGCTTAAAAAAGCATTTGTAATTTAAATAATCACGATGCGTCTTGTCGGCAAGTGAATAGTTTATGCAATAAATTACGGCATCGATGTCACAGAGACTACAACCTGTAACGATTGAGTGAAAGAGATACCGCTACGTCATATAGAGCGCTATCTCCCTTCAACAAATATAACAGACTTGCTTTGTGAGATGTTGGTAGACCCTCATAGTAGATAAACGAGTCGAGTAGACTGATGACAGACCGATATTTTACATGCGGTACGAGACTATTATAGACTAGCTTTACGCCTCATACATTATGTAAGTATTTCTTTTTATTTTGCCTATAAAAGCAATGTTGCCGTAATTAGTCATAGATATCAGCATCCGCTTAGTATATCAATATAATCTTTCTATCTTCCCGTCTATCAGTATCTTCCAAGGTATCTAGAAAACGGGAATGCTGTTTTTAATAAAACTTTTTGGATATTAAGACTAGATTATCAAAATTTGCATAGGACTTTGAAAGTTTTAAAGCTTCCAGTTTTTGTTTCTTAAATTCGATATTAAATGTATTCAAAACAATCGAAATATTCTATTTCATTGGCTTATGTAGTGTCAACATTGCACTTCCTTACGAGGTAAACAAACGGCTCCAAGAAAGACAAATACGAGGTGTGTGAGTATCCCTTGACGCCACTTATGGTAATGAAGGTCCGTACTTAAAACCTATTTGTACAGAAACGCAGGCAAGCTGAAAATTTATCACATTTCACTGTTTGTTTATTGGTTCTTTCGTTTAGACTTCGATTTAAGACTTTAAATTGATCAAGACGCTTGTAAACCATTATATTTGTATTATAAGAAAACTAAAGTTTAAAAATAAAAAAAGTACTGAACAATAACTATGTAACGATATCTATTCTCAATTACTATCACACGACATCATTGAATAAAAAAATAAACAGGTGCGCTGGTAGACGTAAACAAATGACGATCGCTTTTGTTTTCAATTTCAGTTAGGTTAGCACACATTATATTACGAAATGTATCGAAATCCCATTCACAACAGCAAGCGTAAAAAAAGCTTAAATACTCCTTGGTCAATACAAATAAATGCTTTCATTACAATAACAGGCAGTAATGGCCAATAATTTGAAGTGCCAAGAAAAAAGAAAACATTTTGTTGATGACACAAAAAGAAAAGAGGTTTGTTTTAAACAGGACAATGCAAGTAATTGAAGTAGTTGTTCAGCTAATAAAAGCTGGTGCGAGGCCGAGTCCACATGGATTAATGCGTTCCATTTAATCTATTAAACGGTGACTCATGGGACACTCGGCTGTTCAATGATTCAGACACAAAATAATAACTTGAACTAAGTACTCTCACCGAAAAGGGCAACTACTTAGACTATATTTAAAACATCTTGCTTTGGATATAGTTACATAAAAACGTCGTCTTTTAAACTAGAGAGCTTTTGGTAGCGTAAAGAAAAAATACAATTTAAAAATGTTATTAATTTCTTTCCGTCGTCGAATGAAAGAAACAAGTGAAGATTTAAATGCCGTTACTGTCTGCAATAGTTTTACGTAAGAAACCGTTCAGTCAAAAACCTGAAGAAACAAAAAAATTTTACTCTCTTTCGGTGATTGCTATTACAGTTTCTGTGAATGCTATGACTCAGTTGATTGCAGTCTACGGTAAATCATGTTCGTAATAACGCTCTATGACTGTTTGTCTCGAAACACGCGAACTATCGAACGCAATAATATACTCCTTATATCATTGTAGTTTCAAGTTCTAGACGAATTGGCTATATGATTGATAAGTCGTGCAAAGGGACTCGACATAGTATAAGTTGTACTCTGATAATTAAAAAATATTCTAAATTCATTCATCCAGACTCATGCCTGCATCTAAGGTTAAAGGCAGATAAACTGTGAAGGTACAAAAGCTCATCATGTGAAAAAGAGACGCCGCTCTACGAAATGTAATGCGCTGTCACGGTTCCACAACGACCATTATTTTACTTGAGGACCGACAGTAAGTTCTCTGCTGACGAAATCATACTACACAAACTGATGCTAGTATTGAAACAGTGATAAATAGCAACCACACCCAACAACGCATTTTCATTGATGTTTTTATAAACACAGCCTTAGGCAAGTTTGAATATTCATGAATATTCGATTTTGTAGAAAGCACATTTGAATACGCCCTTGCAGTCTACACGTAACATTTAATAGTGTTATTGTTAATATAATAAAATTAAACTTTACTTTTACTTGTTTGTTATTATTTAGAAAATTAAATGCAATTATATAATTATTTGAAGTTTATTATAAAGCTGTTCTGTTAATTTTGCTTACCATAAAATGGTCGGAAATACCAAAGTGATACAATCAAGGAAACAAAAGACATTCGTTTGATTTTCCATCTATACGCTAAGTCTTACTTCTCAACAGTTCCGTTTTTTTTTTTTTTCAAAATATTATAACTAAATGGTAATATCGTACAGTTAGGTTTCTTTCTCTGCACTATCCATAGACTGTATAAAAATAATAAATTCCTACAAAACGTATCAAATACCCCGAAGTGTTATTTTAATGCCGATTATTAACACTTACGCAGTTTTACTCCTTATAAAATGCCATTTAAAACACACAATCGTTTTTGAGTACGCAACATTACCTGCATTACAAGAGCATAACATTCGGATAATTAACACTAATTTCACTTGTTATCATTGAACAAAATGCGTTGTTACGTAAACACGAAACACTTACCGGTATGTAGGTAACACAGATACGATAAACCCACTTATTTTAATAAAGGATTCCATAATTAAACCTTGAATTTTACTAGAGATATTATTATGAAAGTTTTCTCGATGTCTGATCAACATTATACTAATTTCATCATCAATTTCTACTAAGATATTAAAAGTGTCATGACCGAAGAGTTCAGAGTAAAATTGGAGCAATCTATCGATGGCGGAACTGACATAGATTATGTGATAGGTACCTATATGTTTTAGGAAAACATTAATAATTCGGTCAATGCCATAAATTACCACACAGGCTCGTCGGTCCACTTTACAAAATTAAAAAAGAATGCAGCTTTCAAATAAGCGGAAAAAACAATAGATGCAAAATACTCCGAGAACGGCCAGTTTTAAAGCGAAACATTATCTTATTTATTTCGTAAATGCAACAAAGCCGAGGCGCTCAGCATACTTATAGTTAATGAGCGTAAACCTGGAATCGGCTTTAAAAGCCCGTCGTGCTTCGAAAATAGCCGGCGGCTATCAAAATCACTATCTCCACCTAAGTCACGCACGCTTCGCCTGCTCTATGATACGGCTGCGAAGTGAGGCGGGAAAGCTCTACAATAATATACAATTCGCAGGCTATTGTTCATAATTTATAACACTATAGGGCCACAAAACATTTATGATAACATTGACTTTACAAATAATTACATATCATTATTTATTCAGTAATTAAGCTCAGCAGGTAAGAAGCAGGTAGAATGACGTTGCATATCCAAGCGAAATATATGTGTGGCATAATTATTCAAGACGCACAGCTCATATTTCTGTCAGCGAACCTTTCACGAAGGTAGGCGTATCCGGTGATCGTATCTTAGATCAGAGATAGTCCTGATTACTAGTCAGTGTGGTAACGCCGGTGGCACCTAGTTAGCGCCAGCCGAAGGCAATGATTCGAGTTAAAAGCGTGCAGTTCGCGACTCGTCAAACGAACGAGTAAGACTAGTCTGGGTACAAGTGGCCTTATAATAACATTATACAAGTCGGCAACGTTGTCCACTCCACGTATGGTAGTAGCTCTAGACATGTATTGTTCAATCACTACAATAGTACACATAATCGCCTCAAAAAACTACCGTACTACAACATGACCACCAGCATAAAGCAAGTTGTAGAAAACAACGCACACTGCATAACTTACTTATTCTCCAAATGAACTTCAACCTTCACATCCTTTAAGTAAACAGAGCTAAACACATGTTGATTTTATAGGCAATACACAGAAGCATATTAACTTTTAACAGTTCGTACAAAAAGGAGAGGAAGCTTTTAAGTGTGTGTTAAAATAATTTCAGTGCTGGAAGGGGTACGGATTGCGTGGGAGGGCTGGCGACGACGGCGAGGCGCACACGAGATGCCCAACAACAATGAACTTGGAATAAACAAGCGAACCCAGCGACCGAAGGCAACATGTTGCGCCGCTGTTTATTTATAAACATACCGACACCACGACAGATAGATAAACAGATAGCTACCGAGCCACGTTAGCCGATCGATCTAACATAGCGAATACTTTACTGCGGCTATTGTTGAGATTTATTTCAGTTTGGACCCACAAGTGTATCCGAAGCAAAACTATAAACCTATCGGTTCGAGATCCCAGTCCCAGCTGCATATATAATTATGTATTGATTTGTAGCCATTAAACACTCTACATTTTTTGCAGAGATTCAAAACAGAGGTGACATCTATTTGACCAGTACGTAATTTATATATGAATACAAACAGAATATGTAGACATTTTTGTAATTGTAAATAATTTTGGCGTTGAATGCACCAACTTAGCTTACGTAATGCAATACTTAGGGCATTAGAGGCTAGTCAAAGGTACATATCCATCTATGCCTATTAATAAACCATTCCAAAACATTTCTCAAACAAATATATAATCTAAGCGTGGTCATCCGACTGCGAACAGCGACCTTCCTCATCATTATGAATTGCATAAACCCGTCTCTATCGCAACTAAACATGAATCTGCACTATGCAGCATATTTTACGCCAGCTCGCATATCAAAGCTTGCATTTCTTGTCTTTGGATACGGATGGAAACACTGTCCTTCTTGTTGATAAACTCCAAACAGATAGTTACAAAACTGGAACCGGATACGAGGTTTTTTAGCCTACGTGAGATAGAGCTGTAAAGCATAATCCTGTTTTCTTTTTTAAGTCGATTAAAACATAACTAACACCCTATGTTACTTCTTTCTAATCCCTTCAAGAACATGTGTGCAAAGTTTCATGACGATCGGTCGATTAGTTTTCGCGTGAAAGAGTAACAAACAAACTACATATGTACACATTTGTAATAGTAGTATTGATGGAAATGACAATCTATGTCGACGAGTCACGTGACCTTATATTTATTTCAAATGTGTTTATAGTTATTCGATTAGCGTTACACCTGTAATAATGCCTCATCTAGACGATATTTACCAACAAAGATCATTGTTCAAAAAGTATATCCGAAAACTAGTATTAGCCTAGTCATAATTATGTTTATCATAATAACTTGTTATGTAAATGACATGCAAGACAAGTGAATTAAACATTAATTGTTTCTCACGGAGTTGTTGTATTTAATTTATTTATAAATATGTCATTAAGATTAAGGAATAGATTAAAATTACGCCTAACCAGTTACCCTTGAGAACTGACTGGTAACAATAATGCTGAAGTGAAGTTGAGAGAAGTGTTTCTAGTAATTATTATTAAAATAAACAGTGTATATTATTCGAATAGTATTTTTCTCGTCTGCCAAGGTTTTATGCATTTGAATTTGAGGAAAATCTAGAAAATATCGGGGTAAAATGTTTGTTGTCAAGGTGGTACTGCGACAAAGTGTACTGTCCGTCAAAAATTCTACTTCAAACGGTTTAGTTCAAAGCTTTAGCTAAGAGTCATTCGACAAAGTGAGGAGGTTCATGACTACAAACAAATATATTTGTACATTTTATGTTCGTGTTGACTGAAACATACAAGTGAAGGTGTATACAAGTGTATGTTGTAAAACTGTCTTTCTAACTTGCCAAATAGTAAAATGTGTAGAAGTACTAATACTGCAAGTTGAAGCTAATTCTTCATTTTGTAAACACACGAGTACTATAAAGTCTAAGCTGTGTGAATGTTTGTATGATTTTTGTTACATCTTCAAAAACGGCTAGACAGATTTTCGTAAAATAAGGGACCGCCGCAGCTGGCACCTTAGAGTTAAACATAGGCTTTTATTTAAATGCGAAAAAAGGCCGGTAAAGTTATTGTAGATTTAGCAAAAGCTAGCAAGATATATCTTTTTGAAAGCATAACGTAATCATGTTTCCAACCAGTAATGTAATGTAACAAGTATTAAATATCGTTTTAGTAGTTATTTAATGATCTTTGAATGTCAGGTCAAAGTGAATGGCTTTTTTACCTATAACTTAAGCCCGTGTAAGATTCGTTTACCGGTAATAAGTAACGGTATTTCGTAAGAATAATGTCTCAATAAACAAACGTAAAGATAATTGGAAATATTTGCTTTTAAAGTTAGTTAGTAAGTTATACTCTCGCTTCGCATTGAAACAATCAATAGGGTATAATTATATTTATCTAAAAAAGACTAACTCACCGACTCAGGCGTCTTTATCGGGATAGACCGACTAGTTACGGACTGAACTGGAGTCCTTTATCAGGAGCTTACGCGGCAAAAGTTATAAAAATAAAAGTTGTTTCTAAGGTCTAATGCAAGTTACCAACCCTTTGTAGTCAATCATGGGTAACTTGACCTCCAATTAGATAAAAAAATAAAGGTCCATGCAGCTAGGTTTGCCCTCAGTAGACCTAAAGGTTACTTGTCGACCGGCTGCTAAGGTCGTCGCCCTTTTGAAGCTACGCCAAGCGGGCACAATTATAAATTATACGTTTGCACACAGGGATCTCCTTTACACTCGTAATTATATCACCTTGCATACACGGGCGTAGCCAGTGCATAAAAACTAACTATAAACGTGGAAACCAGAAACGTGAGAATCATAATAGTATGCAATTTTCTTTTTTGCAAGCAAACTGATATTAAATTCTCGCCGCCCTTCTTCTAAAAGGCCTAACTGATTTTTAATGCGTTTGAAAATAATATTAGCTTTCCAACGCTCGGCTAAAACAGGTTGTTTCATTAACGTCATATAATATCGAGTAACATGAATTCTTTATTCTAGAACTCTATATTAAAGTGACATCAGACGATTCCTCGTTTCGAAGACACATCCCTTTCATCAACATACTTACAATTCCATTAATCATCACTACATTCACGTCTTAAATTCTAAGGATCATGCTTCGAGACTAACTCTTCAAATTCGCCTTTATATCTTAATCATGAGCTTGCATTGGGGACAATAAAAGCTTCCCGTCGAGAAGATTTTCGTAGGCGGTAATCTTGGAATAATATAATGCTGGGCGATAAAAATGTAAGCATTCTGGACTATTACGTAGGCATGACAACGATTGGGCATTGGCACCGTTTGTGTCAAGCGTGCGGTGTGACAACGTGCTGTGAATACGATAACTGACAGTGTTTAGAATAATAAAAACAGTGTGAAATTTTTCGGTACAATAAAAATACCAAAAAAAAGTGAACTGGGTTTTATACAGCATAATGAAAACACAATAAATTTTTGGAAGAAAAACAAACCTAGCTTTTGTTTTTACCATTCGGACCCAAGCAATCCTAAAAATAATTAAAGATGTAAAACCGTTCTTCATGATTCATTTCAAAGTTACTTAGAATCTCCGACGTTAAACTCGCGACTTATCTATTCCAATTGAAGGGAACAAGAAATATCAATTAAATGCAATGTTTATCCAGGCAAAGGTATTTGAATTAAATCAGGATTAATTTATAACACAATAAGTACCGCATAGCAGTAATAATGTCTGAAGAGCGTGGGCGGGACATGTCGACATCTTGGTCGACACTCGACAGACTTTCGAGCCCTTCACACGTAGAGAAAGTAGACCAAATAAACTTATAACATAACGTTATCTATTACAACATCGCTGTGTGACACAAGCATTAAAAATTTGCTATATGTTATAGCCAACGAATATGTTCAAATCGTAGTGCATCTTCGACATACCCTAAAATAGGAGTCTATTAGTCATAAAACATTCAGTCACCAGCACAGTAATGACATGTATTCATAAACCTTAAAAAGATATTATGAATCAGATGATGGAGGTTGTATAACAAAAGCTTACGATTATAAAACAAAATATAGGAACTATTTTAACATACTTGTAAAACAATAGAAGTTCGATGTAGTTAATTATCACAAAGAGCATATAGGTTGCGTATATGCTCTTATTACCTAGAAAGAAGTAGTCAGACAATACTGCGATGATTACAAACGCATGCAACAGTTCCCACAATCGCACGGTTGATGTAACAGATGCGGTGTTGGATAACTGCTAGTGTTGTGTTTGCAGCGGAAACCCTATGACCTCAAAGCTGATTAGCCACAACACACGCGAGAGCAATAAACGGAGCAACCAATGAGAGGACAACAACAAAGGTTTTACTGCAAAACTTTTCTCAAGGACTGCACACTGCACACTGGTACTGCAAGAACATTTCCTGATCATGCAAGTTTTCAAGGATTCTTTGTATCAAACAAAATAAACGTAATTGAGTAACATAATAGTTTATGTTATAGGCCTTGTTTAATGTTCAATATCCATTGTCAAAGCGATGATCATTTGGACTGTGACACCGACCGTGTTAGTTGACTCTGGCTATTTCACACGCACCGACTGTTATTAACTCACTTGTTTTTCTTCATGCGCATTTTGCATGAGTGGTTTTATCTGGTCTTTGTTCGTAATTACAGGGCAATCTTTGTATTAGGCATTGCGTAACTTACTTTTATTTATGGAACCGTTCATGAAATTGTACTTTTCTGTTTTTTTTATACCCGATGGATTACCGCCAAGTCTTCAGGTTATATTTATAACACACAAAAAGGCGTGCATCTCTCTCTTAAAGCGACAGCAGTCATTTTTAGAGGTAAGCCCAATGGTCGCTCCATAAATGTATATCGTCATTATACAGTGCAAGTAGTTCGCAGTAAATAATATTACTTTTAACTGGAATAGAATCATTAAGAACAACGCTAACGTCTGCTCTCTTAGTACCCGGAACATGTCAATAGTCGGTAAGTAGCAACTTCAATTGGCAGTAATCCGGCGGAAAGACGATGACTTGACGGGGCAAGTTAAAATTTAGAAATCTACAAACATTTTTGGGAGACATAGACAAGGAAATATGCGAGAGAGGCCAGTACCAGTAAATTTTGTACAAGTCTGATATATTTTTATTGTAGAATCACGTTTAACACATTACTCTCAGTTCCAAATTAAGTTAAACGATAAACTTCCTGATGAAATAACGACTAGTTGTTGTACAGTAAACGTAATATTGGAAGACATCAATCACTTCGGTTTCACGACGACACTGATATTAGTTTCATAATCTCTTCCTACATCAGATAATCAACCAAAAAAGCCGGAGACATGACATAATGGCGAACTGCAATAGATTGTTAAGAAAGAAGGCTCGACAACTTTCTCTAGAGCCAGTGTTCTCCGTCTACCAACGGAAACGCATTTGTTTGCGCACGCGTCACATGTACCAAGAAATAATACTTGGACTTCCTCAGTATTAAACTAATATCGTAATTTGATTTACATAGCTTTTATGAAAGATCGTAAAGCAAGCGTTCATCGAGAATACAGCTGAGACGCACGACTTACAGGATGTTAGAAGATTTAGTATGAGCAATACGTACGTTATGGCCGCTGTGCAGCCAAGGAGGTATTATATTTATCTACACGTTGAATGAATTATAGAAGCTCATGAATGAAGCAGAACAAAGATAAAAAGAGGTCACTTCTTCCGCGAGACTGAATACATTCATTCATATAAAAAGAAATCAATTATGATCAAATGAATAAACTATTCAAAGTGTTGTGCAGCACACGCGAACGCGGTGACTTAGTAGAATTGAATCGTACGACGGCGTGTGGAGTGTACGGTATAGTTCTCACAAGTCACGAAGTCTCTGCCTTTGCCATTCAACGCATGGATAACACTTTTGTCGGCCGAGGGCTCGGCGAGGGGTTGCAGATGTGCACAGAATTATTTCAATGCCCATTTAAAAACCATTGATCATTCGTCTTCACTGTATTTATTCGTTCTGACTTTTTAATTTATTTATAGCTGACTGTTTAGTCTTGGCGTCGTTTATCTCATGTCGTTGAATTGCTTTGTCCGGATTATTTAGTTTCCTGCGTTTATTTTTACTAGAAGTTGAAACTAAATATATCCTGACAGATTCTAAGTTATTCTTATTTAATCAAAGTCGACGTGAAATACGTAAGTTTAAGCATATAATTATTATCAGTACTGTCGCATTATGTAGATTAAAGCATGTCGCCGTGGGTAACTCAAATGCCATGCATAATTTAATGTTAACTTGAGACTCAATCCGACATTTGAGCAACGCTCTGTAAAAGTAATTCAAGTGAATGAATTTGGATTTTGTATTCTGTTCACGTCTTGGTGTTCATGTATGTGTATGTATTATGTTTAGATATTATAAATTGTTAGATGTAAACTGGTTCTTGAATGGAGACCACGTACCGATATGAGGTGTGACGTAAAGCCAGCTCAAATACTGCGATGCTACCTAAATAAGAATGTAAAACAAGAAAATATGTAAAATAACAAAACCTGGCAAATGTTCGAGATGCGATCTGTCTTTTTTCATATTTACAGAATCGTGCTTTGGTTACAAAGTTCACCGTATTAGACGAAATATATCTACAAACACGGTCTTTATTCTCAAGCAATAAAATCGATTTTCGCATGTACTTCAATTTATGTACACCGTGCAAACATTGTAAAAAAAAGCTCAGAAACAACAGCAAAATAATAAGAAACAACTCACAGTATTAAAACATAAACAAATATACGTCTTTATCATTTAGCCTTGACATTTATTAAGAACTATCACTTTGAAAGTTTTGATCAGTGTGTGGAGGTGACGTCAGTGGGGTAACTGGACCAGTCGGGCGAGTGGCCGGCGCGGACACTGGTACAGGTGCGCCCGCGCAGGCCGGCCGACGCGTGCCCGATCACCAGCTGCCTGCTGGCTCATGTTTGAAAACTATTCGGAATATTCTCGATGTGAATTTGATATGCCATTGTCACCTACATTTTTTGTGATTTTAAGATGTTTAACATTCATATCGCTTGCATAAAAATCTATTGAGATCCAATATTTGTTGATGAAGAAATGTTGAGTTGGCTCATTGACCCTTATAGAACACAGGCTATCATGCAGTAATTTATTTTTGAAAAACTTAATAGTGTCCAATTTGCCGATTTCAAATAGATTTTAAGACGTATAAAACAAAAATGTAGAGTCCTTACTAAACCTTTATTGCTTATTCTTCAGTTTCACAATGTCGGTTCCCATTACTAACTTATCTAATCCAATTTCTCAAATAGCAAACATTTAACATTCGACAATCAAGCTCAATATGCTTGCAACTAAATATTCAGGGCACTAATTTAGATTCTAGGATGTCCCAATTTCACACTTCTAGACCTAACATTTAACCTAATATAACATTCAGTGTTAGATTTCAACCATGACAAATATTACAACACTACGTTCTAAGTGTTCTAACCAATTTGCAATAAATATCATCATTCCCCTGTCCTTATCCCATCAGGATATATTGTAAATTTTGGTGTATATTTATTAGTTTTGATATAATTTGGTCGCTGACTTTCAGAGTACATAAGTAACTTTTTGCAGGCATTCTATCGAAGGAAGTCGCGGCTTAGCTAAGTATAAAGCACCCAAAACTAAATGATCATTAGAGATTGGAGTCTAGCAATATATTCAAATGTCAGCCGGTGCTTAAATCAACTGCAGCTGTCACTTATGTGAATAAATCAAACGAGTATTTATCTCACGTACCAAAACACTATAAATCTGTAAACCCGATGGATATCGGTACTCTTAATTTATTTACCAAACGCATTCCTATTCCGATCGTAATTTGATGCCATATACTGCGCAAGCTTCGTTCCCATGGATATAGATTTGTCGGACTAAAAGCTATCTTAAATGATCACTGGATATCAATATTAGCTAATATTCTAAGATTGCCTTAAATAACATACATACAAAACAAATTACCCCGATAACTAAGGTACATTTTAGTCATCGTTAGCGTTTACGGAAAATGTATAGAAGGTATGAAAACGACAGATATAAGTCTCGTGACTAAACGAAACGAAACGTCTACTCCATACATTTGACAATTTTCTACAACGCTAGGACTACAAAATTATAAGTAAACTACATGGGCAGAACCTTTCCTAAAGCTAATTAATAAACTTTCTATGAATATAAACATTATGAGGAACGTTCAAACATTAAAGTTATTAAAGAAGATACGCGGAAGAAAAGCTTATAAACGTTTGTGATTACATTCCATTTAAGCACTTCACCAGCACATCTATAAATTCTATTTATTTCCTTACCATTAAAGTCACAGTTATCGAAAGTGTGATTAAGTAATTATTTACATGCCATAGCTGTTAAAACTTGTATTTGCGCTGTAATGGAAATTTCATAAGATACCTATAGACGAAGGTCGGTTAATTGCAACAAAATGAAAAATTGTTCTTACCAATCACGCGTCGAGTTATTAACATTTCACAATCGACGTCACTCTACAAACAAAAGAGACAATGCCCCTTGGAGGTATAAAAACCGATAGACATATTTATGCAATCGCAGTGAACAATATACCGGTATTCAGAATCGATATTCAAGTGTCTTCATTGTAAGACCCTGCTTCCAAAGAAACGTTTGTTCATTTTTATTCTGTTAGTATCTGCCGTTTATAGGATGCGGCTGGTCGTAAAAGCTTCCTTTAAACACATGTAGCATTAATTGTTTGAGTTAGAACCTCAGAAACATTCACAAAACACACAACATGAGTTTAATTTAAAACATAATTTATAGTTTTATCGTTAAGTACAGCAATCGACCTCACCTTGATCGCGATACAAACTCTGATTAATCTAGACTAAGTTGTCTGAGTCATATACGTGCACAACTGTTTACACTCGCACAAATTAAAATCCGTAGTAATATTTCAACATCAACGGTAAATCTGTATGTTACAATTTAAAGGCGAAAACACTTAGAAGACTTTTATAGCAGGAAAGCTTACTTTCAGCATTTCAGTGCTGCTTTTAGCCGCGCTAATCGTCATTCTATGTAAACCAAAAGCTACTAGATCAAATGGTCCTCTAGATTTTAATAACAAAACACATAGCATAAAACAGAACTTATATTATCTCTCCAAGCAGCCACTGAGCAATCCTTGTGTAACTTATGTGCATTGGCCTGATGCCAGGATACGCTTTCCTAATTAACTTTCCTCGTCGCACGCAAGTAACATTCACAATAAAACTTAGTTTGCACATAAATAGCACCTAAGATATTGCGATTTGAAATTGTTTTCTATGCTATAGGTATGACTAGAACTCTGGAATATAGTAATAGTCCAATCTATACTTAGATGTTACTAACTTATCACGACGAAAGAATATTGGGAATAGCACCCAAAAATGTATCTTTACTCTCAGTGAAGGCTCTGAATCTCTCGACGATTACCCGACAAAGGTCTTAGGAGCTTTGCCTGATAGGCAAGGCTATCGACACATACAACTTTCTATCAACTAACTATTCCAAAATATAATGATTCAATTACGCGACAGGGCGTAAATGTAGCGTCGTGTGTGCGTAATACGACGGGTACCGAAGTCGGTCGACTTTGTGTAACTGTATTCAACAGCTTACTCCAAAATACACGACCGCATATTATCATTATGACATAATTAGATACCGTAAACTCAATTCCGCATCCGTATTGTCTGTAAGTTTCTCACACAAATTGCTAGTTATTACGCGAAATTGCAACTGCGCTAGTAGTTGACCGTCCTGTTATTTTTTTCTATTTTAAATTCTCAATATTGTTAGGTTAGTGTGTAATGTGTAACTTCTATATAAACTTCTCATAACTTTTTTGTTTTTTTTTTGTAAAATCTTCGATTTCTCTAGTTCCTGTTTTTGCAATGAATTTTAACACTTTACGTCCAATATTATTCGCAGTTTATTTTGATATGTATTTTGTCTGCAATTCGCAAAAAATATCACCACTTTATTTATTTGTAAACTAAAAGCAGGTGTATGTCATGCGAATTAAAGAATTATACGCATGTTGACCAACATAAATGGATATTTTGCTTTTATTGAAAAACGAAGAAAAGTTTCAACATTCTGACTTCAAAAAGTTGCGAAACTTGTATTTTAATCAAAACGTCGTGTAGTGAAATGTTGAATCCTGTGCTTGCTTCACCTAATGCACGCAAAGTGTTAAATGCATGCGCAAGCGGCTTCCTTCAAGACGCGGCTTACAGGAAGGGCAAGCTCATTAGAAAGTATAAGCAAACGATTGCATCACATACATAACTGGACAAGGATGCGCACCCCGCCCGATCGAGTCTAGCAAGATTACTGACGTTATACAGCTGTGGATCCATATAAGAAACTCGCGGCTTACTTATAACTGCTATATACTTCAGCTACTGAAGCTTGTTATTGAATTTAATAGTCTACTATAGATGGCTCGATTTATATCTGATGACGATCATAATATGAACGGATAAACGAGTAACATTCGGTAGAAGAAACATGGAGAATAAGGATGTAGCATCGCGATTAGTGCAAACATGTCGTGATTAACTCATGAGGTAATGAGGATGTTCAATGATATTTGAATGGAGTATCGATAAGATTACATTAACACTGGCCCTGATTGGTTTGTGACAAGTTGTTAGACCGGCTGCATTCTTCGACATCTATTGACTATTGGTGAAGTGTGGTGACTTGATGGAGCTCGCAGGAAGCTGACATAAAGTAATTAGTGCCATTTATAGCTACTCGTGTTGCCTCACATACATACTGATGGTCTGTTGTAATTATGACGTCGATACACCGCCTCTACTAATAGTTTTTGAATGATGAATGGATTGATTTAATAGCTGCAATTTATATGGGTTTTTTTTGTCTTCTTTTTCTTTCGATTACGATTAATAATTGTAGATTCATTATAATGTTGATAGATCGTTCAATAAAGCGCGGCGCCTACTGCACTGCTCACGCAATCGTCCAACTTTCTTATACACATGACATCACAAGCTCTAGTACAACAACCTCCTTAGACAGAGTAAAAACAAATATTGATTGATGTTGTTGACCCCTTAAACAAAATATAAACTGACAAACTTCTTTCCTGAAAGGTAAATAATAATAATTTTTTCACTTCATACATATTTCAGAGATCTATGACTTTGTATTAGAGAGTATAGTTATATCAGCAAGTGGCGACAAAGCAAACAAGCTCAAACCCAGAGTTATTAGTTCACAAATCAAGTTTAACAACAATAGGTACGTAAACATGATGAATCACTATAAATCACATAATGTAAATTCCTCTCCAAAGCAACAGATTTTCGTCGGCACAATGCGCTTTAAATCAACACGAATTTCCTTGTTTTGGATTGCGAATGACGGAGAGGTGATCGATCCCACGGTAGCCATGTTTAAAAAATAAAAAGAGTGAGGCATTCTTTCAAACAGCCATCTTTACATAATTGTGGATTGTAGCTGATATCATGTTTTAGAAATTTATTATTATCACATTGCACAGCTATGCTCGCGTTAAGAGCAAGTATTTTTCCGGTATGTAACATTTGCTAACTTTGGTTCGTAATATTCATTTAGTCTCCCTTTAACCCACTTTGCTGCAGACGTTTTTTTGCACCGCTTTTATTTAAGGCTTTAAGGGCATGAAATCTAGAAATATTACCTTGTCAGAAATTATTATTTAAATTATATTTCCTTTAATTCTATTCAAGGATCTTGGATTCTTTTGAAAACTACTGAAACTCGAATGAATATTTGAGTTATTTTAAAGAAAAAGTATAAAGAAAAATGTTTAAGTTACAAGCACGACACAACATCGTAAAATAAAAACAGCGCTGACCCCTTAACTTTCTCACGGATTGTAAAATACTTGTTTATATGGTAAGCCACGTCCCGTAGTAAGCAAAGCTTTTAGCTCTCTTTAACAATGAATGCTCTGTTGTTATTAATGTTTTCGACGGTAACAATGTCACGAAAACGCCATTCCACATTATTCCATAATCGTACAATTCACAAAACGAAGTCGCTTTGCGAATTATCTGATAACCTTGAAAACTAACGGCTAATGCTAAACTTGGAACTACTCATTCTTAACGTGGAGCCGGTACAAAATTTTAAATGCGAAATGGCAGTTACGCTTTCAACCGATTTTGAAAAGAAGGTGGTGCTTAATTAACCTATATATTTTTATGTCTGTTGCCTAAGTCCTTCGGTTTTGTTGATTCTTTTTGATTTAAAGCGAAATAACTGTCATTTGGTCGATTAAAAATTTCGCTCAATTTGGTTCAGTAGTTTTTTCTTAGGCGGGATACATGTGTTTGCTGTTACAAAATAGAACTACTAACTATTAACAAAATATCTTGATTTGTTAATTGGTTCTTATAATATGTTACTTGTTAATTCTAAATTAAGTTAAGGAAAACCGTCATAGATAAAAATTGCTAAGCTCTTGCAAGTTAGTTTCTTGCAAGAAACGTTTATTATTGCTACATGTTTTATATTATATAGAAATCGATTTGTGTGGTATTCAGCTCTAACTACGGATGGAACCGATCTCATAACCTACAAACATGAAGATTGCTCTTCAGTTTTATTGCAAGTTAATCGTAAACGCTTACATATATTACACATATTTCCACTAAACACCTAATGGCGCTAAAATTGCAAATAATGTTATTTTTTATTAAGGAAGCAGGTATAGTGAAGCGTGCCCAAAATCTATTATAATACGTAAGATTCGTTGTTTCATACTGTCAAGTGCAATTTGAAACCATTAAAAAGCCATTGAGCATTTTTAATGGTACTTGCTGGTTTTAACAAAACGACCGACATATTTTTTTGTTCACACGGAAATAATTACGTTAACCGTAGTACACTTGTAATTATAACATCTGGAGTTAAAAACTTATGGCTATAAAGCCATATAGCTGTAGTCAGTAATAACGTTATCTATGACCATTCTATTTCAGGTGTCTTCGTTAAATGGCCCGTAAGACGGTATCTCATTTAAATCTTGAAGACTCTCTGAACCGGAAAAATCTAGATCGTTGACTTATGCATGATGTTTGCTCGCAGCTATCTGTTTGTATCTGCGCTTATCTGGTCTGGTATCCATCGGATTTGCATGAGCCAACAATCGCCCTCCATCGTTACCGGTAATTAGAAACTTGCGAGTAACGGTAAGCAATTTGTAGGTAGCGCCGGTACAATATAAAAGCCTCGCTGGCTTCCGCGTTGCTGACTGCTAACACTTAACAAGTTTTTGTACAACTGAGACTTGATGGCAATGCTTACTTCGTTCTTCTGCCACATTTATATCAAAAAGTACTTTCATGTTGAAAGAATATCTGTTCGAAAAAAATGAACGATAATAAATCTAGTGTTATATAAATCGGTGTTAGATCAAGATCAAGCAATTCCTTGTAAGGTATGTAAGTAATGTTACGTGTGTTATGATAAGTACCTTCACGGTCTATTATGTTTGCCTTCCGATAGCCATTGCTGTTGGCGTCGCAACTATGACAATGCTACTAGTGATTGATGCGATAGTAATTTCCCGCACACCGTTGCTCGTATCGGATACGAGACGGATTGACGGCGACCACACGGCGGTACAACGCGACTGCTCTATTCGCTTGCTCCTAATCACAATAATTGAGCGATATCACAACAACGGTTCCGGGATGCCAGCACTTAACTGCGAATAAATTAGTCTGCGCGTCACTTACCATTGCTGCTGTCAGGTAGCGCGTACAATACGCCGCACAGAGTGGACGAAGCGGAAGCAGCATTATTTTGCGCGGACTCGTCGCCGCATTCTGCTGACTCAGTTTGCGCCGGTTCAAACAAAGCGAGATCTAATCCCTCCATATCACTCCGGTTTGAAACACCGTCCTCTTCCGCAACTCTATCACAAAAATGTTCCGGCGAGTCCACATCTTTAGGACTACGGCTACAAACACCGTCACTCAATGGATCGCAACAACACGTGTCAGAAAATGGCTCAAAGTCTCTGCAGTCAAACTCACACCGTTCAAAACTGTCGCAAGTACAGGACGATAATGCATCTGAATCAGACTCCTCGACAAGGAATACATCGTTACTCTGCACCACTTCTTTGCGACTTGAGTCAGTTTTTGCTGAAATGTAAAACACACTGGAAGTATATGGCACTTTTTGAACTTGTAATGTCACATTATCTGTTAATTTCTCATTTGTGTAACCAGGATCATCGGTTTCCGACACAATGTCGTCGATCTGAGGGCGCAGGTCTTCATACCGTGCAAAACTGGAGGTATCGGTGAGATTGGAGGAGCGGTCAACGGAGTACACGTCTGCATAGGGATCGATGGAATCGCTTTGCAGAGCTGGTAATCGATATGGAGCATGGTGCGCGCGAGCGCCGAGGAATATGGTGGTGTAGGGGCACGTGTGGTGAGGGCGGCTGCGGTCGGCGCGGCGCGGGTAGCTGGCGGCCAGCGGGTCCAGCATGGGCGCCCCTTCAGTGTCTATAAACGCCTCGTTGGTCGAGAGCACGTTGTATCGCCAATCTGGCATTGCTGATCACAACCATCACTTTACGGCGACACAAAATAAAACTGTTGTTTTATCACAGGGTTACGAACACATCCTAATAAGCACGTTATGTCACTTTCATTTGTTCATCCTAAACAAAACAACTGAACGCTTTTACTACTGTCGGCGTCTGCAGCTGTACAAACACGGGTCAACGTTTTTGGGACATTTGTTGCTGAAACAGTCTGTTCACCTACTTATTCAAATATAATTGACAAAAATAAATACTGCACACTGATCCAGATCACTTGGTGACAGTTAAGCAATACCCCCATATTTCCGTACGTAAGTTTCCACTACGTAGACAAATGCGTACATTCTAGAGAGTCGACTCTATCGAAACCCCATCACCGCTATTTAAGTGTAAAACGCAGCTTTGAATGATACGAGTGTTAAGTGGGTCACCACAGAGTAATAAAACTAAACACATGTATGCATATAACATGCATACGGCTCACGAACACTGATAACGTTATAAATAACCGTTAAGAAATACTATCGATAGAATACAGCCATTGATCCTATATTTGACTTCAAACAAAATGAAATATCAAAGGATCTATTAATACCTATTCCGTATTGAGTATTAGAATAAATTTATTCTGAGGCTGGTATTAAAGTTGCCGGATGTGTAAGACAGGTTGTAGATTTTGTAACTGGTCGAGTACGTTACGGTATCGTATCGACGTTAGGTCCGTTACGTTTGAATTATTTTGGACTTGCGTCCGCTCCGGACTTGTTAGAGATGATTGGCAAGATTTTGACCTTGAAATGCTGATCTTTAAGTCGATGGAGTAAGGTTCATTTTTAAATTAGCCATTTCATTATAAGAGCAAATCAATGTATGGACCTTATTTTAGTTGATAACTAGCATCTAGTTTTAAACTGACCGGTTTTATTTCCTCTCCTCTAGGGCAATTCCTTTGCTACAGTTCGTAAAGTTGTATAGTATATAGCTTTTAACTCAAGAACATTTCAAGCAATGATTTATATTGATTGATGTGGAAAAAGTGCTTCCATTTGAACTAAATCGAATAACTCAGGCCCCTATAGCTAACATTTTGAGTTCAATTGAACTCTCCGTCCAAATTAATTGTCATTTGTTAGGGCATTATTATTTAATCAAACACACTCCTAAATATCCATTACAGTAGTTACATGATACTATTGAAGTTAAACATTTTTCTCTTAACAAAGTATCCTAAAGTACACGATATCCGAATTTACACGATAATGCCATTTGTAAAAAGCATTTTTCCTCCATTGAACAAATGGACGTGGATAAAGGGTCAACGTCTGGGAGTCGTGCTTAGAAAATGCAATTATTCTGAAAGTACGTTGAAATTGTTATAGCGGCTTGATAATAGGAGATGCGGTGTCGTGACCACTCGGATAGTTCGGGCACTCGTGAAAAAAGGTTGGATACATGTAGACGAGGAATATTCCCGCAGAAATCACGAGAAAAAACCAAAGAGTATTACCGAGTCGTAGAACGACGAACGTCCTTAGATAATTTGGCTCTACATAAATCGTCTCTACACTCATCATTCCACGTAAAAATAACTAAAACAGCTTGATGAAGCGAAATTTTCGTCGTTCTCCATACGACTGTGAATAAGTCCATACTGTGGTCAAAACGATCAAAGCATAGATGATCATACAATAAGATCAGATCGGCTACAACTTCCATTAAAAGCAGTTAAGGCTAAGTGGGTCAAAGCTATTAAGAATTTACAGCTTTACAGCACTAATTACTTATTATCACTATATATTTGATACAGAACATTGACTCTACGTTTCTACATTTTAATTCAAGTAACATTTGGCTTTACAAATAAGATTTCACGGATTATTTCATATGTAACTAAGAACTACTCTGCGTAAAATTGTATTTTTATTGTAGTGTTAAAAAAAATGCTTTGGTGTTAATTTTATCTGATTTACATTTAAGAAAAAAGTGTTATTGTAAAGTTAGCGCAGGCACGTGCTTAAGTTCTGCGGCGACAAAAACGTCAGCTAACCACGGTCAACGAACGAAAATAAGCAACCGTTTAACTCGTATACCTGCACGGGTCTGATACGAATAGGAAATGCTCTACATCTATCATTAAATAAATCACCCTGTGGAATACAGAATAAACGTTTTAATATGCATGTGCTTTGCTAGAGAATGTGCAATCTTAAAGTTCTTAAGGCTTTTTATCTCGTAATGTTATACGAGTACAATTACTAAGGATTGCCAAAAAAAAACAATTAATTTTAATACTTATTTCACTAATTTCTTAGTTGTATTAGTCAAGTAGTACGTTGTTGTAAGTAAATACGTTTCGAGTTTTCATTTTAACATTATGGTGTTAAATTACACTAAAATGTCATAAATTTTACAAAGTTGTGTAATAAGTTAAGTTTATGATGTAATTTTAAGTAAAATTTCGTAAATACTTAAGACGCTTTTGAATTTTGTTAGCAAATGTGAAGTATAACACTATTATGCAATTGTTTTATTATAATTACGCAAAGACAACAATTCTTCTTGAAATGTGTGCGAATATCACACATACTTGAACCATGCCCATAAAAGTATTTCAACATTTTAACTATAATATAGGTTAAAACAGTTTCTAATACTTAACATTATACAAAAAGGAACAGAATCTAACAGTTATTTTATTCATGTAATTTAAAAGAAGCAACATCTTGTTAGTGGTCGTAGTGTTAAACTTAAAAAAAAAAAACATTTTTCTATTATTGTTTGACACATTAGAAACATTTTTTAATTATGCCACCGCCTTTTTCATATAATTCTGTAATCAACTTTAAAACATATCGCAACCTATTAACATAATTTGAATTATAAGTGACTTCTAAATAAATAGAATTTCTATAACCACAATGACTAAATAATATAAACCTAGTGTCAATACCAAGAACAAAAAGGACTACACATACGATTTTATTACATGGAAAAACAAATACGCGGGTGAGCTATACTAAACACGTAAAATTAACTTAACTAAACATTCGTTAGAAGATAAATAGTGAAGTTTCTAAATACCGTTTATTTTTATTTACTTCTGTGCAATGAATACACACGATAAGCTCGATAATAGATGTTATTTTAAAGAACTCCCGCACTAAGTTATTTCATTCTTGTGTCGTAGGGTGTTTCACTAATATTGTCATATATCAAATGCACAAAGACATCCAGACTCAGGACTTGAAGCATTCATGGATCACGCAGACGCTTGTCCTACGCGGGGATCGAACCCGCGACACGTCGCGCACAGTAGGTTTGTCGTGGCGACCTCAACCACTCAGCTATCCAAATAAAAATACCTTAAACTTTATTTACTTGAAATAAGCTTAGATTAGCAACAATAAATTAAAGTCGTTTCATTTATCTTGAAAGTTAACGATCAACATGATCACTGTACGGGTGGCAATCTAACATCCTTGACTTCACTTAATGTTATTTAATGTCTTAAGTTTTACTAGCAATTAAGTTGAGACTTTTTTGCCTATCTGCAAACTCTTTTTAACTCTTGAGGTTTATTTACACGACGTATATTGACATAAATATATTATTTTCATAAACGTAACTATTTTTTTACAATACATAGAACCAATTTTATATTATATGTATTTGTATGAAACATCTATAAAACGCAGACTCCATCCATGCGAAAAAGCATTCACTTTCTTTTTTATGGATATTCGCGAACAATAAACATATTTCAAAAATTTTGCATGACTTCGAAATGTCATGGAAAGTTGGCCAAGACACCGCTTGAAAAGCTCCCAAGAGATTTACGCGGGGCCGGGTCTGATCAAGCTGTAGGCTGTGGGCCGCAGACACTGCATGGTAAGTAGCGGTGAGAGTTGCATCGGCTATTGGGGATTATAAACCAGGTTTGTTGGCATCGCCCGCTCCTAGCAACGGAGATCGATATTTTATGGCCGCGCTATCCGCGGTCCCTGCCCCGCGAGCAAAGCTATCGCTGATTAAAAACCTTTAAGCTTACTCGATCGCAATTAAAAATGTATTAAAACAGCGCACCACTCTAAGTACCCGATGAATAGTTCCAGGGAACTTGTGCGACCTCAATACTAGGAACCTTCTTACAAAACAACGATAGCAGGAAAATGTTTTAGTGCAATAAATACTTCGGTACTAATTTTATTGTTCTAAATTCCAGAAATGTATGAATTGCGTATATGAGTAAGTACAGACGTTATAAGAAAGCTTTTCCTCCTCAATATCATAGTAAATTGAAACAGTTTTCTGTATCATACAATGACATTGGTATCGTGTATTTTGAGGTTTAACATTACACCAAACCAAAATAGTAATGTGGGCTTAAAAAAGGCTTCACATTTACACCGACCGTAACACATCCGTATAAAACTATATTTTGAATAAAAAAATCGACTAATTAAAATAAGGAAACAGAACGAAATATTTTTTGATAAATAAGTAAACAAACCGTTTGTTTAGCAACAATTCACAAAAACAATTTTCTTCTTTCGCATAGGCAAATCCATAAAATGACACGTGAATATAAGACGCCGGCAGTAGTAAACAAACAACTGTTTAGCAATATAAATCCTACCAAACATACACTGAACTTGACACTGGACATACGACATGCGTCTGTCACTATCCAATTATATTTGACAATCGCGAGTTGACCGTTTGATTCGAATGTTTCGATTGTAATTCGTTTCGTAGATGACGCGCGGTACAGAGGTGCGCGTGGCGGATCGCGCTCGCACCGACTGCGGCTGCGCGGAGGGCGCCAGCTCGCCGCGCCGGCGCAGCGCCACGGACCCGCTCATCAGAATCCGTCCGCAGCTGGTCACAAACGTACGAACCGTTACCGCTCGTGATCTACTCACAAATCCCATTTCATACATACATATTCATGTATCCATGTCAACTATTAAACACGCACAAAGGATTTAAATCAAACTCGTCTAGCGAACAGTAGCGGCTGTCGTCACTTTAAAACAAGTTTCGCGCCTAGTTACACAATTGGGTAGGGATTTACAGGGGCACGAAATCATTACACCGGGCTTTTATACCCCGAGATTGATAATGCTCGCATTCATGATACTTTAATGTCATAGGGGTCGAAACAGTCCCCACAATCTTGTCTATTAGTGTGGTGTCAAAAAGTTGTATTTTTCATGTCGCAGCTAGTTCGCGTATAAGCGTTACTTTATCGTAGATTTCGAGTTATGGACCGGTTCCATTCTGATATATTTGCATTTGACCGCGGGATTCAATGAGTTGAGACAGCAGTCGTGCCTGTTAAGCCGAGATAAAAATAGTACGAACAAATGAACATGCAGGGTGAGCAATTTCACAGTGGGCATTTATAGCAGTTGTGCAAGGAAATTGTATTGTGTTGCTTAATAGAGCTTAATTGAAAAGTCAAAGGTCTCTTTATCTTGGGCTATAATGGTGCGACGATTACTGACACTACCATTACTGCCCACGTCTCATACGAAATGTATTTACTAATTGCAAAATAATATTTTTGTATTAACACACGCAACATATGCATTTGCATAATACTTTTTGAAACCGTTCTCTTAATTAGTTAATTAATGGATAATGTAAACGAGATGTTTTATTCATTAAAGTTGTATTTATTACTTGTCATTTCAATAATGTTGTAAATTAAATAGAAAACTGTGATTAAGATAACAAGAAAAACCAGTAAGTACACCCATTAGAGATTTTAGAACAGAAAAAGTTCATCCATTGTCATGAAACTAGTTTAAAACCAAAAAGGTTTTGTTGAAGAAGTCCCTGTGTAAAAACTTTCAACCTTGTTAAATTAACGACTATAGTTGCGTTCGGTCGGTTCCTACAATAACATATCGGCCAATCAAGTAGCAATATTATACACAGTGAGTGTTTAGTAATAGATAGTCATCTGATCTTCAAATAACGTTCAGTAAAGGATCATTGAGATATCCATCTTTCTCACGGGAAGCGATTGTTTGCCGATCGCTTGGCAGATGCTTGCCTGCTTGGTTGCTTGTCATTGCTCCGTCAATATTGAAGTTTACTGTAGGTCACCAATGTAAATAGTTCATGACATTTTATTATGTTTGTAGGGGTCGTAGATAGGGAAAGGTGAACGATGTATCGATGGTAATAATAATATTTTGTAATTCGACGGAAAGAAATTGAGAAATGAAAATGGTTTACAGCTAAATGTTCTTTGTCGGTATTTTTAGCTGTGAAATGGTACGTTGCTGAAAAAGATAAGAATGACATTAAGATATAGTTTCCACAATTGCACAAGAACAGTGCGACTGAGTAAGATTTATTCAAAAATGAAATCAATTATTAAAAAAAATAGGTAACGTATCAGTACCAAACTCGTAAAACTCGTAATTAAAATGAAAGTCAAACTAAAAAAAATACGAATGGATTCAGTTCTGACTCTGAAAACAGAAAGAAAAAGTAAAATTAAATAACACCAAAGTTAAAATTAAAAAGAACATAAACACAATCGAAGAACACTCAAATAAACGACATCGGATCGTGACATTTTCAAATTAAATTACTTTCGTGCTAATAATAAAGAGAGAACGCGAAAAAGAATTTAATTGTAGTGTCGACATTAACATCGTTTATAATGCCAATAGAGCTGTCTTTATTTGACATTCCTAGCCATTAGGTCAAATTGTCCGATCGTCGCTTGTTTAGTGTTTATTACACCTTCAAGATAAAGACTTGAATACTTGCTGGCCCGTGCCTACTTCGTTGGACGGTTAATGTATGCGAATGACACAAATGACGTAGATTTAAAAGTTTTCAAAAAATCTAAATCGGTTCAGCAAATCGTGAGATCCTGCTACAGTGTCGTAAACACACCAATATTTATTTTTACCTTTTTATAATATTAGTTTAGATTTGTAGTTACGCTAGCTACTAGGTGAATTTACTGACCGATTTTTTTTAATGAAATTTTACAACAGTTTATCGTAAAAAGTGCAAATGTTTGTATTGTAAGCAAGTGGTAAAAATAATAAGAAATTTTAGGTAAAGTTAAGTAAAGTCTTACGTATTAACCGGATCTGTTGCATGGATCTAGCAATTCGAGAAATCTAGAAAAAAATGTATAAGACCGCTAATTTACATTTTCAAAAAAGCATCTGTAAGCAGTGTTTAATATGAACCGGAAGTTCCTAATCCTCAACAAACCATTTTCACAATTATTATTTTATACCCCGCCCTCGCAATCGACACCAATATTTCAGGCTAACAGCTTCCTAAACCAAAATCATAGAATAAAGAATTGACATAACTGCATTAACAAATGAACGTTGGCGTACTGACGCAGTGCGAAAATCATTATCGCAGTTCCTCAACCCAACACCAATTAGTATGAACAATAACACCCACGGCGACTAAATAGCTTTAGAAATCAAATGTAATGTCGTTGACCTGACAAACAAAGCTAGGCTAATAGATCTGTCTGTTAGAAATGTTCGCATTTTTGACACTGAATTTTAACATGTGGTTACCAGATTGCGTGGTCATAGGTTTTTGGTACTCGATGTTTTATGAACTGTATTTATCATTGTTTGCAGCAACCAAATTGTTTTTGCAAAGGCCTTTAGTTTAGGTAGTTTAGGTAAGAGAAAGTCATAAAAATTGGTTAATTTTCTATGATAACTCTGAAATCTCTAATATGTAAATGAAAAAAAGCTCTATGTATCATGTGGCATCATATTGCAATATTGGCACTAAACTCTTATGATGAATTATAAAAAATGTTAAAAAAAGCATAACAACTTTAATTTCTTGAAACTCAATCAGCGAAAGAACCGACAACGCACGAGAAAAGTTTCATGTTTACAGTCGTGTTTTTTCACTATACCGAGAAGCGCCATCTAGCTTCAAGTAGATGCAACTTCAAGATGCGCCATCTATCGGCAAGCATTTACACCTATTGGTAACGACTATGTTCATTTGGTTCTACTACTCGCCAGTAGATGGCGCTGTAGCTGTTTAAAATGTTTTTAACATAAAAAAGAAAGAAAATAGTCAAAGTAAAGTAATATTAAGAAATGAAAAAAAAAAAATATTATAGGTATACACTTTTAGTAAACATGTCAATTACTTCACTAGCTTTACAATCCACGGTGATTAAATGTCTACGCAGGAGCACACTATGCAATGCAATGTAGTCATATATTTCGAAGAGATAAAAGTCCCTTAAAAAAATAAGCTCAGAACAGTTGTTGTTGTTAGTTACGTTTTGAACGCTAGTAGCATAAGTTAGCAGATTAGCAAGCTCAATTCTAATATTTTTTTCTTTAGTTATTTAGTGGATGATAATTGGCCTTTAGTTGGGCAAAATAATCATTACAGCACCTAACATTATGACTAAATCTTATGCTCCGAGCCAAGACTTAGTCATAGGTGTATTTTCGCGATAATAGTTTATTACTCTTTCCAAGGGTTTGCAAATTTTGCAACGGGATGGGGCGGAAACATACTATATTTAGACAATGTTTTTATGCATAGCCTTTTTTTGACAGGCGCTTGTCACACCCTTGTCAGAACTGTTATTCTTCAACCTGAATAAAATAATTTTATTTGTAAATAACGCAGGCACAATAAATTGTTTTGGTGCTACGTTTGACAACACTTTGTTGAAAACTCGTTTATCTACAAGTTACAATTTTGTTTTTCATTTGTTTATGTACTTACCTTAAAAATGAAAACAAACTCGAAGTCTTTTGGTCACCAACATTTGAGTTGGTAATGTTTATGGTTTCGAGTCACGTTCCATTTTGATACTGAATTCATAGACAAAATGAGACACTAAGATCGTTAACCTAGTTTGAAGTACCCAAAAAAAAAGAGTGAAGATAAAAGTTAAAAGGTACTCTCTGACATTATAACAACAAACTTTACCTAGTACTTACTACTAAATAAACAACTCTAATACCAAGTAGCACTACCGCAGTAATTACAAACGTTTAACAATCGTTATAGCGCCAACTTTTAAGTTATGCAAAGTGGAGGAAACTTTCTTTGAATAACGAGTATTTTCTACAACAGCAAGTGTGTTAAGGTGAGTTTATCTACACTTAAACGTTTTTATTTTTAATAAATATTTAGGCACTTCGAAGTGAAGTAAGGAAATCATCTAAATTGTATATTAATAGCGTTCATTAGACAAGAAAGCTACAAATATAGTCATCGTTATCGAAAATACAATAAAGTCTTCATTCTTATCAGCTTGCCCTGTGAACTTACGCTTATAATATTAATTCGAAACAAACCTAATTGAGACATTAATGATAATTCTTCGAGCTTTAGTCACCTACACGAAACCTACACGTCTCTACAATTAGCATAATCCTTTGAAGTTGTACGTTCGTGTATACGTTCAATATATAGGTTACAATGCTTTGTCATGCAATTATGTATGTATGAGTTCAAATAACAGGTGGCTTAGCTTAAAGCCAAATCATGTTCATTGGTCGCGCTTAGTATGCGCAACCGTTACGATGAGGTCACTGGTTTAGTGCACCTCCACACGTACGGCGAGGTATCGCAGCGGCGGCCGACGTGACAGGAGGCCGGCAGGACGAACCTCCTTCCTCACCCAACCTTCGTCACCACACATATCACTCAACCTCCTTGTACCGTTAGCCTGTTCGCACTTTGTGACTGTCTACGTATGTAAAGCTTGCGATTT
The DNA here is from genome assembly GCF_003590095.1 of Trichoplusia ni. Lineage (NCBI taxonomy): Eukaryota > Metazoa > Arthropoda > Insecta > Lepidoptera > Noctuidae > Trichoplusia > Trichoplusia ni. The sequence continues at coordinate 2,562,191 of NC_039481.1, forward strand.
TTTAGCACTCTTTGTTCATTGATCTGTGTAATGCTCGCTGAATAGTTAGGTCATTATTCTTCGAACATGTTGAGCCTTGTCGGTTAATGAACACATGTTAATAACATAAAACAAGATCGTTATCCGTCTCTCCATGTGAAGCTCTTGAATCTGGTACAACATTCAATGTATAATCTGTAGCTAAGGAACTGATAACAAATTATTTAGATTGATACACTGATAGTCAAATCGCGTCTAAACAGATGCCCATTATTCGATTGACAATCGATAAATTGTCCTTCATAATATAACGGATGAACAGTAACATAAAGACTGCGTGCATCCTTTGTTGGCGTCACGCAATAAACTGTTTGAATACATAAATAGAGACTCTATTCACATTAGTGTGAAGCAGCCTTTGACGACCCCGGGCGGACGTTTCAACATTCGCGATGAGGGACCCAACACAGCATTTGTATAAAAATATAAAGGCCGAAATACACATGAATATTTATGAATAAATTAGCAGGTAGAGTCATTATGTCGTTGAATAAAGATCGCCAGATTGTAAAACTCATTCCTTATTGATTAGCTCCGAAGTTTTATTGGTATGCATTTATGGAATACAATGATATATATTTAGGAGGAGTGAATCACCTCACGCTTTACACACAATACAGGCAACATGTAAATTATTTGCAGTGCACGCGAACAGATACATTGATCTTTATGCTCTAACTGACTTCACTCAGCCGTGACTCTACCTGGATGGAAATCTACGAGAGTGGCTGGATTTACATCCACATATCCGCGAATTGATACTACAGAGTATATAAAGTAAATTTCCTAATCAAAATAAACGTAACATTAAGTAACGATGAAACGTTAATAACAATAGAAGCGTAACAGCATTACAAATTGCAGAATACCAGTCTGATTAGCATCAGTATTAATAACGACTTTTATACGAGTTTATTGGGCATTTAATTTGATAATATACGTTATAAACGTGAACATTTATTATAGTTTACCTAATTTATATTTATTTTTAGCGTTCTTCGCGGAAGTTGGATACAAAATCCGTTGGATTGCGTTACGGAGCGCTTTTGCCGCCAGTATGTGGGCCACAGGGCATTTTCCGATAGTTCATAAAAACTGGACGGCCCGCCCTGTTATTGAAGCATTTCAATACATAATGGTAATGAAATTGCGTAAACTGCAAGTCACTGTACTGACCTAATTAAAAGCGCTGGGTTTTAAAAACTTATATTGATTAATTTGTATTGAAACTTTAGCGCATTGTCGGTACTCACAAGATGCTAATTCAATAGGAGTCCTTAACTATGAGCTGTAGCGTCAATAATGGTAACTGAATCTTAAACAACACTTTAATCAATCTAGGCTATTTAAAATACACCATATTATGTTAATACAACAGTTGTTATCTTCCCGCATAAATCGATGACTTTCGAATCGAATTTGGGTTGTGTTTACAATCTGAATTTACCCATTCATAAACTAAAATGTATTTGTTTACTCGATACATTAAATTTATAAATTATGAATAGTGAATGAGAACAGCTTACACAATAAACTTCTTGCGTACGTTGGAGTATGAAGCAATAAACAACGATATTTTTCTAGACTAATGCATTTGTAATGAACGAAGCTTTGCATCGAGATATAATTTTGTTCCTATTATGTAAGTGCGGATATGTCAGAGGAGTATCTGAGTAGTGTAGTAGTGAGTAGTTCTATTATTTATTAGTTCAAGATTTCTTTTAAATTTCTATAAAAGAAGTATTGGTCAAGTGCGAATCGGAGTCAGAAACTAAGGGAACCCTACAATAATCTAACAGAAAACAAATTAATTTGAAGCTCGGTCTCCATTTTTTAGAATGTATTGTATACAAATGTGAAAATTTCAACTGTAAAGCTATCATGGTTTAAGAGATACAGCCCGGTATCAGATTTAGGAACAGGCAAAAGAGTCTTAGAAATGGCCGCACCTTTTGACCGTTTGGGTACTGAACCCTATAAAACAACGATCAATTCTAAATCCGAAATGTCGTAAACTCGCAACCCTTCAGCCAGCAAGTGTGACGTCACGATGACTCATACCTCTACACATATACCTAGGCACTCGATATTAAAATGCCCTCCTACATAGATCTCATATACTCTTTACCCGGTTAACGACTATCATAAACCAGACCTAACACTAAATATTTTCTGTCTTAATGACGTCACTAATACACCAACATTAAATCAGAATGAATACAAAGTAATATCTCAACCTCCTTTGTGATCACCTCATGAATACCCGCCTCCGTGGGCTGTACAGTGGGCCGTAGGAGGGACGTTATCCCTCTGAAGAGAAATTAAGTTACACGCTACGATGGACAGTGCAGGCTGCACCCGGCGATTAACTGGAACGACGCAGATTAAACCCACATAGCCTATACCGCCTATACGTAATACTGTAAGCCTATTTCAATCTCGCCCGGATATCGTCTGCCACGTAAATTCTAATAGCTATACAGTTTGCCGTTTCAAGAGGGAGACTGATAATTTCATCCCCCAGTCTTAGGCTTAATGGATTGTGTATGATTACGTAGATTACAGACTCGAGTTATCGTAAAATAATATTTTAGAGACACAAAAATCAAGTTTGCAAAAATCCTGTATCCCGTAAAGTCAACATAGGAATACAAAAAGACTCGTTAATAGACCTACACGATGGATATTCGACTGAAATAGTTTGCCTAAGACTAATATGCCGTCTATATTTCAATAAAAAAAAATAATCTTCGAACCTATTTTTAGGAAAGTACCAAACCGGTATAAAGCTCGTATTCTTATTTGAAATATGAGTATTTATAATAGAATTACCGTCGCGAAGGTAATCCTAATGACCCAACAGATTAGAACTCTCAGCCGATAAAAAGTCTGTAGTCTGCGGGGTTCCATTCATATCTACAAGATATGAATGGAACCCTTATAAAAAAGAAAAACAATCTAAGTACGCAATTATCTATGGCTGATTGAATAATGAACATAAAATTTTAAAACTCTACAATTTTACGTAACTGAAAATATAAAACAGATACATTGTATAACTACCTAACAATATTAAAAACTCATTTTATAGCTATTTTATTGCAATTTAAAAATCGAATGAACGTTGTTAATTTAAATTAAGAATGACGACGAATCGTATTCGATTATTCTTATTTTTTTATAAAAACAGCTTTTTAATTTCGATAACCAGTCTATTTACCTCAAAATACATACTTAAATGATATAGTCACAACTACTCGACAATATGTAATACAATCTAATATAACTTGCTTCACAATCATTTCACGATTGCGATTGCATTGTTCGAACTTATCGGATTATTATGATTGAAAATGTAGGACGTTTTACTATTTGCACGACAAATATAGGTCGGTAAACATTTTTGTTGAACTTCAAATGGTCAATTAGGCATGAAGTCAATGCAAACTCATATGATGCTATGAATATACGAATATTATTGATTTTGGGTAAAACATTGAAATTAAATAACCTGAGTAATAGAAAATTGTCCATAAAATTATCGCACTATTAGGCAAAGGCACAGGCAAGCGAAAGAGCACTGATAAGAATTCGTAAATTAAAATAAAACGTCGCATTTTTGCTAAGACGTGACCTCTAAAACCTGTTTCCTATTGACACTAGTAAACAAAGTTTTCTAAGACCAAGTAGGGCTAACTTTCCACACATCCGCGAACACGTTTACTCCTCTTAGTCGCAACATACCTATTTGAGTGTATCATTTGTATTGGGACTGGCGCAAAGTTGGCGGATCACGGAACCGAGGATTTCAAAAAGAGTCTTCAAGACTAACCAAATAAAGTCTATAATTGTTTGACATAAAATGATGACTAAGATTCCTGACGCCAATTTTATTCCAAACAAAGATGCACATTATGGTCATAGTTTTAAAGTCTGTTCTTGATCGTCATGAAGAAATCCGCGTGCTCTCCACAGACTGTACGCGGCCCGTAGTGTTTGCCGATTCAGTCCTCGTTGCCATATTGAGTAGTCATTGCTGACGCAGCGGTTTATTTACAATCCAGTCCACTGACTTTGAGTTGCATTTGAATATCCGTGTCAAGGGCTCAGCGGACGACAATATCGTTACATTCAACACTATGCTTATAAATTGCACATTTAAGGTATATAATTGCTCAATATGTTTCATTATGAAATCAGTACAGCAAGGTCGACAACCCCTAGCCGTATAACTTGTTTGTATTTTTACTCCGAATGCAAATTTTATTCTAATAGGCCTCAGAATGCGCGGTTCTCTGTTGAATTCATGAATAGATTTCTATTACATGACATTAAATTCCATACTCGTAAAACTTCAAGATTTTCTTTTGTTTTAATTACTCGTTCGCTTATACTAAGTGGTGCGATAATAAGAAAGTTATACATACATTACTATCGTTCATAGTAATGTACTGTTTCTTCTCTTATATTTATTTTAATGATGATTCAGCCAGTAGCATAATAAATTAAAAAAGCTCTTTCTGCTTTCACATTTTTTTTACAAATGAAAGGTTTATTTGTAAAAAATGAATACAAGGAAATACGAAATCCGGAAGTAACCCGAAGCCTGCAACACGATGCACGTTATAAATTATGGGTTCCGTAATAAAACTCATCCGTTTCTCTCTTTTGATCAACATCATGTTTGAATTTACGTTTCAAATTGCCCAGATTGTTATGAATCATTCTAGAACACTGACTCAATTCGATATAAAGTACGACAGCCAGAATTCCTGTTTAGTATAAAGTTTTATCACCGCCAATGTGATTAACACTTTAAATTGCGGTAATAAAGCCCCCGATGAAAATCACACAAAGGCAAGACACCTTATCAGTAATGATCACATCATTGTGGGGACGTTAATTCTTGTAAAAATATATCATTGTGGGCAGACACGCGTGACGCGTGTACTATGTAGCAGAGTGGCAGGGACTTGGCGAGGGTTGTTTCTGTCTACATCGGCGTCTGTCAATATTCGCGGGAAGCGGGGTTGTCATGGCAACGAGGGAGAGCTTCCTACATGACGGTCGCTGCCCCCCCTGCACAATGCGTCGCGAGGGTCGGAGGGCACGAAGCGAAAGAGGCCTTGTCTGGGATTTATGCAAGGGTGTCCCCCGTGACGCCTTGCAAAGAGCCCCGAGGAGGGCCTTAATGACGTCTAAAATATTCACGGGATGATGTCATGCTCTCCAGCGAGTGAAATCATCTTGTTAATAACTATTAAACTTGCCTCGATACGCAATAAATTAAGCTTTTACTAACTGATATTGAACAGAAGCTTATAATGTCATATATTTTTTTACCAAATTGGATTATATCTAGCCGCTCCATCCAGTTTCGCACATTAACATTGAAATTCCGTTGAGTCCGGTCAACAATTTCGTCATTTTTTCACACGTCCTACAGAAGTTCAGAACAGACATCGGACAGGCGAATGTCGTACTTAAAAACAATTCATATTTCGTTCGTTGTAGAGCCTCGCCACGAAATATCATTTAAATAACATCATAACAAGGCGTAGCTAGCAAGAACCAGAATAAAGAAAACCGTTTCAAAGAATCGAAAGCGTGTCAACATTTCATTAATGTTTTCAATTACAATATTAGAAACTTTGTCAATAGAAAACGATTTAAGGGATTAAAAGTTACACAAACTAAAATCGATAACGAAAACAATAAAAACGCATGGGGTCAAAAACTCTTTCGCCTACATAACGAACTCGTGTCACGGTACCATTTAATACCTGCCTACATTTAACGCACCACACAAAGGAATAAAACGAACATTAACGTTGATTACCCTCGCTGTTGTGACGTGTAATTGTTGTGTAGTAATAATAACATTAGCGTCGTGATTGTGAGGTAAATGTGAAATTAATATCGGTTTACATCGGTCAGCCTCCCACGTAGGTGAAGACACCTACCACGTACCTGTATGTACCTACTCTCAGAGGTGCGTTCTCATAGTAACTCGAGATGTTAACGCAGGGGTCGCGCTCCAACGCGCCCCAAGCATTCGCTTCTCAGAAAAATCTAAGTGTCACACGTAATACAGCAATTTGTCTAAGAGATAATGAGTTAATGAGTACTATCAATCATAACTTAGTTAACAGTTCTTCATTCCATACTTCTAGCTCTACAATTAATTAGTAATTAGCTTCACTCCAACAGACTGTAAATCTTTTTGCTCCGTAAAGAGACAAATAATATCCAAATACTTTCTTGATATATACGCACATGAGTATAGTCTCTTACAATGCAAACATGCAAATGAATGAAAATATAATTTATTCAATTTAAAGCAAACAGCTTAATATAAATAATTTCATGTTTAATTGACGTTTTCATTAATTATCTACAGAGCGCATGGCCGGAATTATTGGAAATGCAATGAAAACGGAAATTATGAATGTGCGTAATATTGATGATGACATAAAAGGTTTATTACGTTTAACGAAGCTTCGAAAGGATGAAAATGACATATTTAAACAATTTCCAAATTTATTTTAATTTAAAATTTAAGTAAGACCCAGCTTATAGTTTGGTGTTTATAATAAATTATTGAATAAATATATTCTTTACAACTTGCTACATTAAAAACTACTTAATATTATACACAATGTCTACACTTATCCGTTCGTGTTATAATGAGGGAAATGAACTGGCAATAGATTAAGCTTAGTAGATTTAAGATTAAGAATTATGAAACTAACTCCCGAAACTTAGTATTATTTTAATAAAGTTAGTATGTCTTATATGACATATAGAGTTATCAACAAAAAATTAAGAACAAAGTCACAAGAGCACTATGTCTGCCTCTCCGCAAATACAGCTTGCAACTTTACCGATAAAGTCAGTTGGCTGTAAATCATCGGATTATCGAATATAACAGTTAATTTTGGGTACAATAAACAATCATAACCGCTAATTAATGTTCGTAATGGATTTAGACCATTTAAGTCGTAAAATTATGAAGGAATTATAACACACGATTATAGAACATTACTGCGTTTTAAGACTACTTTACGATTTTGGTTTAAAAAGAAACAAATTATAGTAATTGCTTGTTTCGGTAATCAACACTTTGTTAAGCTTGAATTTATTAATTTTCTTCGGGGATCACAAACTGTTTAAAATATTTTATTTTATATTTTCAGCAATCGCGATGTTTCCTCAATTAATTGGATTGCGGCATTATCAAAATGACTCACAAAAGAAACGTTTGGTTTAAAAATACGCGAAACCTAATCAGGTTAATGTGAACGAAAACATACAAGAACTTTAATCATTTGTTTTGTTAGCAAAGAGGTTTTCAATGCCGACCGATGGAGTGCGTCCACGTTATGACAGTTGCGTCAGCAAAGCTATTAAATTAACACCATGGAGTTGTATTGAAAGTGAGAACAATACAGAGACCTTGTTTCTTAGGTTAGAAAAGTTCTTGATACAGGACCCCATTTCTGCAATTGAAGCATTTTTCCAAAACAATAATTGGAAATGTTTTGGAAAAATGCTTCATAATTGGAAATACATTGTATTTCCTAGGCTTGACACAGTTGGTCCGTGGATGGGTGACCATCTTTGTTATAACGAGTTCCTCCGTGTTTCGGAAGGCACGTTAAATCGTGTCATTTTAATCCTATTTCCATTCATTCAACGGCCATTGTAAATGGCGGAATTGGGGTCCTGAAGTCTTGGTCAGAAGTAAATACAATCATCAGCAAAAGTCAATAAATCACCCACACTAATGATAAAAAAATGTGTTCATCAAGGTTCTGTAGAGTTTTTGTTATTTCGGCTGCCTAGTTACTAGGTATAGTTCTCAATAACAGTATATGATTGTATCGATGGAGTATACTTTACTTAAGTAGCAGTTCGGCACTTGAGTTAGTGACACGAAGTCACGTTGCATTGATCCGAAGCCGGCGAATTCTTGGGTGTCGATTACTGCATTGGGCTATGAAATAGATCTCTCGGATTATGGAAATTGGAAACCAATACACGGTTAATTTGTATTTCACAGCAATGAGTATTAATTTATAAATACGGAATTTGTAATTGGATTCAACCATAACACAATTGAGGTTAAGGAATTCGAATGTATCAAATAAATATATATCATCGATAAAAGAAAAAGAGTCGAATCATGTACTATAGGTAAGTAATATAACATATTACTTTTAAATGATATGACACAAGGATTGAATGCTTGCTACCATTGCAGATGAATTAGATAACGCTACGAACTCCAATTTCAATAATCTTACATAAAATTATAATGTAGAGGAAATCCACAAAATGTTTCATTAAGATGCTCAGGAAAAGTTGGTTTTTCACTTTTCGAAATGAGACTACCGGGAAAAAACCACTTTAAATGTAGCTAATGAAGGTAAAAAATAAAAATTCTTCACAAAAGTGCAGTTTACGAAATTTTTGGCACGGGGAACGATTCGACGAGCAACAAACAAATAAAACTTGTCGTCTTATCGTGATTGAAAGTGTGAAAGTAAAAATATACTTAGCCAAGAGCCAGCACGGTTGCAGACTCGTAGTTGCGTTCACGACAACTTTTATAAACACGTTTTGTTTATGCGTAAATCATAAATGCCTCGGGGAACCATAAAGATGTTTTATGAAGATAAAACCCGTAATTATTTGGCTACATTGCAATCTCAGCATGAAATGTATGTCAAAGTAGATAATATACGAAATAACGAAACACCATAGGTAACCTTTACGATGTCAAAATTCTCTTCGCAATACTTTTTACTTACAAAATTTTAATACATAGTATGATACAGGTAATTAAAAATGATTAGGTAATTGAATAGGCAATTTTCAATTAAGTTAATTATGTTTCAATGATTTATGTCTACGAGTTTCATGCGCATAATTCGCTTTTGTTTGCAAACAACTTTAACATGTAGTTGACGCGTTTATTTTAATTTTCTCGAACAGATTTCAGTATGGTACTCAAAATGTTTTTATGGAAATGAATACTTCGAAAACGAGTACCATCATTTTAAGTATAATTTCCAAAAACAGAATACGTGTTTTTGAAAATTTTCTTTCTGGTTTTCCCATTTTCCTTTTTTTTTTGTTCTGGCTGGCTATGATTTTTGTTATAAATGATTGATAAATTTACTGGCAGGTTGCCTCATATTATGTCAGACCTGGGCCTTAGCCAAATAGCATCTTCACGCTTACTTAACTTCCTCTTCCTGTTACCAGTTCCTGCCGCCATGTTAGTCACGGTAGAAACCTCTTTAGAGTACCATACTTATACTCCAACGTTGTAATGTTCGTTCCACGCAATAGTAAAACGGAATTCTAGGTTTGCTAAACTCTTTCGAAAATTAAATAACGTTGTTTTATTTGTATTTTTTTTTTCTTTTATAACTTCTTGATCAAAACTTTTGCAAATAAAGCACTAATAGTACACACTGCAAATGCATGGCCTTATCAATCCCTAAAACGGCTTTCAGACAAGCGTTTATGGACTAAAGTGGGCAAGTTTATTTATCATACAGTAGTAGAGTACAGTAGAGTGAGTATCATGGAACAAAAAATAAATTTACATTATAATAACATTCATATTCGACAAAAAATGTCTCTTAAACACGCACATGCATGCGAATGTAGTAAATTCAATATTTTCTACTTTTTCCTGAAATTATATACGTAAGGTTGGTATATTTTAGGCATTATTTTAAATGCATGAGTACTTTTTTATAATAAGCAGAAAATAACACTTTAAATATTAATCACTTAAGTACTGTATTTTATTTTGTTATATTTGGACTCTACCAACGCGGCAACGGTTTGAACGTAATTGTAGTGACAAGAGACAACTATTTTATTGCACTCTAAAGTTGTCTAAAGCCCTTAATACTGAGTAAAGACAAAATAGTAACAAGAAACAAAATGACAAACAATTATCACGCCAACAATACGGGCAGCTGTCACGTAATATCACAATTAGAAACGGGTTGTCGTTGTCACATTAACGTGGACATACCCGGCCGTGCCGACCCCGGTCCAGTTCTCTTGATAAGCTATGTGACCGTGGGAGGAAGACTCCATGACCTCTCTATACATCTAATTGAATGATAGCCCAGTATTTCTCAGTTTAGCTCACGTCATTACCATTAGCCACGATCCTTGCTTTGCTCTATTTTTCGAAATCGTGTTCTATTTACGAATCAACGTTCTACAATGCGACCGCGACGGCTCAAAATGGCCGATGCATTTTTAACAGTCTGTAGTTTTAGATGTCTTCGTGTCTATCACGTTTAGAATGTACATACTTGTGTGTACACGACCTTTGACCTAAAATGTTATTGCACTATGCCACTTCAAGCAACATTAATAAATGTCGCTTCGTTATCGATAGGTATATATCAAACGTTAGGAAAAGTGTATACATTATTAAAGATATCAAATTTAAAGTAACGGACTTTTCCATTTATGGTAAGATTAATCATACATTTTGATTCGAGGTCATCATTAAAAATAACAGTAATTTCAGTGATCGAGTTGTGTTTCATTTTGTCTATAATTTTATATGACAATGCAATTACTCTCTTCAGCATAAACGTCTTGGTTTCTTGACTTGCTTTATATTCGTGAATTGCATTTTCAAGAGGCAATATAGTTGTTTGATTTATACAAGCTTGAGACTTCTTGAAGGCATTTCACAGTGAATAAGGAATACAAACTCCAATATAACGATTGTATTTACACAGTTTGATTTCGAATTACTTTGTACAGACAACGGCAGATGAATTGGAAGACTACGGTATAAATAATATCTTTATTTCGAAGCAGTAAAGTAGAGTTTAGTAGTAAATTATTTCCTAATCAATTGCGGTAGATTGTACCAGGAATTGCTTAGTTTGCGCAACACTGGGTGTTGTAGTGTGATGCAACCCGGGTGTGTACACAGATGAACTGTCTTTTGGCGTGCCCAAACATTAAACACAAGATATGGCTGACTTATTTATGTATCGGTTTAGTCATTATGCACATTCCATTTACTTAGTGTATTTTCTGTCCATGTTTAGGAAATGTATGTTTTTTCCAATCGTACAATACAAAGCAAACTTAAGGCTTTTATGCAAGTTGATGTAAATTTTGAGCAAAACTAATCGCGGTTAGTTCTTCAAACATTCCTGAGAACTTGAAACTTAAAATCGCATGTCCAATGCCCCTCTGACATCATCTCTCCGAGTCCCAACTTATGAGTATCACTGAGAAAATCAATTTGCGAGGGATTCAGATAGCGTGATCGGCTCAGTCGAGTTAGCCGTGATTTATACCCAAAAGTCCAGAGAGGGCCCTTCAAATGTCGCCTTGGGGCGTATAGTCATTACCCTGCGTTTCGAAAAGCCCCCACGTCTTAATGTCTGATCATTCATTAGATTGTTGCCACTCACCCTAAGCAAGTAACTACCAAAAGTTTCAAGGAAAAATGTTGCACTACAAACTAATTGCTCAATTATATAGTTCTTTGATACAACACAACAATTAAAACCTTATAAAATTTTAAATGACACGCTTGAGAATTTAGAAGCTGGCACAAAATTAACAACTTTCTATCGCAAACAAAGCCGGTAATTAGCAAAACGGTATGATCATTAGTTAACTGTGTCGTAAACTATGTGAAAATACAATTAAAACGAAAATGCAGCTGCGTTTGTAAGGTTTTCTTTTGTTTTATTGAAGGCTCGCTGTAGAAAGTCTTATCTTAAATTTCTCGAGTTAGAGATGTCGTTTTATAAGTAACTTAAGTAAGACAATTGTCACCGGATAGTGTTAAGTGTGGTAGCATCGATAAGCGAAGATACTAGGCACGACGCGCACGTCTTAGAGCAAGTGTAATAAGAAAAACAACCTTAGTACTTGGAAATAAAGTCACTAGTGATGTGCGATCGACTGTAAGTTAATGCGAGAGTTTACTTTCTACCGAATGTCATTCGCAGGCGCGGCACGTGCCAGGTTCTCTATCCAAGTCAGTATTAAAATAACGGGGCTTTTCTCGTCACGCTGAGAATGTATTACTCGTGCTTGCACAGGACGGAACTGCCTTGTTGTTGTAGTCGATGTCTTCCAACTACGTGTTATCGATTTCAAATCACCTGTTTCAAAGTACCTATAGATTTGAATCGATACTCGCGATGAAACAATCGAATATTACGAGTACTGATTACCGCATCCAATTAAAGCTAATTTTGAAATGTAGTGTTTTAGTTTGATTAACAATATAATTAAGCATCTTGCATCTAGACACAGGCTTACATTAGATATTTATCAGATAAACCTGTGACTTTTTCTCACGCTAAAGGTAATGACCGGTAATTATTTTTAAGAAACGGTTTATTCGTTTACAGCTTTACTTAGTCACAATAATTTTAGGAGATTAGTCATTTTTATATCTGATCTTGAGTTTACATAGATATAAAATATTGCATTATAATTACATACAATGTCACTTTTTAGAAAAAGTTACTTTCAAGTTTTCTACCATTCGGAAATATAATTGCTGTTACGATTTTTGATCGTAACAATACGTTTTTATTACAATGGTTTAATTTGAATCTGCCTACGTGTCAAAGTCATGACAATATAATGTTTTCAATGACAATAGACAGCATATCAGCCAAATGAGGATTCATCACCGTGTATTAATAAATATCCTCTAATGAATAAATCACTGAAGCCTTGAACTTAAGCAAACAATCATAATAAAAATAAGGACAAAATGTTAGTCAACATACGTATGTATTTATAAACACAATTCTCTTTAGTGGAGTTATACTGGGTCGGGCGGAGGCTATACATATACATGTACACACGCACACACATACACACGCACACACATACACACGCACACACATACACACGCACACACATACACACGCACACACATATACACATACACATAGAAATACCTAAATACCGTTATGAAGGGCATCCTATGACATCACTCCGCCATTACTCCTTCACCAAATTAACGTTTCAACATAACATGAACGAATAGGTCAGTAATAGGCGTTAATTGTATTAATGTAGAGGGTTTGTGACAAGCGTTACAACGTCCTTGCTTATAAATAGACTATAAGAAAAATCTAGAGATTTATTATCACCAGGATAAGACTGATAACGCTATCAGTAAACAATCGGAATTGCATTTAACACGTAACACGGCGATGCAAGATGACAACTGTATGAAATGCAAAAAAGCAAAAAATATAATTTATCAGTTTTTTTTATATAATTGACATTGGTATTAGTAGATAATAATGTAATTTCAACTGATTCCCTTTTTATTGTAATAATATTATAATCTAAATAAAGATTTTATCACGTTCGATTTCCGATGTTTCGTTTATTTACGAAAGTAAATATTCTGGATGAATAAAGCATTAGACGGTAGCAACTTAATTTTTATAGGTAGTGCAATAAACTTTGGCTAAGGTATTCTAATAAAGTAGGTGACGCGCTATAAAACGTAATCTGATAATTACTTATGAAAAAAAATTCTTTTAACACATTGTTTGTTATCCAACTCCTCCCAAAAATGCCTGCCAGTTAGGCCTGTAGGATAGATCGTATTGTATCTCTAAAACCCTAAGTGATCTGGAGGCTTTCTTAAGAAATAAATAAAATACGTAACGTTTGTGGATCGTCTCCATTTGTCTTCGCAACATCCAATTTAAATCCAATAGTATCTTGCTACATAATTTACTAATAATTAGCAATACACATTCATCATAATTATCGCACCAATTTACGTCAAAACCAGTCCAAGTTTAATTGAAGATTAATTGAAAGCAGTATTCAAAGTACTCATACATTGTATAAGATATTAGGTACACAGAATATAATATTATGTTTTTTGTATATGACTAATGTTAGCTATAATGATACCTGCGGTTAAGCGAACCCGGTATACCTCTGCGGTAAACGCAATAGGTATAGCCATATGTAATATGAGAAGTTATTCAAAATAAATTAATAATATGAAAAAATAACATGTCTTAAATCTATTTCTGGCGCTTTTTTATATTAACGCAGTTGTAAAAGGCAGCACAATATACATACCAACAATTTTTATAAGTCCTCTTTATGGTAACATTAGATATAGTAGGTATGTAACTAACGATATGGTATTCATTTTTTGTACACAAACTATCCACTTCAATATTTCGCATTCCCTATTAGTTTCGACTACGAATTTAAAAAATCGAAGTCACGTAGACTTAGTCGATTTTCACAAAAGTTAGAATACACACTTGGTGCTTAGTATTTCTCAGAAAAAAAGAATAAAATTACGACCTGAACTAGCAAGAGAATGTTAGTACGTATTTCTTTAGGAGAAAAAGAAAACAAACTAAGGAACGTAGCTGGATTTAAAATATGCATGTTTAAACGACCTAAGGTGAATCACTAATTCATAGTAAAAGCTATTAAATAAGGTAAACAGGTATTTGCTATTCCAAGAACTAACATGGCCAAAATAGTTTTGTTGGTTTTCCACCTATTGTTTACGGGTCTACACTTGAAGGCTTATGTTGGCACTCAGACTGTATGATCATTTTTAGGAGGACATCGGAAGCTAAGAAATTATATTTGCCCAGTTTCTATCATACAATCCCACGTCTGGACGTAAAAGCCTGAGATTATTAGGTTTATATCAATGTTTACGTGACTGAACAAATACATGAACGGCTTTAAAAAGTGTAACTGAAAATTTACAACCAAAATACGATATAAAAAACTAGACGCGAGTATAATCCATATGAAGTTTGCAATATTCCAAAAAGTTTCTAATATGGAACCATAGACATTGATACGTTTTTAAAAAAAACCACTAATTGATACGTGCTAAGCATAGAAATCTAAATAACAAGGTAATATTTAGATTTCTATGGTGCTAAGGTGCAACACTCCTTTGCACTCTTTTCGTTTCTTTTTTATGTTCAAAACTAAATAACTTACGAGATCAGTCATCAAATCAATCAAAGTTAAACATAACAATTCTTTAGTTGAATAAGCCAGTCTCTTAACAAAGGAACT
This sequence comes from Trichoplusia ni, assembly GCF_003590095.1. NCBI lineage: Eukaryota > Metazoa > Arthropoda > Insecta > Lepidoptera > Noctuidae > Trichoplusia > Trichoplusia ni. The sequence goes on from NC_039481.1 coordinate 2,577,347, forward strand.
GTTGACTCTAGCCATATTATGTGACTAATTCAATAAGACCAGGTGTTGCTAATAGACTAAATCCTGATGCAAAACTATGTTGCGAATACATATTGAGTGCAAAAGATCCGATTCCAAAACCATGTTTATCGAAGAAGTAAACAAAATCAAGCATTATCATTAGGAATAGATGCCCGCTTTCTCATGAATATGTCCTACGCAGTATTGTTCACCTTGTAAACAACAAATCATTATGAGCACTGATAATAAATCAATCTGTTTAACATTTGTCTAATCAATCACGAAGACGTTGACGGACTCTACTGGACACTTGCTTCTATAATTATCCTTATTTGCGTATACTTGCGCAAATATGAAATGACTATTTTATTAGCATATCACTGAATAATAAAGTGCATAACTCACTAATCACCAACTTTGTATAGTAATGATGTAAGCAAATATGCAATAATCACACACTTGGCTACACATACCTGTCCATCGCTAGATGCCCACTGGCCCGTGTAATGCATTATTTGTTCGAATTCGCTTCATTTTAGGTGAAATGCCTTCGGTCATGTGAGGAAAAACTAGTTCTCGAGGTCTCGATGAACGATTATGTATGGTATATCAATATTTATGAAATTATTGCCGCAACGCATTGTGAGAACTTCAGGCTGTGAATATCAATTAATCACGTACCAAATCTACACTAAAGTGATGTATCAAATTAGTGAATCACTTGAAAACGATATTTTGCTTCAGATATTGTTTAATATTATCCTTCATAATATCCTTTATCCCGTAATGAAAACTTTTATCTCAGGTTGTCCCTAATCCTACAACATGACCAAAAATAAAAGAAAACAACGGAAAATCAATGCATAGAATACTTTACATTATATGATCTGCCTATACACTTCTATTCAGAGCAGTTAGTTTTTCAATACTTTTAATTCTCACGGACGCCAAGACCCTTAATTGAAGCTAGAAAGTAAGTCAATTGGTCCCAGTCTGATGGACCGAAACCCAATAGAAACCACAGAGACAACGTATAGTTTTCACTGTAAGTGGGCCATGCGCGAACGACCTGCTACTCTCTTGACGATAAGGTCCGTCATTGTATTAATTACTTTGCTGATTATTTTATTGTACAGTTGTAAGTATTTAGTAGTGTGTCGTAAATACAATTATATCAGCTGGTGACAGAGAACATTAACCTTTTAGACCATTCATTACCTTATAACGACTACGCTTGTGTGTTTTGTTTTTACCCACCTTAACATAGAGGATGCTAAAATTTATGATTATTTTGGTATCTCTTTAGATAAAAGATTGTTCGAAACTGGTTCGATAATAAAAGCTCAGATCGGTTACGAATAGTGACGTCCAGTGACATTTAAGTCAATTAAAATAATTTCAGCGCTTACTCAATATTTTCAGACGATCAGAGTGACTAAGCAAACAACACGTGGTTGTTGTCGTTCTGTTCAATTTAGGACTTAAGCAATTACCAGCAAGACCAGCTTGTAGTTCATGTCAAGTCAATATACATAATTGCTGGATGGCTATTAGGACTTCGCCACACTTGGTGGGAATTCTGACGACGGACATGTGTGGTCGCCAATATTGCAAGCAAGCAATAATGTAGAGGAAACTGGGGTATAACAGATCGGTGATTGGTGAATGGAAGGGATAAGTGATCCGATTTTCTGCACAGTGTGAACGTCATAAGCTGTATACGGAAGATCAGCAACGGAATATCCGCCAAGTGTGGCAAGGGCCTTACGGTTGTGAGACAGCCGACACGACAAGCCGACAACACCCACTGTTGTGCAACACTACAATTAGCACAATCACAACATCTCGGCCACGAATCAGAATCAATTATTCCCACAGCTGTCGCTGGTGTCCGTTGTCAATACAACATGTTCATTCATGTCATTTGAGCATATCGTCGGTAATCCTCAAGAATGTCTAGGTGAATAGGATTTATAGCATCTAAGGGCACTGTTTCCGATTGCAGTATTTTGACAATGTTGAGTTTTCTTCTACACTGAGTAGGTTGATAGATTGAAGGCACGAAAAAGTGTCAATTTAGATAAGACATCATTCATTTTCAGATTGGACCAAAAGCACTTTATCTATCTAAACATACGTACTTATTTCAGCTTTTACCTATCATTTATAAAACTTTTACTTTAACGGTTAACCTATACCTAAGAGCAAAGGTAACAAAAAACTAGTCTCTTATCATTTTAATAAGACAATTTCAAGGAATTCTAAGATTTATAAAAAGTTTAAACTAGCTTTTGCACGCAGCTTCGCCAGCCAGGATATCGGTTATAATAATAGCTAACTGCAAAAACACTACCCCTACGAAATCGGATTGAAGTAGCATATACACATAATACATAACATATTATGACGTATTAATAAAAGTCAGTCAACTGTATAGTGTAAACCAAATTTCATCAAAATCGGTCCAGCCGTTTGGACGTGAAGATATATCAAACATACACACTCACACTCACGTGCTTTTAATAAAGTTGTGTAAATACACAGGTGTAATCAGTGAAGAATGTGACCTTCATTACAGATTAAGACACTTGCATGCAAGCGCACATGTCACCGAATCTTACGTAAAGCTCTCCAAATAACTTTCAAATAAATACTCGATAATAATAGCATCGTACTCAATGTGCAGCATACACTGCTGCTTTTGTACTCACCACAACGGTCGAGCCAGCCTTCCGCACGGCAAGGGTACGAAATCACCATCAGCTGATCACCACTCCTCATCTTGAACACAATTACTTTTAAACAAACACTTGGGAAGGTCCAACAACAAAATACATTGCAAATTACATTTCACTGTACACCGAGTCAGATCGCAGCTAGTCGCAGCTGATGAACCGCTCCAAAACTGGACTCTTTGACTACACAACACTTTCACCAACTGCCGATAAAAAAAAAAGCTATGCTAATCATTGGAAAAGAGCGAGCGGTACAATAAGATAAAAAAAAATGGACTGCTGTATCTAAGTGACCGAAGTATGACAACAATGCAAATTGGAAATCTTAGTAGCTTTCCTATTTTGTTTACTGCGTAACAGTTAATATTTTTAAATATTTATACCTATCATTTCTGGAAACTTGTTCAACTGTGACGCAGAAAATATGCATTTTAAATAAAAGTATTTACAACAACTTTTTAAGTTGTCGTGTTTTTTATAGAATTCAAAAACTAATAAATATTGAAAATATTTACTATTTACAAAAAGTATTTAATTGATGACTGTGTTGGTAAAATATTTGGCTTACCCAACAAAGTATTTTAAATTATTTTCGTTTTCAAATTGTGGGTAATCTAATAAATCTGTACACCAAAAAAACTTTCACAACAAAATATAATTTAGCAGCTTTAATCAAAACTTTCAGAAATTATTTTATAATATTGTACCAATTGCATACCCTAAATAATCAAATTAATTCGAGATTCACGCGCACGTGATAATCACATAAATTGGGAACCGTCAACACACCCACATCCGACACAAGCGCACAAAAAACTGAATTGCTTTGCTTTGCTTTGCTTGCTGTTTCTATTCTTTCTACTTTCTGTTCAATTCTGCGATGCTAAAATGATAAAGCAATATCTTCCGTCTCTTTCGCTTTTGTATTGACCCGCCTCCTTATCATTCATGTTATCAAAATGCGCGCGCAGTGACCGAGCTCATTGAAGCATATTACGCGCTGTCTAAGTATGCAATAAATGTTTTTAGCATGGAGAAAATACCAATAAATATTGCTACAACCTTTATAATAAGAGTCAATTACGATCTCTGGGTTTTAAAACTATTGTGTACTGAATTCAGTGTTTTTTTAATGTTGACATTCAATATTTCAATTTTGAATACCATCCATAGACAACTTGAATTCTTTGACGATTGCTAGAGATGTCCATTTCTATTGAAAACTGGATCGATAATGTAGTTATTTTGTAGATAACTTGTTGAAAATTATTTTGAGCCTTTATAAATGCAACACAAATTTCATCTTATTATTATACAGTCACGTGGAAAAACCATGGAAAATATGTTTTTTTTTATCACAACGTAAATATTTCTTATTAATGAAAATAGGGCCAATGTTGTATCTTCACGAAAGCCCATTTTTCTGTCATGATAACACACAAAGGGTACTAGATTTTTATAGCGATAATTTGAGTTGTTAGAAACCTGAAAATTATTTTTTTGTGTTTTGTTATCTGTGGTTTGACTCAGCCGTTCCCATTTCCCTGACAAATCGTTGTGTGCTTCCCACTCTAGTTACTCCTCCTCTTTTGTCTTTAGTTTGCGATTCAAGATGGCTCTAAAAGCACTTGTCGGGCAAAGTGAGTTTTATAAAATTAATTTTAAATAGTTTTAAGCCGGAATATACCCCTAATTTAATCAATTACATGAACAATAATCATTGATGTGTAATTCAGAATATAGTTTTTAAGGCTTCGCTCGTATTTAACATGATTTCAGTATATCAAAAGTTATCAACAATATCGATGACTAATAAACTGAGTGTTTTTAGATACACACATTTTTTATGTGCTTTTTCCCAAAAGATTAGCTTCATATTTGTGTTAAGATAAAGATTTCACTGTGATCAGCATACCAGTGTCAACAAAAAGATTTACTGAATTTCAGTCAGATTTGGTCAAAATCTTTAGAAAGATTGACGAAAGCTTAATAAATAATGTCGATACATCTTAGAGAAGCATTGTGATTCATATTGTTACTGCATTATGTGTAATAAAGTTACATGAAGGGGATAAAAAGTGTTTCGCATGTATATTGATTTTCTTGTGTCACTGGAGCAAGGGGGTGGGGTGCCATGTACGTCACGAAGCGCCCTCGAGTGAGCGATGTATTCCATTGTTTCCAGACTTCACCCCCTACTTCTACTAAAAGCACATATATTATAAAAACAACCTTATTAGAATCGAATATGTGGCCTCAATCTTTTTAAAACATCAAAATATCTTTTTGTATGACATATATCCCACAGAATTACTATGATATTCAATGACAAAAATAAACTATATCTAGACAACACCCACAGATTCCAAATGGCCAACACAATCACATTATAGGGTCATTAATATAATAAAATATGTACTAAAACTAGCTTATTCAGTTTTTAAAAAAGAAAACTTACAAAGATGTCATACTGACAAACTCTTTACAGAGATTATGAATGAGGTGATCCGGTATCGCTCAAAAGGGAAGGATAAAATAGAATGGCGGGTGTTGGTGGTAGACCAGCTGTCCATGCGGATGGTGTCTGCTTGCTGCAAAATGCACGACATCTCTGCAGAGGGCATCACTTGTAAGTACATAAGGGTTTCCCTCATAGTTAATATTATCATCAGTACTTTGCAGTCCAATTTTGGACTCAGGCTTCTCCAAATACATAAAAAAAAAAAAGATATCCTTAGATCAAACCAACTTATATAATTAATATATATTTTTAGGAAACAAAGAAATAAGTTTATTTTTATAAATATTGACAGTAACTAGTATGAGCCTTATGACATTGAATCGAAAATAGAATCACAAAAAAAGGCATTATAATATGACTAAAAAAGAAAAGCTAATTACTTGCACACATAAAATATTCTTATAAATTAAAATGATTTAAACTTGTTTTAGTGGTGGAGGACATACATAAGAAGAGAGAACCACTATGTACCATGGATGGTATCTACCTCATCACTCCATCGGAGAAGTCTGTACATGCCCTCATCAATGACTTCTCTGTCGGCAACCGCATTATGTACAGGGCTGCACATGTGTTCTTCACGGAAGGTAAACATGCAGATATTCTATGCTTCTTGAAGCTATTCGATTCATACGCTTCAGTTAATTAGCTGCTAATGTGTTACACCAAATAATAATAATTTTGTATTAATATTATGATAGATTCTTCATTTCTTTTATGTTTTCTTATTTATTGCTTTTATGATTTCGTTTTTACAGCTTGTCCAGATGTACTATTTGACGAATTATCACGTAGTCGCGTAGCTAAACACATCCAAACATTAAAGGAAATCAACATTGCTTTTATTCCATATGAACAGCAGGTTTGTCAATTTCTTTGTTTCAAGGAAGAACTCACAAATGTGGGACATATTCCTACTATTAGAGTTCAACCTTTAACCTTATTTAACCCTTGTTACACGCTGCCAATGTTAAGTATGCCCTGAGGAACTTTTCAATGAACTCTGCAAGTCTTCCGCAGCAAGGAAAATCAAAACCTTAAAGGAAATTAACATTGCTTTCCTACCATATGAAAGTCAGGTCAGTCATCAGAATACTTATAGTATTCAAAAAATCAATATTGAAAGTCATGAATTTAAAATTGTTATGAAAAGTATAACTACTTCTTTGTATACTTTAATATTTATAAAATTTATATTTTTATCGATATATTTGTATAGGTATTCTCCCTGGATTCGCCCGAGACGTTCCAGTGCATGTACAACCCTGCACTAGCCCAGACTCGTAACGCCAATATGGAGCGTATCGCGGAACAGATCGCCACACTGTGCGCCACTCTCGGCGAATATCCGTCAGTGCGATACCGCAGGTAACTTTACGAACCCTTCAGGCCAGTTTAGACCAGTGGCAATATCGTGCCAATATCGTGCCAGTGGTATCAATCCCGACAGTAGCATTTTGTGAGAAAAAAAGAATACAAGATGTTCTAACAACATTTTCATTTCACAGTGACTGGGAACGCAACGTCGAACTTGCTCAGCTCATCCAACAAAAACTGGATGCCTACAAGGTAAATAGAAAATCACTAAACTACTAACTTAAATCTCACTTCACTTTTAGAACAGTCGTGACTCATCTATTAGCTAACATTTAACATTAGTCGCTCGACACTCCCGCGTTATACTTACGAAAAAAAATCTCGATCAGTTCAATGATTAGTTTTCTTTTCTTATCATCAGACCTTTTTGATGTTTTCTCTTCTTCATATTTCATAAAATTTGTCCAGGCTGATGAGCCGACCATGGGCGAGGGCCCCGAGAAGGCTCGCTCCCAGCTGCTGGTGCTCGACCGTGGCTTCGACTGCGTGTCGCCGTTACTGCACGAACTGACTTTGCAAGCCATGGCCTACGATCTACTGCCGATTGAAAACGACGTTTATAAGTAAGATCACTCAACTACCAGAGTTTAGGCAATCCGATTCATTAAATGGGCTTCGAAAGCTTGCTTTGATGACATTAGTATATGCCATCAAACCATATTACCATATAGTAGATGGCATAGCATTCATTTAACATTATTAATCACTTTAGACATCCTCAAACCACTTTACGCTCGGTAGGATTAAGATAAACGATGCAATAATGTTAAAATTATCATTCTTTTTAATAGGTACGACTCGTCAGGCAACATGAAGGAAGTACTGCTGGATGAGAATGATGAACTGTGGGTCGAGCTCCGACATCAGCATATTGCTGTTGTATCCACATCAGTCACTAAGAACCTGAAGAAGTTCACCGAGTCCAAGCGTATGGGTGGCGGTAAGTTGATAAAATTTGTATTTGAACCACTAAATATGCATTGGTTTCTCATTTTTAGAAAAATTGCATCTTTTAAATTTTCAGAACTGTTTTCGTGGTGAATACAAAACCATGATTGTATAATGACAGGAAATTCTATTAGGGATAAAGTTACAAGACGTAACTTTCAATACTACACGCCTATGTTAATTACGCCGTAGGCACAAAAGATCACAGGGTCTTAATAATTAAATCCTTATTAACAGGTGACAAGCAGTCCATGCGAGATCTCTCCCAGATGATCAAGAAGATGCCTCAGTACCAGAAGGAGCTGTCGAAGTACGCGACGCACTTGCGTCTCGCTGAGGACTGCATGAAGTCTTACCAAGGCTATGTTGACAAGCTCTGCAAAGTGGAACAGGTAGGACGAAACATACACTATATAAAATGAATGTTAGTTTTTTATCATGTACTAAGGCACATAGATGTATACCTTACAGATAAAATAGATATTATATACAACGGTTCTTAGTATACATATACAGCTTAAAAAAATGTTAATGCCATAAACAGGCAATGTAATATGACTTACTTTTGTAACAATTATACTTTTAACTTAATGACGCCTCTAAGTCTATCCAGCATTAACTATATCCAGCTATTTGTTGTAAATTAGGGTTTCTCATAAAAATAGTTATTTAATTTATGTTTGCACTTCCTAAATCGTACATATAGTCAAAAAAATCGTAAACAATAGCTGCTTGCTAATCTCGGATTGTGAAAGCCATCCGCGCTGTGTTATCGCATGAAAACGAATACCTCGGCAAATAACTGGTTTATATTTAAAAACGAAAGAGGTTTTAACCAATATATTTTTTTTTTAAACAGGACTTGGCTATGGGCACTGACGCTGAGGGAGAAAAGATTAAAGATCACATGAGGAGCATTGTACCTGTACTTCTTGATCAGGTAATATATTATATAGAAAGTTTGAACACTCCACCCTTATTTCTGAGTAGCAATTTTGATTTTCTTATACTAAGGTATAAGAAAATCAAAATTCCCACTCAATTCAAAAAACCCACGGAACACATATCACTAATCAAAACAGCTGATTGATTTATCCAGTACTCTCTTGCAAGTATCATTTAATAAGTCTAACTGTTAGGCATTAACATTTCTACATCTTTATAATTACAGGCGGTCATCAACTTCAACAAAATGCGTATCATCGCACTGTACATAATGTCCAAGAACGGAATATCGGAGGAGAACCTGAACAAGCTGGTGACACACGCTCAGCTCGAGCCGTCTGATAAGCAGACATTGCTGAACCTCGCCAACTTGGGCCTCAATGTGGTGGTTGATGTATGTTCTAAGTATAAAGTCGTATAGCTTCATTTTTAATGGGCTTCCAACAAAAGGCTTTACATGGCTGTACAAAAAAAAACTTTTAACATTAATCTATTTTTCTTTTTTTGCAAATTAATTTTAGTACAGTTAGAAGTCATTCGCTGTTATCTCTAATTGCAACTAGTAAAAAACATATCATAATAGCATTTTTCAGATATGCAATTCAAAGCTAAATTAATTCAGTGTTTAAGCCAAATTAAGGTACTTAATAGTGATATGCTGACGATTCGTTTTTTTACAGGGTAACAGGAAGAAACAATATCAAGTACCAAGGAAAGAAAGGATCACTGAGCAAACTTACCAAATGTCTCGATGGACGCCCGTGATCAAGGTATGACTAAAACAAGCACAATAAAGACACAGCATTCCATAAACACGAAATCTTCAACTAAATCCTCATTTCAGGACATCATGGAAGATGCTATTGAGGACAAACTTGACCAACGTCACTTCCCGTTCTTGGCTGGACGCGCCCAGACCTCGGGATACCAGGCACCAACTAGGTAAGTCTCCATGATAGAGAAAATAACATAAATACGAATTAATAGATATTGCCCAGTTTGAACTTGGCTTGACACACTGCCGCTTTCTAAATAAATGGTCGTCATATTAAATCTGTTTTTGTATTGCAGCGTGCGCTACGGTCACTGGCACAAGGACAAGGCACAGCAAACCATCAAGAACGTACCGCGCCTGATTGTGTTCGTTGTTGGAGGTAAGAGTTTAACATATTTAGTAACATAACACATGCATGTTATGCTTGTACTGTAAGGTAATATTTGTGAAGCGGACAGCCCAAATGTAAGGAGGGTTTTAACTTATGTGGTGCATTCAATTGGTCATAATTAATGTTTTGTAAAAATCTAAATCGGAGGAAAAGAAGAGATGCGCAAAAATATTGTATCAAATTAAAGCTAATAATAAGGTCATATTAAACGAGTGTGTACTTATAATAGTCTCGTTTACCTTATTTATGTTAGAAAGTTACTAGTAACCAAGTATCGAGTCTGAGTAATTAGTTGTTAAAATAAATTTGTTGTTATTTTCCTCGTTCCAGGCGTTTGCTTCTCGGAAATCCGCTGCGCGTACGAGGTCACAGCCGCGCTCAAGAACTGGGAGGTTATCATCGGATCTTCCCACATACTGACTCCTGATAACTTCCTCTCGGACCTCAGCTCTCTCACTGCCTAAACAGCTACCTGAGCCTACACCTGTCTCCATCCAGCATGGATTACAAAACGTCAATGTAACCTACAAATAGGTTTGAGTTCACAAATGAATTAATTAGCAGATGCTTTGGCCCATCTCTATTGAAATTTATTTAAAATGTATGAAATGTTAGCGTAGTGTTGCCGTACTTGGACTATTTAATGTGATATCAGCATATTATAATTATGCAGTTTTAATAATGGCTTAACTTAATTTAATATTATTACAAGTTACAAGTTTGAAACCTCTGTCTTTGTCAGACGAGACTTTTCGAAAACAAATTGTGTGTATTATAATAACTAGTATTTTAAATTTAATCTAAGATCAAAGAGAGTGCAAAAGTGCATTGTAATTTAATTATGTTCAATCTTTTTACGTTTGTTATATATCAATGATCAAAATATTTATATTGTTGACATTATTTAAAATAAAGTAAATTCATTATTATTTATTAGTTTGTAGGATTTGCAATTTTCTGTATTATTTTTATTGTTGATTGAAATGTTAAACATTACATAGGTTTGCGAACTATTTATATAGACTGATACAGACAACACGCTGTTCTTAAATAAAAGTACATTAAATAATGTTACAATTTCATGGAAACGTAGGCATAGTTAGAAAACTAAATTGTCTGCGATTTATGTAAGATACAATGTCTTTCATCGTGTGTGTTGCTAGTTATAAAATTTCCGCTACCGAAATTCATTACGCAGTTGTTTTAATGCCAAATGCTAGAATCTTAACGAGTATTTATCGTAGAAATAATGTGTTAATCAGGATGTTCTTGTAACTTGCACCTCTAATTGACCCCATTCTATGCACATGTCGCTTTGTCGGCACATATCAGGTAGTTCACGACTTGCTAGGAATCTAAAGTCATCTTATATATTATATCTAACTGTTGATATTATGCGTGTTAAATTGTGTCTAATATTAACCGTTGTGTTTACATTCCAACTATCTGTATGTAGCTATAGTCAGTTGTTAGATACTTGAAAAATTGTTTTAGAATTTAAACTCTTTGAACTATTTCTGAAAACTTATTAAAGTACGTTGAACGTATTCGTGATTTACAATGTATTTATATAATAACGTGTAGTGATGATGGTCTAGATTGTAATCATAAGGGATTTACTATGGCATGTCATGAAACTAATGTAATTCCAATATTATAAAAAAGGAATACCATCTGTTTTAATAAAAATCTCCATCAATTGTGTGTCAATGACGGATTGTGCAATTATGTAGGAAAGTTTGTATTCATAGCCATTCTAAACATTAACCTTAAATATCAGTATTTGATTGTTAAAATTTCATTAAATTATTTAATCATCAATATAACGGCATTTTTGTATAAATTTAATTCGCTCCCATATCATATTAATATGTGTTGCCATACTGCTGGGCAAATATCTAGCTTTTAGACTTCCCTCTCTGTGCTAACGTGTCCTGGACTTGGCTCTCTCTCTCTCTCTCTCGACGACTTACCTTTAATGGCAACCATATTTTTTTGCTTTAGAAATCTAAAAGTTTAAGTGTACCGTACTTCAAGTGTCCATAGTTTATTTACATCTCTCTATCTTTACATATTAATTGATAAGAGTAGCAGTTATTGATAAGAAATTTCTACAATAACAAACTGATCGTTAGGTAAATGCTCTGCGGTAACATTCATTGGGTATTTACTATGATTTGGATGTCAAAAAGATACGCTATTGTGTTAACCTTAAGGTTATCGTACCCTTATAACTTCTACATACGTACTTCACTTTAGCTTCCAGTTTATCGGTAACTGTCTAGAAGGAACCATCTCCTAAACGCGATGAGTAATCTTGTTATTCTTGCTTATTCTGGTGGACTTGATACCAGCTGCATTCTAAAATGGTAAAGTTCTTTTTTTACTTCGACGGCTTATTATAATTCACATACCATAAACGTGAAATATATTTTCCTAAAAACATATTTTCTGAACACAATGATTTTCTATTGTTTTAATTAGGTTGATCCAAAAAAAATATGAGGTGGTCTGTTACATGGCCGATGTTGGCCAAAATGAAGATTTCAAGAAAGCCACGGAAAAGGCTTTGGCTGTGGGCGCTAAAGATGCAAGTATTTTGTATGGTAAATTTAAAACATAATTATTTACCACTTAAAATAAGTTTAAACAAATGCTAATTGTTTAATTTTAGGTAATAGTTGAGGACCTCCGCAAAGAGTTTGTTACCAACTACATGCTGCCCGCTGTGCAGATGGGCTTAGTGTACGAGAGTCGTTATTATTTGGGCACTTCTCTAGCCCGGCCGTGTATATCCGTCGGCCTTGTGGGAGCTGCTAAAAGACTAGGAGCCCAGTACATTGCCCACGGCGCTACCGGCAAGGGTAATGATCAAGTGCGATTTGAGCTTAGTGTCTACTCACTGTGGCCCGAAGGCAAGGTAAATATTGTTAATCATACATTTTCTCAAGTTTCTACCTTTTAGTTGTGAAGGTACTATTTAAAAAAAAAACAACCGGCGCAAATATAAACTACTGAGCCAAACTTGATGATTTTCTACGGGACCAGCTATTCTACGTCAATTGAATCAATATGAAAAGAATCAACAAAGTCGGTTCATCCAGTCCGATATTCTGACAAATAGAAAGTACCTGCGAAAAACTCCTCCCTTTTTAAGTCGTATTATAATGGCTGTGGTAAGGAAGAAAATTACCGCGCTGACGCTAGCCCAAAACTAAATTGGATTAGGTACTGGATAGATATAAGAGAGAATTTCCCCTTACAAAAATACATTTTAATAAATACTAAACAGTAACAACTTACTTAGATTATAGCGCCATGGCGTCTTCCGGAATTCTTCGAAAGGTTCCAAGGGCGAAGTGATCTTATAGAATACGCAAAACAAGAAAACATCCCTGTGTCAGCTACTCCCAAAGAACCTTGGTCCACTGATGAAAATATTATGCATATCAGGTGAGAGAGTTAAAAAATGTATTAATAAAATTAAATGATTGTATTAGTGTTTATCTAACTACTAAAATGTGAAAAGACTTAATCGCAATATTATTTTTTTCAAAAACAGTTACGAATCCGGTGTTTTGGAAGACCCTGGCGCAATTCCGCCGAATGGCATTTTTAAAATCACTCGTGATTTAAAACAAGCTGAAGACTACCCCAGTGTTATCGACATCAATTTCGAAAAGGGTATGATTGATTTCTGTGTGTATTATGCTATTTAAGAATTTGTAGGTAAAACAAAGCTGAAGAGTTGTGTTTGTTTGAACGCGCTCATCTCAGTATGCTCCAATTTGAAAAATTATGTTAGTATTAGATATATAGATTTATATGAGAAGGCGTGATAAACTTGATCACGCTATGATAAGATGAGAAATCCCAAGTCAAACTCACAAACTCTCTCTCTCTTACAAATACCATAATATATTGTAATTTACCCTTAGTCTGTTCAATCTATTTTGAACGAAATTAGAACGTTAGTTACTTTTTACCGTAATGAACGAAATCAAATCAAATTTAGTCTCGGGTTACGGTAAATAGGTATTAAAAAACAAAACAAATCAGTACCTAACTACTTAAATAAATATAATATGCCTACGTTGCACGTTGGTGTCATCATTTCCCTACAACTTGAAACGATCTATAAAATTAACGCATATCATCCATGAATCTGAGACATTGAGAAGAAACGGATTCTATCGTCTTTGTTATTTAAATAATAACAAATCACATGACTCAAATTAATTGCTTATCAGCTACAGTTAAACTCTCATTATAATATTATGTTTATATAATTATTCTTCAGACAGTCTATTTATAATGAAGCGGTTATGCGCCTTTGACCTATGACATTGCAATAATTGAAGAAGATACGGTCAAGGGATTCAATGTTAACAGTTTACAACAATCAAGTCATCAACATCATTAACTGCACGGATGTTGTAGTGGTTGAGGTGACCACGCCAAAGCTAACCTGTGCGCGGAGTGTCATGGGTTCGATCCCTGCGTAGCACGAGCCTATGTGTGTGTGATCCACGAATACTTGTTCTAAGTCTGTCTTTGTGCACGTGATTTTTGAATGTTTGTAATCCCCCCGCGACAAGGATTAAATTACTTGAAACGGGAGTCGTTTAAAATACAAACATCTCTATGTGAATGTATTACCTAACTTATCATTTTTAGTTCATCTTGTCTAGAACATGGATATCAAAATGGCCATCATAATATCCTCTACGTTTGTAAACCTTACTACAGTGGGTCTGGCCAGAAGGCAACAACAGATGCGGTTGTTTAAGCATACAACGCACTACATGACGTACAGTATCGTTTCTCTGCCAGAACACAAATTATTTCCAAAGCTTTATTTTTCTTTTTATTTTGTCAGGTTTACCCATCTCTGTCAGGATCCCCAGTGGTCATGAAAAGTCTTTAGTCTTGACAAATCCGCTGGCTGTTGTGGAAACCTTGAATAAGCTGGCTGGTCAACACGGGGTAGGACGCATTGATATTGTGGAAAATCGATTCTTGGGATTGAAGGTAAACACAAAATATTGACGGGTCTTATTCATTCGTTAATGTAGTCAGCTGAAAATACAATACAAAGAAAAAGATAAAACTACAAAAAACATTCCATTAAATAATTTCGAAATCAATTTACATAACTAAATTATTAAAATAAGTCCCGGACCGAATTATCTTATGCGAAGTTTTTTACATATTTGCATTAAAAAAATGTATTTCCAGTCTCGAGGACTGTACGAGACTCCAGCTGGGACAGTTCTTCACATTGCACACGTCGATCTAGAAGCCTACGCGTTGGACAAAGAACTCCTCAGGTAACAAAGACAAACAAAAGAACATCTTAGTAACACTAAGTAAAACTGGCAACAAAAGTTGCGTGCCTTGTTCACACTAGTACCTGCTTATGGAGATTTTTTTATGTTACAGGGTTAAGAAATATCTTCAAGAGAAAATGGCTGACTTTGTGTATAACGGATTCTGGTTCTCACCAGAAGCATCTTATACTCGCAAATGTTTAGAGTTATCCCAAGAAACTGTAAATGGAATGGTGACTGTTCAAATATTTAAAGGAAATGGTAAGTCTTGTTGGCATTACACTTCTATGAACGTAACGTATTTGGACTTTTAATATTGTTGCTATAATATGATGATTATTTTTATTTTAGTGACCATCTTGGCCAGAAAAAGTACAACTAGCTTGTATAACAAAGACCTGGTCTCCATGGATATCGCCGGAGGCTTCTCACCCGAAGACAGCACAGGCTTTATTAACATAAATGCCCTGCGCCTGAAAGAGTACGCTCGCTTTACCAAACAAAACAAATGAAATTATTTTTGATATTTTTTTTAAATTTATTCAATTTATATATTTATTTTACCAATAAAAATCATCCCTCGTATAATTTTGTTATTTATTTATGAACCTGTTGCGTGATAAGAAGGGTAATATTTTTCGAGCGCTTACTTTAGGTATTATACGCAATATGCGCGACCTAAACTGGAAACTCAGCTTATAAACCCAGTTTCCAGTTAAGTAGCTCGATTGTTTATAACGAAGAATCAACTCCGTCAATCAATCAACTCCGGTTGGCACTATTCAAAGAAAAACGCATCATAGTTTAGAACGAAATATGTTTGAATAGAACACCACTTAAGCAGTGCATGGAGCGCATAACTCCGTCACGGGTTACACAAACATTCAAGTCATGCTCATATTGTAGGTGTAGCGGGAGTGCTCGCGCACATTAACTGTAGGTTCTTCTTGATAACTCATACTCTGCTATTTATTGCAATTTGTATAACACGGAAGAGTAGGTACGTTTGGATATTAACGAGAGTCTTTAGAATATTGAATATTAAATATTTATCATCTGTGGTTTCGTGAATACATTGCCAGTACAAAAATTGTGATGTTGTTTATGGTTCTGTTCTAGCCTTAAGCTTGTCAATGTCAAATTTTCTTGCTGGAGGAAATTTACGTCTTCGTTGAAAATGCAACGAAACTTGCCTCAAAATAAGGAAGCCTTGCTTAAATCGTACACCACACGATTAAAAGAAGATGTCAAGAGCATGTTGGAAAACTTTGATGGTATCAGCATATTATTTGTTAATTTAAAAAACCAATGTTTTCGTTGAGCATTACTTGAAATCAAAACAAACTCAAGTGTTCAGCTCTCATTGAAGCTACCAAATATAAGAAATCCGATAAAAATCAGTTTTTTTGCTTAATTTGTATTTGGTTCTTATAAAAATGTATTAATTTTTCCACCAGAAATCATTAAACTCGCAAAACTAGAAAATGAAACCCAACTGAACAGGATGACACAAATTGAACAAGATACCTTTGAGATGCAAGTTCGGGCCGCTAATATAGGTAAGCATCATGGGATATTACATTTTACTCAATTATCTTTTGGTCAATATGCAATGATTAGCAAAGCAAATTGCAGTGATATAAATACTTGTAAATTGTATTGTTATATTGTTTTTCTTGCAGTGAGAGCCGGTGAATCCCTGATGAAGCTGGTTTCTGATATAAAACAGTATTTAATTCTTAATGATTTTCCATCAGTAAATGAAGCGATCACACAAAATTCCAAACTGTTCCGCACAAAGCAGCAAGAATGTGATCAGAAACTTATGTCCCTCAGAGATGATATTGCAGCAGATCTCTATGACTTAGAAGATGAATATTTCACTAGTATATATAAATAAAATCTCTTTTAAGTATTACTTTATTCAATTAATTTTCTGTGATTGATTGTTCTCATTTTTAGCATTTAAGAATACAAAGGTAGTCCAGTTCCTGTCTCTAATGGTGTATTACCATAATTATGCTATACAGAGATAGAAAAGTATATCTTTAGTCTTGTCTTTATAGATGTATAGGTAAAATAAACACTATTGAACATGAAATATTTGTAATATTGAATTTGGAAACTCTGAAAGAAAAATCAAATGGGTTCTGTAGGATTTATTTATGTATGGCAATAGTCTTAGAAATTAAATATTCATATTAAACAATAATTAATGTATAAGGATCTTAAGTAAAACAACTGATATAAATAAAATCCAGATGTTTTAATGAAACTAACAAACAATAATATACTAAATTGCAATTTTTAGCTCTCAACTGAACAAAAATTCCAATTGTCCTATTTGCCACCAAATGAATAATGAGGTCCGTTACTTGGCAATTGTTTTACAGTGACTGGCCTTCCAAATTTAAAGTTTTCAAGGTAGAAGAACAGTGCTGCAGACCCACCGACTACACCCAAAAACCAGGTCCACTGGTGCAGCAATGAAAACCTTCTTTTCATTGAAGGGTCGTAGCGATCACCTCCAAATATTTCCATCCTAGCGTGTATCTAAAAAAAATAACTTGAAGTTGAGCATTCAAAATATAGCATTTTTAATGTTATTTGATACAGAATACCTATCGCGAAGAGTCTGTTTTATTATAAATACCACAATTAATAGGAAGTTTGAACAGATTTTCAGCTAAATTTGTAGGTTATTATTATACAGTTGTACCAAATAAACAATACCTTATGTTTATAACAGAGAAAAATTTGCAAATATACATACAGGTTCATTGAAGTTCCTCTTCAGCTCAGGGTTGTCGTAAGGATAGTGAGGATCCTTGGAGTCCTCTCCGATTTCAGGCAACTTCGGATAATCTCCATAACCCATACTTTCAGGGTATGGTTGGTATTCCTCAACACTCAACCCATATTTAGCAGCAGCAGCTTCACGTTCCGCTGGGGTCTTGGGATATGGACCAGGCTTGTATTGGAAGTTCCAATCTACAATGAAATGACGTAACAATCACACGAACGTTTTCAGTATACAATAACAAACTAGGTCTCAAGTATCCTTACGGTTTCGGGTAGCGTTGCAAAAAATGCCAAGGGTCTTCCTAACAGAATAAGGGTTAGAAATAATAGCTTTTTTTATTAAACTCGCCATTTTCGGAATAAATGGACCTAATAAACATCTGACACTGACATAGTAGGTATAAAAGTTACATTGACAGATGTATTTTGAATCAAAAACACCATCGAAAAGATGATTTTTTAAGACTTGTGGAGTAAGTAGTAAGTTTTAGATTGTATAACACTTTCAATTCACGAAATATAAACTGATTAGTTTGCAAATTATAACATTGCCTGACTTTTAGTTATCCGTATTTTGCATTAGTCAGTCGATCTTCCCGACTGAACTTTTCAATTTTTCCGGTTTTAACATGAACGCAACAATCGGTCGGGTCGGTTTTCAGAGTGACAATGTCACAATGACAAGTTTCAAAATGTCACGTATGTGGATAAGATAATCTATTTTGTTGATTCTAATTCACGAAGTTTTGGTATTTAACTCTTCTTGACATCACAAAAGCAATTGAAATGTTATACATGTGATATAAAGTTTAAATTCTAAATGATGGGCAACGAGAGCTCACAGTTAAGTGGGTTAGAAATTGAAGAAAAGGCCGTAGAAGTTACTGACTTTTGGTGCCACTATCAGGCAACAATAAACGACAGTTGTAGGTATTTTAGCCTTAAAGGAGATGGCTCAGTTTCCGTATTTAAAGGAGAAGCTGCAATAGGTCCCCTTTGGGCCATATCAACACCATTGGAAAAGTTTTCAAACGTAAGCACTTGGATGAAAAAAAGAAAAGTTTGTTTACGTATTTCATGTTGATGTTAATGACTTTAATTTTCTTGTAGAATCTTCTAAAATATCGTCATCCTTGCATCGTTCGGTATATATCGGCATGGCAACAACGTTCTACATTACACCTAGCCACAGAATTTGTGCAACCACTGTCACATGTTTTGAGTTCTCTAACGCCACTGCAGATATGCATAGGACTTAATAATGTGCTTAGAGCATTGGTATTTCTTCATGAACAGGTTTGTATGTTCATATAATTTATATTCATTCATAATTATTATTAATATTTAATTAACCTTGACACTGACAACAAAATACTATATTGGAATAGTTGACCTCATAAAAATGTTAATATGTATATACATTGTTGTTATTAAGAAACAACTAATTTCAGGCAAGTATGTCACATAACAATGTGAGTGTGGCTGCTGTATATGTGACTGGAGATGGACAGTGGAAGCTAGGGGGAATGCAATACCTTTGCCCTTTTGCTGAGCTGACTTCAGCATACTTAAAACATGCCAGAATACACAGGTATAGTTCAAGATTATTTCCTATCTTGATGTGACATGACCATTTTTCCTTTTTAATTTTTGTACATACTTAATAAATGCTTGAAAAAACTTTAATTAAAAGCTAAATAATATTCTAGTCCTTTAAAAAACTTTGATTATCAACTTAGAAATAAAAAAATAATATATGAAATGCATCATAATAAACCTTTATTTTTAAATATAATACCAGCCTACAGACATACCACTGCTGGGCACAGGCTTTCTCACATATTGAGTTTACTACCATCCTATTTTTCAATACTAATAAAAATATTCCTGTCTTGTTTTAGATATGACAAAGCTGTTGATCCTAATGAAGATTCATATGAGACTAACACCAAGGTGGATCAGTATGCATTTGCTGTATTAGTGGAGGATGTTTTCAAAGACTGTAAAGATGGTAAAGTAACATTATTTTTCTTATTTCTACATATTACAGCAATGACCATAGATAATTAATTTAAAAATCACTCGACACTTTCTCTATCAACACTACTTACTTATCTACTTGACATATTTGGAGACCAGTTTATGCTCTCAAGCCACATAACTTAAGCTTTAATCACAAGATTTTTTTTTAATAAAATTAATTCCATTAACAGCAACATATATTTGAAAAAATAAATATCATTGAAGATTTCTGCAGGTATAAAATATATGGAGAAGTATTAAGTTTTTAACACTTCACCAAAAGTCTTTTATAAAATATGTACTGACAAAATGGCCATAAGCACTTAACACCTGTTTTATTTATTTTTGCTATGTTACTATAATGTGTCTGCAATAAGGTTTCTGTATTTTTCAGATGAAGTACCACATTTAAAAGATTTCAAAAAATACTGTAGAGAATTCCTACAACACCAAAGCACGGTGAAAAGGCCAAACCTGTCTGAGGTTCTACAACACAATTTCTTTAACCACGAATTTATATCTATTTACAAATTCCTAAACTTTCTCCCTTTGAAATCTGAGGAAGAAAGAAGCCAGTTTTTTTCTAACATTTTGGAAAACCTCACATGTTATGATGAAGAAACAGTGGCCAAACAACTTGGAGGGCTTTTACTCTCTAGACTCACTATGTTGGACCAAACTGCTAGAAAAGATGTCATTCCTTTTATTCTTAAGCCAAAAAACGGTAAGTTCTTAGGTTTCAAACTGTATTTTCTGTTAGGACCTGAAAGTAGTGTGTAAACTCATGGTTTTTATTCGCAGACCGAATACCTAATGGAGAGATACCAGGATTTTTCAGCCTAAGTGTGTTTAAAATACATATTAAACCAAGATTATTGCAACTCTTTGGAGTAAGAGACAGCCAAATAAGAATGTTACTTTTGAGACATTTTTCTAAATTTGTTCATGTATTTTCACATGAGGAGCTGTCCCAACAAATTCTACCAGAGGTAAAGTACAACTTAAATAAACATAATCCTATGCAATGTTTATTTCCTTATACTCACCAGTTCTTTCACTTGTAATTTCAGCTATTATTAGGTATAAAGGATATAGATGATAGTTTAGTGTCAGCAACACTTATATGCTTGAGTGAACTTGTCCCAATATTGGGCGCTGACACAGTTATTGGCGGAAAGCGGGCAAAGTTTTTCACCGACGGTAGACCAAACTCAAAAACTAAACCACTGTTATTATCAGCAAGTCCAATAAATGAGTCAAACGTTTATATGTCAAAGACACTACGAGAATTGCCTTGTTCTGAAGATTTGTATGAAAGTGACAGAAATGAATTAATTTCTTTTGAAAAGTCATTAACATTAAACGAAAGACCTTCGCCGGTCGGCGGGGAATCCTTAGATGACGAGATTATAGTAAAAGAAACGCATATAAAAAATGAAGAAAGCGAAGATGATTGGAGTGACTGGGAATCGACTCGCCAAAATATTACTAATAACATTCCACAAGTTTTAGATGAACGAACGAACGAACACGAACAATTGGTTTCTATCGAGCCTGTGCCTGAACTAAAGGATACTGCTTCTATGAGAGATTTTAAAAATAAGAGTTCTGTAAACGAATCTCGAACATCGCTCTTGCAGAAAGCAGCGATTGAAGCGAAAAAAAATATTTTGGATATAACCGAACTAGACATAAAGAACCAGAAATATGATTATTCTAAAAAACATTCCGATGAATTCGATTTTTTCGCGGACATGACCCCGGTTATCGAAAAACCTACAATTGCTCCAGCACAAGATAGCGTGGCGCAGAATGTCAGCAGCAAATTTAACTTTGTACCGGACGAAAATATCGATGAGAATGAAGCTTGGGGAGAGGGATGGAATGATTAATATCGAATCAAAACATGGCAGATAATAATAATTATGTATTTATATTCAAAGCTGTTTATTATACCTGAAATTTACCAGCTGAAATTTTGTCGTGGCGCCATAAGTGTAGTAGATGTATATACTTGTAAATCACAATATTTATACAAAAAGAAATTTTTATTAAGTGGTATTAACATATCAAACAAATACAGCGCCGTTAGTTAGTAACCAGGGCCCCAATTCCGCAATTTACAGTAGCCGATGAATGAATGAAAATTGGATTAAGATGACATGATTCTTATTTTTATGTTGGCAAACCGCTTAGGAGAATACGAATAATTTAAAATACTATTCAATTTCCATTATTTTATTCATCGGCCATCATAAATAGCGGGATTGGGGCGCTGGAACTAAGTTTAGGTAGGTAATCAAGCAATCTTATGAATAGGTTTCGTTCATGATTTATGCTTGGATTTGTGTTCGTTAATTGTCAAGAATGATTAAAACACTATTTTTAAGAGTGTAATTATATATTTAAAATGCTCGCGCACGAGTACTTCGTGGTCACGTGTGCCCATTTATTGCAATTAAAATTTAATCTTCTCTAATATACATTCGGTTAATAAAACATCTATCCATACCTATAGGTGACTGGCAGATCAGTTGAATTATTGATACTGGTCTTCTTTTCAAATTGCTTTCCTTAATACGTAAAAAAGCATACCTAGGTGCTACATTATTCTTTAACTTATATAATATTTGCGTGCTCTAGCTGGCTTCACATTTAGTTTTTCACACGAAGTTGTAAAGGCTCTTTTCGCAGTGCGTTACTGTCGCTATAATTTAATTATACGTCTTTCAATATTTCAACTGCTCCAACCAGGTAACCTATAGTAAATCAGGTTTTGACAGGTAAATAATTTTCATAAAATAATTATTGTAAATATTAATAAATGCTGCCTAAAAGACGCACGGAAAAATGACTAGGAGTTATATATAATTATAAATACATTGTTATTACATGACCGCCACTAGACATGATCAACCTTCTCACTTTTTTATTTCAATACTCTTTCATTACTGAACAACGAATGTCAAAATATTAGTGGACAGCACATCGATGAAAACGAAATTAACCATTAATTACCTTCGAAAGTCAACGTTCACATTAACTTAAAGGCTTGAGGACTTCATATTTTCCACTGATGTGCGGTCGACTACACAGTATACAAGTAGTAAGTAAGTAGATAAGCTTTTCTACAAGTTGAACATATTATGGGCGAATACTCAAAACTTAATTTTGAATTGCCGTTAAATATTCTACTGTCTGCTAATTTATGATGCAACAGAGAACACAAAGTACGTCTTTGGGTCAAATCTGGAGTTAGAAGGAAATACAATTACAAATGTGGGTTTAAACTCACAACCATACTTTACATGGTAACACACTTATTGTACATCTTTACTTACTTACACAGCCCAAAGTTATAAATTTACTATTATACCCATTGGCTTGGCCAACAAATATTATGAAAGATTTTCAAAACTTGTTTTATTTATAACAATCCCAAATGAAACCTTTGGGAGAAATTGGGAAGGAAGTTTACTAAGCCCAAAATGAGCCAGTACAAATTAAAATTTCGAGGTATAATTGAAACTGGTGAGTGGTGGGGACAATCATATTAGAGAAACATGGCTTATCAGAATTCTAGGTGCATGTAACGCATGTGCATTCCGTTACTTTCTTGAAGTGATTTTGGCGATAACAAGGTGTACATTAATGATAATTTCGTATTGCATGTACAATCATAGGCAAAGTGGGCTTGAAAAGGCTTATGTGACGCTTGTCATAAACTGTCAAATAATATGCTCATTTTTATTACTAAGAAAAAGCTCACCTCAATCTTACTTCATCCTTTGATTGGTTGAGTATAAAAAACAGAATTCATTTCTATATGAATCAATGGAGCTCTGTGTGTTCAATTTTTTATCATTATCTAGTTTCGCTATTATTTAGTTTCGCCCCTAGTGTGTACGGACAGACTAAAACAAGTCCAGATCATGACTAATTTAGACTGAGATCTCCATGCACTCTTTTTTAATTAAAATAAAGCAATACAGCAAGGTGTATCTGTGTAACGTGTTTAGTTAATCACACCCTATAGCCCAAGAAATAGGATACTTATTACTGGCAAGAAATATCTACACAACACAAATAAATCATATCTTAAGTACTAGTTACACAATAAAAATGGTTGAGTATCTTATTATAATAATTCAGAATAAAAAATAAAAATTCTAAAGGACAAAAGAGGAAGATCATACTTTGGTTGGGTATATCAGTCAACTAAATGGTGAGTATAACTTATAAAATATGACTAGGTAAAGGAAATAATCCTCATCTTAACACTACAATAACAAATGAATACATTTGACTAGTTTTACAAAGCAAAAACAGGACTAGAATAATATCATCTAACAATAATTGCCTTGAGTAGATACATTAACTTCAGAGTTGCGAATACTTGGCACTTGAATGCAAGTACTTCTTTATGTACACAAAATAAGAAAATAATAAATATTCGCAGCATCCATGATACATGGTAAAATAGGAAATATTAGCAGCCACTAAGGCATAATTAATAACAGACACAAAATATCAATAACATATAGACTTAAATCTATGAGGATAATATCATTTTTTAAATTGTTGATGCCAATGGAATGTCAAGTGTAAAGTTTAAATAGCAATTTTCTTCTGCATGACCAAGTCTTTAGAACTTTCATGAAATACATCTATCATTTGTTGACGAGCCATTTCAGAGAGAGCCTCTACATCATCACGGGTCATCCCACTAGTGGGTATTGGTGGTAAAGTAGTTATGATCACCTTACCTGGAAGTAAAATTTGCTATTATTTGTATTTTGTATAGTACGGAACAGGTATGTTTCCATATATTACTTTTGAATTTTTTAGAATAGAATAGAATAAATTTATTTGTTTTAACATAGGTAACACGTATAATTTAGAATTTTTTTTTTAATCACAATTAAAGTTAATTTATATAAAAAATAAAATTTCTTTTAGTTACCTGGTTCAAATGTCTTTGTCTCGCTATCAAGAAAATAGTATTGACTGAAGACTACTGGCATTATAGGAATCTGGGCATCAATAGCTAAATAGAAAGCACCTTTCTTGAATGTCTGTATACTTCCTTTGTTGAACCGAGCACCCTCAGGAAATATCCACAGTTTTGTCTTTAAGCAATACAAAAAATTATTATTTAAATTAAAAAAAATATATAATAAGGCTACAACACATTACACATACTTTTTCTTTTATGACTCTTGCTGTGGCTTCCTTCATTAGTTGGCGAGCTCGCTCTGTTTTGAGACGATCAATAAACACAAGCCCTGATAGCCAGGCTCCAAACCCAAATGCTCCAGTAAACATTAAAGGCCTTTTCGCTACAACTGTGCAGCGTTTCATACGAGGCCACATCTCAAACATACCTATCAGTTAAAAGAAAACCAACATTATCAAAAATAATACTGTTAGTAGTAGGAAGGTAGAATTAGTATCATAAAATATTACCTAATATGTCTAGTGAGCTCTGGTGATTCGATATCACAATATAACATTGTTCTGTATTCCAGTTTTCCATCCCTCGCAGTTCCCATTCTATACCTACTATATGAGAGGCGTAACGGCAAAATCTGGAGGCAACTCTGTTGAAAAGTCATTAAAAAAATATACTTCAATGCAGTACCTCAGTGTTCGTGCGAAACAGATATTTGCGAGCAGAGCACGAAATAATATCTAAATAAATCGATATCTTACATTAGGTTTGTTACGTCGCGAGGATATATTAACACTACAGGCAAGAGCACCGTACAAGTAATTAACACATATGCATAATAAAGAAAAAACTTTAAATAATACCGAAAAACATTACTTTTTTCATACAAAAATGGCAAGGTGAATATAAAACCCGCCAAAAATAATTCAGGATATGAATATGAGGAAGCCATAGCGAAATTTTCTTTTTGACAATTTATGTCTAGAGTTGCCAACTAAAGGCAATTTGACAGGACTGGAAGTGTTTTCTTGGTCAAAATCTAGGAAATAGTCAATACTCAATACGTTTATTGCATTCCACAATGTGAACTTAGGTGGTAGGTACACAAGATACATTAGTTTTGGAGCATTGTGGGCCCTGTCGGGCATAACAAAATAAGTCACATTATGAAATGATGAAAAAAAAGGTGTAACAACACAACAGTAAATTTTGCTAAAATGCAACCATAAAAATCTATTGAATGCTTAATTATATCTCCATCGTAAGCAAATAAAATAAGTAATGCGTTGGTTTTTTTATAATAATTGTAGACGTTTGAATATTTAAATTCAAATACCGAGTCCTAATATTTAAAATCTTTTTAGCAATAAAATTGCTTAGTAAGTCACAAACAATACAAATTAACATAATGCTCAATAATGTAAATGCGTCTGGCAACTTTTTGGTACATGTCAGTTGTCAACATTAAAAAGTTTCTTTTTCCGGTGGTGTCCGTTCTCGGACGCCAGATTCCTAAATAGTTTTAGGAATTATTAAAAATGGTGAGCGGAGTCATAAAAATAAGTCTGTTAAATCTTAGGGTCACTATACTTTTACTGTATTATTCAACGTTATTGTAATTTCGTGCTGTGATTGTGTAAATATGAATTGATATTATTTTACGAACCGTGTCATGAGTTTACGTTGATTATTAGATCCAAAAACATTGTCTCAAGTGTTAATATCTCGTAATTTAAGATTATTCAGGACACCATGTCCTTATTAAAAAGATCAAGAATGCTATTTATTCAAAGTTTTCAATCAATACATTATTCTAACCTAAATGATGAAACACCGACACATGCGCGTCATCTGATGCTGCAGAAGAAGCAAAATTGATATGTAGTGCCATGTTTTATGTGTATTACAATATTAGTTTTGTTTTAGACTGTAGCGCTAATGATTATAAAGTGTCTCTGATAAATTTCTACTACTAAAACAGCATATGTTTTGTTAAAATTGCCGATTACATTGAAGCTACTGTTTTAGGGATTCGTGAAAGTCGTGAAGAACAAGCAATACTTTAAGAGGTACCAAGTTAAGTTCAAGAGGCGTCGTGAGGGAAAAACCGACTACTATGCCCGTAAACGCCTTGTTGTTCAAGTAAGTTTGTTGTTATATATTTGTAGGTTATTCATATTTTACGTGATTCTAACTCTTGAATTTGTATAACAGGACAAGAACAAATACAACACACCCAAGTACCGCCTGATCGTCCGTCTGTCCAACAAGGATGTGACCTGCCAGGTGGCTTACTCCCGCATTGAGGGAGACCACATTGTCTGTGCTGCCTACTCCCATGAACTGCCGCGTTACGGCGTTAAAGTAAGTTTTTTTTTGGTTTTTACTGGTTTCAAAATTATGTATTTAATTGAACTCTTATGAGTTTTAGGTAGACACAAAAATCTCAGCTATCATTAATTTTGTATATTGGGTAACATAATTACTTACCTTATGATGATTTTGAACGGGCGGTCTGAAAGAGCCGTACAAACTCGTAAAACCCTGTTGTTATATGTTCAATACTGACTATTTACTATCAATCCATACTTTTATTTGAGGTTTTAGCAAAGAGCTCATTAAATGATATATTTTAGGTAGGTCTGACCAACTACGCAGCTGCCTACTGCACGGGGCTGCTGCTTGCAAGAAGACTGCTCCAGAGACTTGGTCTGGACTCCTTATACAGTGGTGCAACAGAAGTCACTGGTGACGAATACAATGTTGAACCTGTAGACAACGGCCCGGGCGCCTTCAGGTTATTACTTTTACAATTACTTTCTGTCCATAACAATAACATCAAGTAAACAATGATGGTGATGGAGACTGAAAAAATTGTTTAAATTTGCTTGAGACCACACTTATGGTTTTGATGATGAAGTTATTACGGGCGGTCTGAAAGCACGTACAATGCTCAATATAAATGTTGTATCGTATATTCTGACTTATTTAATCATGGAATGTTGTCATGGAATCATGTTGTTTTTGTCCTTATAATATGGTCCTTACATTTTATAGATGTTACCTTGATGTGGGTCTAGCACGTACCACTACTGGTGCTCGTGTCTTTGGAGCCATGAAAGGTGCAGTTGATGGTGGCCTCAATGTCCCTCACTCCATCAAGAGGTTCCCTGGTTATGATGCCGAAGCAAAGAAATTCAATGCAGAAGTACACAGGTAATTATTTTAGTTCTTTACATTCTCATTTATAATTCTATCTATTTTCACCATACTTATAATTCAACTATTTCTAGGTTGAATAAGCTCCATTCATCCTCTGAATTATAGGTCTTTTCTATTATTTAGACAGCGTTATTGGAGCAACATTATACATTAGGATTTTTGGTTGTGATAAAAATTACACCACTATATTTTTGAAACCGGTCCTAATAACACATGTTGGTATCTTGAACTAAAGTAGATTTTAGCCAAAAAGGAGACCTAGAACATAATTTTTTATTTTTTCAGAGCTCACATCTTTGGTTTACACGTGGCTGAGTACATGCGCAGCCTTGAAGCTGATGATGAAGACTCCTTCAAGAGACAGTTTGGCAAATACATCAAACTTGGTGTAAATGCTGACTCTGTAAGTACAATTTTTGATAAATTATTAATACGTCCAACCAAATTACTGTTCATGAATTTACACTTGGACAGTGTCGAAATTGGACAAAAGTAATGCAAAATTATTACGTTTTAAAATATTTTTGTTATTTTTATAAGTATTAAAATTGCAACATTGATTTTTGCGAACTAACATACTAAAATACTTAGATACAAAAAACAAATCATTAATTTTTAACAATTCTTTGTCAGATTGAAGCCACTTACAAGAAAGCCCACGAATTGATCCGCGCAGACCCATCCCACAAAAAGAAGGAAGTTAAGAAGGAAGCTGGAAAGCAGAAACGCTGGAACAAGCGCAAGCTGACCCTGGCCGAGAGGAAGAACAGGATCAAGCAGAAGAAGGCTTCACACATCAAGAGGCTTCAGGCTCAAGCAGAGGCATAAGCTTACCAATAAAAAGCCTGTGTACTTTTGATATTGAACTTTTATTTCTGTCACATACAATCCCTATAAATAGTTAAAACCATATTAATAACCTGTGGATGTGTCCATATCTTTTTACATAACATCTACCGACATATAACTTTTTTTCATTGTAACGATAAGTGTAGACTAGAGATAATGCAGTGGATTCAGTTTGAGTTTTCTTTAATCCACACATTACCAATAGTATAATATCCGCACCCTGAAATATATAGAGAACCGTCCCAGCTTGCACGGGTGCAATGCTTTAGCGATCTTTTTTTCGATTAGGTTTCATCCCATCCTAAAAAGCTTCAAAATATCTGTTCGCATTAATTAACGGTAAAGCGGGGTGAATAGAGTTTCAAGGGGTGAATAGAGAATGTGTGTGTGTTTTTTAGGGGGTTACAAGAATATTTTCTTACATTAAAATGCTTAGACACACTTTATGAAATACTTGTGAGTTTGCGTATAATCTTTATGTTTTGTCTAGTTAAACGTCCAAATTTTAATAAAAACTCTGTTTCTATCCACCCCAAAAAACCCTCTATTCACCCCGTTTTACGGTACTGTAATAATGGCAAAGCGAGTCCATCGTAAATGTAGAAAAAATATTCCATTCATTAGAAAGCCCGTTTTTCTGCTAAATTATGCATCTGTTGTACCTACTTATAAATCTTACTATTGAAACGCGTCTCACATTGATGCGAATATTAGTCATATTCTTAATTTTAATAGTTCTAGTGAGTTTTATCAATCCGGATCAGGAATATACGAGGTAAGGTAGGAGGTAGGTAATGTACACTGCCTAAGCACTTGTTTTATAGTGTACTCTGTGGTCAATGCTGTAGTCTGTGGTCATTGTTGACAATCTGTCTGTTCGGTCTAGAGCTGTACATTGTTGTTGTTTATTTTTGAACCAATAAACAGATTTTGTTACGTACAATGGATATATCCGTGTCATCTCCAGGCATTATGCATCGTTTATGCCGAATTTGTTTACAGGAAGTCAAAGATAGTACGAACTTGTTCTCGATTGAATCTCAAGAAATTTTGAAAAACATATTTCTATGTTTCCAAGTTACTTTACGTACTGATAAACACTTGCCGCACCTTATTTGTAGTGAGTGCCTTAATGAATTAAATAAAGCAAACAGTTTTCGGCTTAAATGCATCTCAATAGATGAACGTTTGGGGCTAATTTGTAAAGATGTTGTTGAGGTGAACACTGTTGACACCAAAAGCATTCGTGATAAAACCCCAATAATTCAAGAAAGTTCAACTACTGATATAGATGAATGTCAAAACGACTATACTGAAAGTAACGATTTCATCGGTCTTACTGATTCTATGAATTGTAACGAATCTAACACTAAGAGTAATATTCCTAGTGACTTCATTTGTGACTTGTGTAACAAAGTATTGAAGACAAAGATATCGCTTTTGAAACATTACGTTTCCATGCATGAGAAAAGAAAACACATTGGGAAAGTTTCCGGGTTTGGTGCAGCCAGACGGTACCACTGCACATCATGCCCTTATTCCACGCCACACAGCCAAACACTGGTCAGTCACATGCGAACACATAATGGAGAGAGGCCATATAGCTGTGAATGTGGTAAAAGTTTCACTCAGTCATCAAGCCTTGCAGCTCATCGCAAAACTCATAGTACTACAACCTATTTCACATGTTCTCTATGTGGGAAACAGTTCAAACATGCCTTCACTATGAAGAATCACATGCGTGTCCACGAAAGAGCTAGCTTCTCTTGCAACATTTGCTTTAAAGCATTAAAATCTAAGGAAACACTGCAAGCTCATATGTACAGACACTACAAAATCTGTAATTATAACTGTGAAGACTGTGGAGATACATTTGTTACATCAGCAGAGTTACTAAATCATAGGAAGAAGCATAATACAGAAAAGAAAATTGAATGTCATTTATGTGGGTACAAAACCCATACAAAGAAGAATCTCATAATTCATCTGAAAAGGTATGTACAAACAATGAGTTTATATTATATTGAATCCATTATAATGTTCTTCTACATTTTTGTAATTTGAAGTGTTGTTAATAATGCTTTTATATTTTTCTAGACATTCAGGCAACAGAGCATTCAAATGTGATATGTGTCACATAGGTTTCTATACACAAAGCAACCTCAGGCGTCACCTGAGGGTACACACGGGTGACAAACCATACTCATGCCCCAGCTGTGGTCAGAAATTCACTTACAGTCCTAGCTTAAACAAACACATGAAAACTATACATGGAGTGGACTACAAGTGGGCAGACTGGCGAGATAGCATTATACACCCGGAAAATAAGGAAGGTACTATGCCAGGTTCATCCAAAAAACTTATTTAAATAAAACATAATTTAAACATAGAAATTTTATTTTAATGCCAAAGCACATACATGGAAATATACTACTACCTAAATTTGAAATAACACTGTTTTGATGTCTTTATGGTAAAAATATTAATGACATACACTATTTAAATGTCAAATAATTTAAGTTATGCATTTAATTAGCGAAAAGATTTATTCTTGGCTAAATATGTGTTATAAGATACACACCGCAAATTGGGGGCAGTTGGTATTATTTTGCCACAAACAGAATTCACGAGCTGCAATGCAACCATAAGGTTATACTGGTTTTATTGTATTTTAAGATTTTACTAAAGTCATTGTTTCATTACTTAACCATAAATTGTTATTCCTAATAATATACTTATATCTATTAGATGTTACCATGTTACAACTACATAGAATACCCTATATCCCTTCTGAGAACTAAAATAGATAATGAAATATTTACCTTCAGTTACAAAGCTGAAATATTAGACGTAATAATAAAGTGCATTTAAATACTACATTCTGGCTTAACTAAAAATCATTTCAATTGTCGAAATTATAAATAAATTCATCTACAAAATTATAATGTCAAACATTCATACAATTATTATAATCTATGGATTTGAAGGTTGAATTGTTAGCTTAGATAGTAACATGATTGATCAAATATTTCATAGTAAGAAGGGCAATACAGTGAGTTTAGTCTTCCTCGTAATCGTCGTCATCAGAGATGTTATATTTCCGCTGCTTCCGCTTTCGGGATGGCGTACTCTTGCTTTTACCCTTCAATTTAATCTTCATTTTTACGGAGCGGTTAGACTCGCCATCCGAGTCGTCGTCATCTGTTAAAAAATTTAAAAAGTGTACCATAATTTGCAAAAAAAAAATCTTTATTAGTTCTTTTTAAATTGGGGAAATACTCAGAAACCGATTATGAGTGGTATACTGTACAATGAAAGTCAGCTAGTCATAATATGTAAAGAGGGATATAAGGTTGTGTTTAAAAGAGTTGACTGGCTTTGAACAATTATAACAGTTCAACATTTATATAGTCTTGTAACAGTAGAACAATGAGAAAATAGTTCATTGCTTAGTTAAATCCTTACTTTGAAACTAAATTCGCATGACGCTCTAATGAGTTGTAAAGGTATTATTTACCTTTATCATTATCGTCAGAATCATCAGAGTTCTGCCCGCTCTCATAGCGGCGTCGTACTTCAATAAAAACATTGCGCAAGCGCACCGAGTCTTCATAAATCAACGATTGTTCTTCATTATAAGTCTGAGCGTTGGCGCACAGCGTGAAAAAGTCACGTTCCAGGTCCAATATATCAGCGTACTGTTAAAAAGAACAAAAGTATTAAACTAAAACGTTTTTAATTATGTTACTTACATCATATGATTTCAGTGTTACGTTACCTTTCCATCTTCAATTCTGTTCATAATTTTCTTTATGTCCAACGGCTTTTTGATGACGTCATAGTAATCGGGCAGTTCTCGCCGAGACGGCAGCTTCATAAAAGGCTCAGACAACACGCGACCTCCCCTAAAATTCCCATTACGTTGATAATCATGTTTTAAACTACAGTAATAGAATGAGTAGGACACCTATTAAGTTATTAGCTAATATGTTATAAATTTTGTCTTGTTTTCTAAAACATATTAAGCAGATTTATTAAATCTTTATGAAAATTTACTTTAATTTACTAGCCTATTCGATTTGAAGTTAACTTTATCTAGTTACGAGATCCTAAACCTTAATCTGACCTAAAAGTTAAAAAAGGAATTAGTCTGGTCAGTACACTTAGTAGACATTTGCCAGTTTAAAGATACGAAATTTATATGCAGACTACTTAAAAAGCGGAAAATTAATATTACTGAAAGAAAATTAACTATCCATTCCAAAAACGAACGAAAACGGCAACTCAACATTCAAATCGTTAAAATAGATCAAAAGTGTTCAATACTCACTCGTCAGAATAATCAATTACTTTCTTCATAATGTTTTTGAGACGTTTCTTTAGCTGGTTCAATTCAGTTTTACTTTTCTTTTTCGATGAAGTAGGCAATTCCTCCTCGTCTGATTCGTCTTGATTGCGGCTGTAAAATAGTTTAGATTTGAATGTCTCAATTCCTTTTCAGATAATCGTTTGCGCCGAAAAAAGCACTACTACTGGGGCCTAAGCATACAACGTTGTGTTAAAAGTGCCATTTACGCGCATATAAATTTAAACAAGTCTTTGAATCGGTGCAGACGCGCGTGTTTAGACAAGAATATATGGTATTAAAAAGACCTAAAACTATATATAATTTCAAGAACCTCCTGTGGCTTTTGAACTGAAATAACCTTTTTTAAATGAGTCACGCTTACGGTCGACTACGACATAAAAATGTATGGACTACCAGCGTGGACGCCGTTCTTACATTTTGGCTGTCGACGCCGACAGCGCGTATTCAGCAAGACACTAAAAACCAGCCCTAACAAAATAGTGTAATTAACTAATATCGGGTATTTATTACCGTCGCTTGCGCCCTTTCTTGCGTTTCTTGTCGAGCACTTCATCGTCATCGTCTTCTTCCTCCTCCTCTTCGAACTCCTCGTCGATGGCCTTGAGCCACTCCTTCTCGGTGAGCGAGTCCGTGTAGTCCACTTCCTTGCGCTGTCGGGACCCGCGGCCAAGCGTTTCGTCCTCGTCCAGGTAGTTCCAACCTTGACCCTAAACATCACCAAAGTTATAAGTTACTTGAATTATATATCAGTAAATCATTGGTAATTATTTCGTATTGGCTTTCAAGTAGTAAATGCTGAGACGCTGTCACTATCTTCCGAACTCATGATGACACGATGGTTACAAACAAAAGGTATAATAGTACAAAGAAGTATTAGAAAATGTTTTTAGTATCGAGTGTTATATGCGAGTATGTAATCATTTTAGTCTAGACCTACCTTATTGCACACGACCTCGTCCTCGTGCTTCACCAGCCAGTCAGGGAGCTCGGACTCGTCAATAAGTCGGGACTGCGTCTCGACCTTCTTGCGTTCGATATCGATCTGCTTGAAGATCTCCAACTCCTCTTCAGAACGAGCTATCATCTCGTTGATGAGGTCGTCGTCTGGGACCTCGTTCTCTTCCTGTTTCAATAATTAATGGATTTAAAAAATCTAAAAACCAACGTGTTTAAAAGCCACTATTCGAATTTTATCCAAATCGGTCCAGCTGTTTTTATAGTTGTAAATTGCATTGTCATTGGGTTTCAAGCTACCCTAAAAATTTCAGCCTGCTAGCTTATCGCGAAGTGTCTCAAAAATGAGTTGCAAAAATCCAACCAGAACGACAGATAAACAAACGTACAAACAAACAAGAAAGTGAGTGTATAAAAACGTGGGAAAAAATATATTTGCTGCTCTGTCAAAAAACATTTATATGCGAAAACATATACAGCTTTATTCATGTCTACTTTACTCATCTCAGCGTTCTTATTCACATCAAATATTTTATGGAGAGTTTTATTAGCCATTTGTAAGAATGCGTTTACGTACCTCTTCATCATCGCCGTCTTGATGCAGGATACTCTGTAGGAACTGTTGACGCTCGGAACCCGTGGACTTTTGGTCAAACATACCAGCTTGAATGACTTTTTCATCCATGTTCAACTTATACCTATTGAAATAAATAGTATTATGTAACAAAGCCGCTCATTGAAAAGATAACCAGACGTTTAAGTGTTCGATGGGACTCTGAAATAACCCCATGCGCCGTTCCTTAGGCGTAGATTAAATTTATTAGTTTCATTCTGAAAAAAGATGTTTATAGTGCGTATATGAAATTTCTTTGATACCAGTTGGTTGTAATAACAGCTTACCTAGCTGCGGCAAGAATTCTCTCTTCGACCGAGTTGACGGTCATCAGACGCAGCACGCGCACCTCGTTACGTTGTCCGATACGATGAGCACGATCTTGAGCTTGGAGATCCTATGAAACAAGAACACTAGATAGAGCAAAAATTCTAAAGCACAAGTCACATAATGATAACCACTTTGAGCTGAGTGATTACCACAAACACAGCTAACATGAAATTACAAATAAAACAATACTGACGTATTTTCGTGATTTATAAAAATAAGCATTACCTGATGGGGATTCCAATCTGAATCGAATATGATGACAGTGTCAGCGCTCTGCAGATTGAGACCGAGCCCACCGGCGCGCGTCGACAGCAAGAATATAAAGTAGTCAGACCCTACGTCGTTGAACTTCTTCAGCAGCTCACCACGGTCCTCCGCCTTGGTCATACCGTCCAACCTACACAACAACACATTTGTTAGCTTTCAATATTTCCTTAGAGAACAGTTACTTACTTAAACATTATTTATTATTACTTTAGTCAGGCCTCCGTCACTCCATGTACTTGCGCGCTATAACTACCTACCGCTCGGCCTAGCGGTCTCGGGGCGTTTGCGGACCAAATTCAGTGAGGTTTTCGCAAGCGAGGCGAACGCATTTTATTGATATTGTTATTGTAGTAGTAGCCTTAAAAGTGCTAACAGGTACGTTTTATAATTATCTAAGAAAACTTGAGACTATTTTTATTTTATTATTTTGAAAAAAAAAAATGAAACAAAGGCAGAGTAAAACTATTTATGAAAAATATAAATGCTACATGATTTTTTTTTAGAAACGTTACAATTTTAAACTGCCACATATAAATCCGAACATTTTCACAGTTCTCAATAACTTAAGACACAAAAAGTTATGTTAATTTAATTTTATCGAAATGCAGCCCTGCGGTTGCTGTGGGATCGCGCGGTGAGAAGCAATCACAACTGTACGATTGTTGCTGATGCGACGGAGAAGGCTATTATAGCAGCATTTATTGGAAATTTTGTACCGAGTGAAGTATCTGTTACTTAGTAACTATTTAGTAATCTGTGCTTTAGTTACGAATATTAACTTAAAAAAAGGAAGTATGTTTAGTAAATCTTAAACTTTAATTCATAACTAAGTATGTTTCGTTAATATATTACAGTTATATAATACAAGTAACAAATTACCTTAAATACTGGAATGCTCTCCATGAGAGGTAATCTTCAATGATGGTCATGCACTGCGTCATTTGACAGAACACTAGGACTCTGTGACCTGTTTGCTTCAGTTTAGGCAGAATACGGTCGAGCAGCTCAAATTTACCAGACACTCGGTATAGATCGGGCCTGTAAAAGAATACATCATGAAATCTGCGCTGTTACGAAATAACGTCTTCATCCATAATTATCAGTTTTAAAAAGGTTTACTACTATTTAAAATAATGAAAGCTAATTTGAAGTTGAATAGGCATTCATTTCATACTACAAAAAAATCGAAAATTAAGAAAAGTTCCGTTATATAAATGCTTCCTATCGCTCTTCAGATAACCTTCGACAATTTTTACCCCGTAAACAGTTTCAATCATCTCTAACAAGTTCAAAATAGACAAGAAGAGAGAGGGAGAGAGAGAGACAACACTTACCCAGTAACCACTCCCCCGCCAGTGCCAATGTGGTCGCAGAACTTCTCTTCAATGTGTTGGAACATGAATGGATGGTTACAAAGCTTGCGCAGTTGTACAATGGTGTTCATGAGAGCTTTAGCCCCGCCCTTGCCCTTGTTGCCCTTCTCTGAGCCATCCGTCAGTAGCACTCCCTTAGATTGCATGTGCCTGTAATAGGTCAAATTAGTTATTAAGTTGAAAGAGGTTTTGCTTAATAATCTTATTTCTATGCATTTAAGCAGTTAATTGCATGAAATAATATACAAAAAGGCAGTTCAGCTTCACTTACTTGTATAGAACTCGTTGCAGACCGCTCATGTCACACTTGATAATGTATTCGACCTTGTCGGGCAGCTGGCTCTCGACCTCCTTCTTAAGCCTACGCAGCAAGAACGGACGAAGTACTTTGTGCAGACGACGGATAATAAGGATAGTTTCTTCTTCGTTCAACTCGACCTGCAGGTAAAAATGAGAAAAATTGCAAACGTGTTACTGAGTAATTATAAACGTTGTAATAATTCGCGTAATGCATTTCTTTTTACTATTAAAAGCTAAATATTTAAGTTAAATATTACCAAATAGTTTTAAACCTGAATAAAGTAATAACGCAATGAAATGTTGGAAATGTGTTATTTAAAAAAACTAGAGGGAGTTAATGTTCTAGTGCCCAATTATTCGACAGTATTTTAATACCCCGAGAATAATTCTAAGGTAACTAAATTGACAATCAGTCGTGCCGGAATACATTTAACATGCTTTACCTTTTCCCCGGTAGTAGCAAAGGGAGCATTGAACCACTGCTCGAAGGTGGAGCAGCTCTTGAAGATGGAGGGCAGCAGGAAGTTGAGCAGCGCCCAGAGCTCGGGCAGCTTGTTCTGCAGCGGAGTGCCCGTCAGCAGCAGGCGGTGCGGCGCGATGTAGTGCGTGTTCAGCACCTGCGTCAGCTTGCAGTGGTGGTTCTTCATGCGGTGACCCTCGTCGATTATCATGTACTTCCATTGCACCTACGAATTGTTTGTTGACAATTATAGCACAAGCTTTTAAAAAACAAACATTTTCAGTTGTTATGAGCTGCAATAAACGAAGAACTCGATATGTTAACGATTAATGTAAAAATATGTAGAGGTTATAGTATAGAGTATATGTAGATTATCAATTGTAATATTGACTTGCATTTGTTCATAGCATACTTGGTTAGTTGTTTGATTTTGTAATGATAGTAAAAGGTAATGCCGCAAATAGAAGGCTACCAAATCCTTGAAAATAATTTCGAAAACAAGGTCAAATTAAATCTACTGGTGGAGGTATCTGTTTAATAGTTTTTTACTATTTCGTATGTACACAAACTATCAAATATATAAAAAATAAAATGCATAATGACGGTGTATTAAACTCACCTTAGCCAATACTGCTTTATCCTTGATGACGTATTCATAGGTGGTGAGCAAGACGTTGAACTTGGTGGACCGCATCTGCGCCTGCACGAGACGGCGCGACTGCGGCGAGCCCTTGTACGAGACCACCGACACTGTCGGCGCCCACTTCTCGAACTCCAGCACCCAGTTCGACAGAGTACTGGAATTATACTCTTTTGTATCAAATAGCCCGGAATCATTGAACATAATTATTATATTTTCTAGTTTCACGTATGGGTTCATTCGAATACTTGTAGTTATTTCTGATTGATTGAAATATGGTACACCTCTTTACATTCGTGTAGTGTTCTATGAACTGCTGAACGTAAAGACTTAAAACTAGAAAATGTAAGGGCTGACTTTAAAGAACAGCAAAAAGCATTTATATTTTACGTATATTACCTGAGTGGCACAATAATCAGGAATGGTCCGTTAACTTTTTTCTTCTCCATCAAATACGTGACCAAGGCAATAGTTTGAATGGTTTTTCCGAGACCCATCTCATCAGCCAAAATGCCGTTCAAATTGTTATTGAACAAAGATACCAGCCATTCGAGACCCTAAAAATACAAAAAAAAAAAAAAGATTATGATCGTGAAAATCTGGAAGAAAGTTAATCATAATATAGCAGTATAAGGTACCTTAATTTGATATTCTTTGAGCTTTCCGTTAACCAGAATGCTGGCTTGTTCGGTAACTGATTCGTGGACTGTGTGCGCAATACTGAAATAAAAATTATACATTATATATAAATTAGGGACCGAGTGCTCCCTCTCGCTTATAAAAGTAAAAAAAGTATCCGATATAATCCAGTTCTCATCAAGTATAATATATCAGACATACCTGTAATATGTTTGTTCTTCCGTCTTGTATTCATCGTCTTCGATCTTGGCCTTCTTGATCATTTCCCGCGCCTTCTCCTCATCCGTCTTCTCCTTATCACTCCTTTCATCTCGGTGGCCTCGCCTTCTCTCTGTTACCAGGAAAAAAAAGTGACGTCGTCATATGTGACAATATGGACGATATAATATGGGATAATGATTGGAGAAAAAACGGTAAAGCTGCCTATTTAAATATTAAAATTAATAATTTATTAATAAATTTAAAAATACCTATGTAATGTTCTTGATTGATATTTTGCTGCATTATTATCGTTTCCTACTAGTTCTATGTAGGTACTTACCATCATCATCTTGACTGTCATCTCCCGAATCCTCAGAGTCAGACAGTACTTCCCACCCAGGATGAGTCTCCATCCAGTCTTTCAACTGAGACAACAGCGGTGCCTCTTCACCTCGCAGTATCTGAGTTTAGAATCAAAGTTTTTTTAAAGACAAACAACTTGGTATTTAAGGCTAATAATCTGACATTTATTTTTAAGATATGTATGTATATGATATGTTACAAATAAGTTCTGTGGAATCATAACTTGTTTTAGTAGAAACTCTGCAAAGTACACGATATATGTGCATGACTAACCTCGCCCGTCTTCGGATCCATGACGTGAACGCGCGAGTCAGACGTCTGAGAGCTGTCGTCCATAGCGTCGATCTCTCCACCTTCTAGCAACTTCTTCTTCCTTGACTTCTGTATTTATACAAATATATTTTAATAATGCACTAGTTTTAGGGAATTTAACGTGAGTAGTACTCTTTCAGAGATTGCTTGAAAAACAATATTGGTACGTTTTTCAATGATAACCCAGGGAAGTCCACTAGCTAATAAGGTATTTTTTAACCTTCGTTTTATTAAACACCCAAACTGCTTAAAATGTAACATTATTTTTTATAAAATCTGTTTATATCTATCTCGTTAGGACTTCAAATAGGAACTCTTTGATATTTTGGCTTGTCCACTATAAGAATGAGTAAAATGGACCCAAACAAACAAGAAATACGAACCCTTTTCCTGCGCTCCTCCTCCTGTTGTTTCTTCCGTTGTTCCTGCTTATGCTGTTTGACCATCTCCGTGAGACTGGCAATGTATTCGTCGGTCTGCGACAGCAGGAACGCCAAACGCTTATCTTTCTTCTGATCGATAAGCTTACGGTAACCCTCTTCATCTTCAGCCATCAAGCTAAAAGGATATGAGTAAATAAATAATTGCTGCTGTTCTAAACTCACTGTTTAAAAGATTATATGTCGAGCTGATAGTTTTTTTTATAAAATGAGATTTAGAATGTCTGATTTCATAATACATTGATACCCACTGTCCAGCACATACACAAACTATTACAATAAACCTTATACATACTGCATTAAGGTTAATTTTTAAATGAACGCTGACACAATTGTTTAATCATATGGATGTGTTTACAATATCTTACCGTCTCATACGCTCCTTCTCGATACGCTCTTGTTCCTTCTTCTGCTCGCGTTCGGCGTTAGCGTGGTGGTTCATTATAGCTTTGTTCATACGCGCCAACTTAGCTACGTTGTTACGGTGGTACTCCTTGAAGTCCTTAGCTACAAGTATACATAAAAATCAATGACATATAATAACAAAAAAATATTGATATTAGGTCTGGGTAGGCTCAACTTTGCTTATGCCGCGGGTTAAAGCCTCCTTCAATTCCTTTTAGGGATTCCTAACAATTCTGAAGGAGAGCTCAGTACAATTTTCATCTCTTTCGTACACCAGATTGAGATAGAATGAAAAAAATTAGCTCAGCGTGCTCGTTCGTAACTGTCAGGAATGCGATCCTTATTCTTGTTGTAGTGCGTATCAGACTACTACTCATTTGGCTAGCACAAAGATCCGAAGTAGTTGGGAAGGTTTCTGAGACACTCCTCTATCTGAAGACGTTTATGCTACATCTATGTAATAGTAGTGAGTAATTGTACATACCATGTTGCAGCACTGTCTGCAAGAATTCCTGGTGTTTCTGGCGCCGCTTCCTCTCGGCCTCGAGTTTCTGCTGCTTCTCAAGTTTCTCGGTGGCTCTGGCCTCGCGCAGTCCCTGCCGCTTGGTGCGTTTGTACGCCTTTATGTTCACAGCCGTCTCCAGTGTCGTGTCGCGACGCACTTGCCCCAAGATCTATGGTAATGTCCATATTTAATGTTATGTAGTGAGGTGTTGCATGCGCAAGATATTCATTATCTGCCATTGTTTATTCAATAATAAAATGCCTCTAATTCGGGAATACTTATAGACGATATCGGCTGACAACACTGTAGTCTTTAAAACTAAATCAGACTGCACCAACAAAAATGGCATCGACAGTATGAAAAACGACAAACCACTATTACACCTCTCATCCGACTCCTGACTTAACTTCATTATTATGTTTGCACCTTAGAAAATATATATATATTATAGAAATAGTTACCTCAGAACGTAACTGTTTCTGGAAGTTAAGAACCCGAAGTGCTCTGAGTTCAATCTGTGCTTGCAGACGCAGGTCATCGGGGATGTTAGCCGGCAAGTTCGACAGCATCTCAATGCGGTGGGCGATGCGCGCTGCTATTCTGTATACATAAAAGTAAACTTTTCATACATAGGATTACTCAAATATTTATGTTGAAGAAAAAAGTTACACGCAGAACACACTTTGTTTTAGGTTTTAAGCCATTATTGTTCAATAACCACTACAAGATATCACTTGCCTATTTTCTCTTTCGTTCAATATCTGGAGGGGATCAATGCCAACTGGTTTGGGCATGCTGGTGATACGGTTTTGTTTCGCCCCTGGTACTGGTACTCCCGGCTATGGACAAAACATTAAATTATACGATTCGTTCAGTCTATTTTACTACAAAAAGAAATGTTATATAAAGATTATAACTCTGGCTCTATCTCTATCTGCTAGTAGGTCGTGATAAAATGGTACCTGATGTTGCGGCTGAGTGCCGGGTGCGGGAGCTCGCAGCGGTGCGGGACCTCGCAGCGGTGGCCCGCCGCTCATTGGCTAAAAGCACACATTTTATAAAAATTATGTCCTAAATTGCAAGATATAATGAAAAAATTATCTTATACTCTTTGAAATTACATGGCTGACATGGTTTCTATGCATGCGTGTTAACACAGGACATTGCAAATTGTCGGAGTAAACTTAAGGTATGATTGGTTTTTTAAAACTTACCGGATTGACCAATGGCGGGGTGAGCTGTGTGGGGGGCGCCATCTGGCCGGTCATGGGCAGCGGCGTGGGGGGCGCGCCGCCGCCGCCGCGCGCCGCCTCGGCCGCCGCGCCGCCCGCGCCCGCCTTGCCGCCCGCACCTGCACTGCCCGCCGCGCCCGCCGGGGCCCCCTGCCCTGCCTCACCGTAAGCCTGAGCCGGAGGCGTCGGGCACTCGGGCGGGGCCTCGCCCGTCCGCTTACCAGATGCCATCAGAGCTATCTGCTGAGTCAGTGGCTGGTTTCGAGCGAGATTTCGGTATGCCGTAATTTGTGCTCTAAAAATAAGTAGTAAATTAGTTAGGCCATAACCTTTGCAGAAATAAATTTTAAATTTAACGATTACAATACTCACTTCAGCTGGCAAAGTTGATTGTTGCTGAATAATCCTTTTCCGGGATCTTGCGGGTTCGAACGGGCTCGCAGGGCTAATAATTGTGAGAATCTTGGGTCCTCTTGAAGGCCCTTTTCTTCCATAGAATCAATAGTACGCTGAATAGCGTGCAAATTATCGGGGCCAGGTGTCGGTAGCGAGCCCTGCATCGGAGAGGAAGCCGGAGGTGCGCCATTAGTGGAGGAGGAAGGTGGTGGCGGCTGTCCGTGCGGCGGCGTCTGCGCGGCCGGCGGGTGCGGCGGCGCGCCGGCCTGCTGCGGCGGGGCGGGCGCGCCGGGCGAGGGCGCCGCGCCGCCCGCGCCCGCCCCGCCCGCGTGCCCGTAGCCGGGGGATGCGGCGTGCGGGGGCGGGCCCTGGCCAGGCATCATGGCGTGATGAGATGGCATGTGTCCGGGCGCGGCTGGCGGCATACCCTGCGGGTGACCGTGCGGCGGCGGCAGCGGCACTCCCGGGCCGCCCGGTGGACCTTGCGGACCATTCCCGGGCGATGGACCTCCACCCATTTGCATAGGACCCTGTAACATGTGCTGAAATTAACATTCTTAGTCAAGTTTCAACTGTTTCACAAAGGTTTTTTTTTAAACTTGGTCAACTTGCAAACGAAGAAACCTGCAAGTTACCATGTACATATTTTTTTTTAATTAGTGACACAGTGTACTTATTTGTATTTGAATTTATTATGTAAAACTATGCACAATGTCAGAAACCATAGCCTCATTGAATATATAACAACATGTTGAAGTTTGTTATTATTTATTTATATTTAATATTACCGAAAGTTGTGTGTCTTTTCACTAAAATTAAAAAGTATACCATTTATGAGGTGACGGCTTTTAATGCAAGAGAACGAGCACTTTTATATTATATGTATATAAGAAATGATAATGTGATATTTTTGAATGGAGTTTCCAATGAAGCAGGTGTACCAATGGATATAGTTGTTGATGCATGCTGTACAAAAACATTTGAAG
Source organism: Trichoplusia ni (assembly GCF_003590095.1). Lineage (NCBI taxonomy): Eukaryota > Metazoa > Arthropoda > Insecta > Lepidoptera > Noctuidae > Trichoplusia > Trichoplusia ni. The sequence goes on from NC_039481.1 coordinate 2,621,000, forward strand.
AAAAGTTGAAAGATAATGATATAGAATACATAATAATACCTCCTGAAAAATTGTAAGCTTTTAATTTCATACACATAAAATTAAGACTTAAAAAAATGTGTCTTGTCTGTCTTGGTTTGAGGTTGCGGAGCTCCATATCTGTGATTCAGGATATCAATACTCAGTCAATCAGTTACTTATCTGTGATAAATGAATTCTCTTTTTTATGTCGCATCCTGGGATTTTAATACTAGGTATATCTTGACTGAACCAGGTAATACTTTCATATTATTTCATCAACAGGATCCCAAATATAAAGGATATCATTATTGAACAGGACTCCCCTTTCACCCGTATGCCAAATGTATCAAATGGATTTTATACATGGGATTCACTAAATATATGGATGGACATAAAAATTAGAAAGAATCCAATTTTGACTAAGATCAAAATTGCTAAAACTTATTTAAGTCGAGAACTTTCTATACTAAAACTATCAACAGGAAGAAAGCATACTGCAGTATTTTTGTTGGGAGGAGAAGATGGAAAGGACTGGTTGTCACCAGCAATATTACTAAACTTTATTGAATATATCTTAGAACAAAAGCAAGATGTTGATTCACTTACAAAACATTATGACTTTTATATTGTCCCAATACTGAACCCTGATGGATATGATTTTAACATAAAAAAGGTAAGTACAATATTGAGTTACCAGCTTGCAGGTTATCAATAAGGCTTTTCAAATCAACTTTTTGTGTGTCATGTCATTGCGAACAATTTCAAAGCTTCTAAAAAGGATTTTTTTCACTTTTTATTTAACCCATTTCAGTAGAAAATAATAATTCCATAAGATTAACATATAATGGTTAACAATAACAATCTAAATAATTACAGGACTGGTCTTGGGGAAGAAACAGAAGAATTTATTTTCCCAAAAAAATGTGTAATAGAAACCAATCAGCCATTGGCATAAACTTGAACAGGAATTGGTTTAGCAGCAGAGATTTCAGTGAGTTACTTAAATATAATTGTGACTAAATTAATATTATATACTTTGATAAAATTTTACCTTTAATCTAATGCTATATATTCATGCTTTTTTTTATCAAATTTATAACTACTATTTATACTTATGTAGGTATATGTGTAAATAGTATTTGGATTCTGTATGAGTTTCAATATTTGTGTTTTTTTATACCAGTTCGAGATGAAGAATGTGATCCAGTTTACTCAGGTGGTAAATCACTGTCTGAGGAAGAAACTTCAAACTTAGCAAAGTTTTTGGATAAAATTGCACTGAACATGATGGTATTCATTAATATACAAGGTTTTGAAAAACTGATAACAATACCATTTGGATGGACCAATGTTTATTGTAATAATTACCCCATTCTGGTAGGTGGTAATCTAGCTCACAAAAAGTATTGTTGAGTACATAAAACAAGGTTTCTATAAGTTTGAAATTCTGGTTTCCAGATGGATATACTGTCATCAGTGCATGACAGAGTAATGGAAGAGCATGAAAATGGTGATTTCTTTTATGGTCCTACCTGTAGTTACTTTTGTAAGTATATGTTCTGATAATGTTCCTATAAGATATTATTCTAGGTGTAACATTCTACACTTTTTCCAGTCTATTTTAATATAAACTCTATGGAATTAGTCAAATTTTTCATAATGAAAATGTTTCATTATGAAAATAATCATTTCTATATTAATGTCATAACAGATAATTACACTGGTAATATTGCTGACTGGGTTAAAAGGAAATTCAACACACCAGTGGTATTTACCATCTACATGAAGACTAGCGGTTACATATTTCCGAGTGCAAAGGATATAGTACCACTGACTAATCAGTTTTCAACTATGTTAAAAGAGACATTGATGTTAGCCAGCAGCGTTTACAGTCCATTATTTAGTACTCAGATCAGAAACTCTATAAATTACTTAGTTATTTTAATAATTCCTGTTACAAATTTATTTTTTTCATGGAGTACATAAATACTCAATAAAGAATATCCATTTATCCTAATTTGCTTTTTATTCAACATTTTACAAATGAATTTAACATTTACTATTATTTTGTATGAGACTATTGCTAATGAATTGTACTAACATGAGATTAAATTTCACTTAACTAGACTTTTAGCATACATTATAAGAGGAATGTTGGTGATATTTGTACAATTAACAGCAAAAAACATCTTTACCTGTCCTGGAGGCATATGTCCAATCTGATGCTGCATGTATCCATGAGGTGGTCCCTGCCCAGGCATGTTAGGATGCTGAGGTGCACCAGGGTGACCATTTGGTCCAGGTGGATGAGAGCCCCCAGGCCCTATTGGGTGACCGGGAGGTCCCTGCATATGCGGGCCCACCATATGCGGTGGCATTTGGTGGCCACTAGGTGGCATTCCAGGATGTTGTAAAGGTACACCAGGTGGGCCATTGGCACTTGGATGCGGAGGGCCTGAGGGCGACATATGATTAGGCATAGGCGGTTGTCCAGCGCCAGAAGGATGAGACGGCGGCGGTCCATTGACATGTTGCTGGTTATAAGGGCTGTGTGGCGACTGTGGCGGCGCCGGGCTCTGAGTCGGCGGCCCCATTGGGCTTGGTGCCTGTGGAGGCGGCATTGGGCTACTCTGAGGTGACGGACTAGCCATCTTTTCTAAACTTATAACACTAAAAGCACATATCTCGTTTTACTTTTACTAAACAGTTACACATACACACGCCAACACTGTCTATGAACCTATGGCGAAAAGTGAGTGTCGATGAAACTTCAAGGTACGTGAACGCACTGTTTTGTATTTATCAGTGTTCATATTTAACTTAGCATCACTATTAGTCTTATATGCACCTTTGATTAAATATATCCAAATAGATAGTAAAACTATTAATAAAATGCAACATCCCGACCAAAATCAATGCAACAATAGTGTAGCGTCGGTGTTGTCAACTCATTTTACCTACCGCAGATAAAGTAAATAATAGTGACTATTTGATTCTTTAAAAATAATACATAAAAAAAACAAACATATTTAAAAGACAATTGTTACATAAAATAAAATGGTTAACACGAATAGATATTTATTTTCATATTTTGTTAATTTATTCTTATCTATTCTGAACCTACCTATATGATGTTAATATTTTGTTAAAAAAAATATATTGAATAATTTTAATTAGAAATATTTCGTGTTCATCATGTTTTATATATGAAATTCACAGACAATTTTAGTAACCCATCTCACAGAAAATTTCAATCTCTATAAATTTATTTCTTGACATTGACAGATATTATGCTATCTATGTCTTGTCAAATACCAACAGCTATATATATATTATAATAATAGTTTACGCGAACTGTAATTTTGTATTAGAATCTGCACAAAATGTGACAATATAAATTTGTTAAACACAGACAGACGTAAGCTATAATAGTTATATTTTCACTAATCCCTAGAACCAAATTTATAGATATGTCTTGGAAAACTTAATCAGCCCATTGTCTGAAAACACGCGAAACAAAGAAGCCGGCACACAACCGGTAAGATGGATGAGGACGAAGAGTATAATGAAACTGCCTGGACCTACATAACATTATGTGGGGAACCTACCCTCTACGAAGGACTCCGATTCGCAAAGGATTTAATAATTGCTAATGTTTTACTTCGCCTTGTTATTCAGTTTGTGCCGTTGCCTCATAATGTGCGTCACAGTTTATGTTTAGTTATTGGAAGTTTTCTTTTATATCATAACATTGGACCTCCATTCATATGGACTGTGGGTCTCACAACTACTGCCTACATACTCATTATATTAATATCATTTGTAACTAAAAAATGGAGAGGATTATTAATGTCTGTATCTGTAATAGCATTTCTGTTATTATGTGAATTGTATGTGCTTAATCCTAAAATGTGGCAGCAAATAAGAGGTATCCAGATGATTGCAGCTATGAAGATCATATCAGTAGCTTTTGAATTGGACAGAGATTTGTTTAAGAGGATGCTTAATCCTGTGGAATTTGGAGGGTATATCCTCTGCCCAGCAAATTGTATTCTAGGACCTTGGATTTCATTTCATACTTACAATCACTATCTTGAAGTTAAATTTCTGACCAAAAGGTGGATAAAATTAATTGTGCTAAACTTATCTGTATCAATGCTCTTCTTATTTTTATCAAACTGTATTGTGCCATGGTATATAGATGATGAGATGCCAAAATGGCTGGTAGCATATAGAGATGCACAAGCATTTAGAATGTCACATTACTTTGTGTCCAGTATGTCCATTGTATCAATGTTAAGTGCAGGATTTGGACTTACAAATGACTGCCATTCAGAAGTACATGTGACAAAGCCATACTTCATAGAACTACCAAGATCTCTTGTACAAGTTGTTATTTATTGGAACATTCCAATGCATCAATGGTTAAAAAACTATGTTTTTAAAACTTGCCAACCCTATGGGCAATTCTTTGCAATATTTGTTACATATGCTGTATCATCTTTGCTACATGGGTTAAATTTCCAATTTTCAGCTGTTCTTCTCAGTATAGGGACTTTTTCATATGTTGAGTACAATTTACGCCATAAAGTGGCTTTAGCTTTGGAGGTGTGCTGTCTAGCTAATCCTTGTGGTAAACAATGTGATCATAAATATAAGAAGAACACTATGCTAGCAATTGTCACAAACACTTTTTTTTCTATAATTACAGTAATACATCTTGCTTACTTAGGTGTTATGTTTGAGGCATCATTTTCTGTTCAAGAATCTGGATACTCATACTTTCACACTATAAATAAATGGGAGAATTTAAATTATTTTAGTCATGGTTTTGCAGCTTTTTTGTATGTTATATATCTGATGATGTGATGAGCATAACTAATTTATAAGCACTTAGTCAATTTTATTCTAGTATTTTCTGAATCTCTTCTTGTGATCTCTCTCAGTATTAATTTTAGATTATTATTAAAGTAAGCTGTAATATAACTATTGCATTTCATGAGCATACAACAGTTTTTGGGTATACATAATATTGTAAAGTAGGATAAGAAACATTTTGTAATAATATCAAAACTTAATATTGTATTGTACAAGCTGCAAAAGGGTGTTTTGATATGGCAGAGCTTTTGTACATTTAGCTGTAAGCATAATTGAGAACAGTGATAAAACTAATTACCTTTTAAATAATTGCACTTCAAAACTAAACAATCTTATATTATTAAATTTCATGTTTCCATTTTGAGTAGAAAAATATTTATCTGTTAGACAGATAAATCTTAATACCTAAGTAGCCTTTTAAAAATTGTGATTAGTGAACTTAGAGATGTTCTTTAACCTAATAGGCACTGGTCCTGACCAACACCACCAGTAATTTAGTACTTACTACTATTATTAAAAATTACTCTTAGCCATAGTTATTGATGTAGTTTGATGACAATATTTTTTCGTCTTTTTATGATGTAATACCTTGAGTCATATGTTTACACAATTTTCCATTAAAACTAACTAGAGATTAGCATGTTGATTTAGTCCTAAGAAACAGTTTAAAATTTTAAGATATTAGGGACTGAAATAAAATAACAATTATTTGTTTACTGCCACTTAATGCCATTATCTAATATACAAAAACACTTTTTATAATATGAATCCACAGTTTTTACATTAACTTGATATACTCCTGTAGAATTTTTGTCTAAAAGCTGTACTGTAATGTTTACACCTTCCGATACTTGAACTTCACATGTTTCAAGATTATCTGAATCTTTGCTTGAACCGAAATATCCAGGTCGTGTATACATAAATATTAGTTTATACTCTTTAGAAACTTTTTGTATCATCTTAAGTAAATTTTTTATATATGAATCCATCTTTGATATTTTAAATCCTTGCTCTGACCAATAGAATGCTGTAAGTGTGTCAACAATGAGTAATGATATACTCTGTTTATTTGCTAATATGTTATCTAAATTATAAATAGTTGCATACATTTGGGTTGCATCATAAATTTCAAGTATGAACAAATTGCTTAAGGCCTTCTGTAGTATATTTTCCTTGTCTATAAGGCAATCTTCATTTGTATATTTGAATGATTCAATCTTAGCTCTCATTGTATTTATTAAATCTGTGTAGTTAAATTGTCCAACAGTGTTAAATAACAAAACACCTAAAGGTTTTTCATTCATCTGTTTGGGTAACAACGCTTCGCTGATCACATCTATTAGTATAGTTGAAAAACTAATGCTACCAAATATTTCGACTACATCGTCGCTTCTTAGTCCAGGTTGAAATAAATCAGTGTAAAAGTTTTCTACCTCCGCTTTCTTTATTAGTCTTGCTAGTAATTGGACTCCTGATTCGATCTTGAACTTAGTGGCTGCCATTATCGTGTCTATCTACTATAGAGCAATTATTTTTGCTGGTTCGAATAGTTGAGAGTTCAACTCTAATGTAGGCAAGTACTACACAAATATTAATTTACCTCGCTCTACCTAATTGCATGAATGTTTTAACGACAACATAAGTTTGGGATGTTTTCACTCTACTCACAAGTAATTTTTTTGTTAAAAAGTTACATTTCGAGACTTCTCTTTTTAAACTTTAATTAGGTACAATAGTTTAGTAGTAGCAGTTTCTAGTTTTTGACAGATAGGCGACAGAAGATAAAAGCTCTTCCTTTGCTGCCACTCATGATCTAGCAAGCATGCCAAGCATTCAACAAAACCCAAGTTACCCAAAACATGTCAACAAAATTATGATATAATAATAATACTGCAACCCATTAATAAAAAAAAAGATTGATGAAATCTAAATACCCACGTTTTTAAATGTTGAGCTCCATCAAAATTTTATTAAAATCGGTCTAGCATTTTTATAGTACTAAATTGCATTGTCATGCGGGTTTGAAGCTACCGCGACTAGCGATCATGAGGTAAGAGGTTACGCCTTAAATGTTTTGTTGGTACAATTTATTTTACATCAGATTTTCACTTGGCTACATTAACGTCGGCTTGACAGTACTGCACTACTGTCAGTCAAACTTCAAATGAAGCTGGGAAAATGTCAAACGCTCATTCATTAGATTCAAACTGTCATTCACTTCACTTGAGTTTGGAAAAGAAACCTTTTAATTTACGGCTTAGATAAGGGACTTTATTGGCGGGTACGGATGAATCTGATGAATACAATAAGTCTGCCGTATCTGTAACCAAGAACTTACAAAGTTTTCATAAAGGATTAATCATAGTTTAGGAAGACTTAAGTATTTACTTAGTGATGGTTCACGTGTTTTTGTTTATCAACTCTTTGTAAAGATCCTCAAAGGTTCAAAATGTTGTATAGACATATCTTTATATTTTTTGCAATAATAATATCTTTATGCCAACATGGTGCCTCAGAGTTTATAACCGCGTCATTAGTCGGTTCAGCTTTGCTGTCAGCTGGTTGGTACAAATGGACCACAATAAAGGACAACACGTATTGTCGTTATGTGGAATGTTGTAATGATCAGCATGTGCCTTACGATATAAATAGTGAGTACTAATGCAAACATTCTTTTTTATGTCCTTTGTTTTCATTTTTCTTTATAAAATTTAAGCTTCTATGACTGTAATTATTTTTTAGCATACTCAGATTCTCTTGTATACTGCCTGCTGCCATTTTCGTGTGTTTCTTGAGTAATTAATGTTTTATAATTCTAAGTGGTAACAAAAAACATGTTTTCTTATTCATTACATGTTTACAGAGTTAAAATTATCAATATCTCAAAAAATGTTTGGACAGCCTCTGGTCAATGAATTGGTGAATATTCTTCATGCTCACAAGGAGGCTGTTCTTGATGAAAATAGGAAGAATAGAAAAGCTCTAGTTATCAGCTTACATGGCTGGCCCGGAGTAGGTAAGAATTATGCAGCCACAATGATAGCTGAAGCTCTCTTTGAAAGAGGTATGCAAAGCAAATATGTTAAACTGTACATGGGTAAGAAGGATTTTGACTGCTCAAATCTACAGCAGAAAAAAGTGAGTACTTGCTATATTTTTTATATAAACAGATTTTTCGAAGAGTTACAATAAAGTTGTTGAGTTGAAACAAAGAATATACATCCAAAAATAGTTGAATTAAAGCAACATAAACAAAGAAATCAACTGTTTTCAGGAAGAATTGGTGGCATACTTAAATAACATTGTCAAGAAATGTCCAAGATCTCTTATAATATTTGATGAGATACATGACATGTGTCCCTCAGTGCTTGATACCATTAAGCCAATGCTTGACCACTATCAAGCTGTGGATGGAGTAGACTACAGGCAAGGCTCATTTTATATTATTTACTAGCTGTTGCCCGCGACTTCGTCCGCGTCATTAGAAGATATAAGTTAAGAATTTTTGAACAGAAGCCCTCGAAGATGAATATTTTTTCCTGTTTAGTTGCAGCGTGATGCTAAACCCTTCCTTGATGAATGGTCTATTAAACCCAAAAAGATTTTTGCAATTTGAACCGGTAGTTCCTGAGATTAGTGCCTTCAAACAAACAAACAAACTCTTCAGCTTTATATATTAGTATAGATAACAATGTGGCAAACATAACTTGGCACATCAAGGCAGCTACAAATACTTCTGTTTCTGTCTCATGCAATGTATAATTATGGTTTTATTTTGATCTAAAACACTTTTATCTCTATTCCAAACCCATTAGTAGCATTGTGGCTACATTTCAAGAAATTATTTAGAAGTCATATGGCCAGTCAAATGATGAAGGAGCCAGATACAAATTAAATCAATACGGCTGTAATGATTCATAGTATTCAGATTGCTCAGTTTTTCTTTTTTTAGTATAAACATTCATACTCATATCATTTGCACAGTCAACTTAGCTTTATTCCATAGCATAATGAATTTATCTTTTTGTTATAGAGACAGCATATTTATTTTTATATCAAATATAGGAGGACAGGAAATAGCAACAAAGTTATTAGAGTTGTATGAACAAGGTGCTAAGAGAAATGATGTAGAATTTCACGATTTTGAACCTATTATTAGGAGGACAGCATATTTTCAAGGTAATCAGCATTTGTATCCGAGAGCAACTTGATAGTAAATCCTTGTAATTTCGTCAGTCAATCACTACCCTCCCAAACATAAAAAATGACCTGAAAAATCGAAATTGGTGACACATTCAGAATTGATATTGAAATAAATACCAATTTTCCATGACTTTTTGAAACCTCTTCAAAAATCAACACAAAATGTTAAATATATAGTAAGTAAGTATAAATAAAAATGTAATATTAAATAATGATTTAATTTTAGGGGGATTTGAAAAGGCAGCAGCTATTGCTAACCATTTGATTGACCACTATGTGCCTTTCCTACCATTGGAGCAACAACATGTGGAAATGTGTGCATTGGCCGAGTTTCGAGCTCATGCAATTTATCACCCAACCAAGGAAATGATGACGTAAGTATTATAAAAATATTTTTTATTGATTTATTTTATTTAGTCCAAAACTGACTGAAATATAATTCAGTCGAAAAATAGAGTTACAATTACTTGATCACATAAATTGAAACAACTTTTAATATTTGAAATATATTAAGATTTATTAAAACTAAATGATTTTCCTTGCTTATTATATAAAATATATATCTTTACAGGGAAGCATTATCCGTCATAACATATGGTCCAAATGAGGACCAGCCAATATTTGCTAATAATGGATGCAAGCGATTTACCAGACACATTCCTTACATTATTCAGAAGTATAAACCGAAAACAGAGCTGTAACTAATGTATTTAATTTAAGATTAATGTTGTGATATTTTTAAACAAAACCTTTGTTGAATTAATATGTTCAGCTTTAAACCTTGTTTGTACAAAAAATTATACTGCCTGATTAATTTAAAAAATCATGGATTATTGCTCCATTGCTACTACACAGAATGTTGTCAAGCAAAAAATATATTTATTTGCATTCAAGCACAATTACGTAAATTATATTCACTTTCCACCATAAAATTATGTTTTACAAAGTTTAATCAGGTTTCTGTGTAGTATCAATTGTGGATTTTAATTACTCTGTTACTGATCTACTAACATTGAACTCTGTTAGCATTTCAGATATTTCTTTGAAATCATGTATTATTTATTGTTAACTGGGTAAAATGTTTTAAGTGCTAGTGAGCTTAAAATATATTTTTTTGTAAATAATACTTAGTATTGATAAGATACCTGCACTTAATTTATAAGGAATGTTCTCTCTATGTTAAAATGATTTTGTTTTCTTTTCCACTTAAAATGGTTTTTCCTACATTTAAACAATGTCAAGGTGCAATGTAAAATACACACAGGAGGTTTGGTATCTGAGCCAGTTATGTCTATGAAGGTTTAATAGATTTTTGTTGTTATTAATCTTTCAACAGATTTATTCCACAATATTCCACAATCGTCTCTAAGACTAGAATGATAAGGTTGATTTTGTTATACAACATCACAAAACCAAATCTAGTCATTTATCATACTGTTTTGATTATTTAAACACCACATTGTCTGAATGGATTACCATTAAATTGCATTGTTTATTTAGTTGTTTTATTGTTTCTTCTTACTTAAATACTTCTAACTTATATACTTTGGTGTCAAGTACTAGGGATTTAAAACACACACAAGTGAAGGAAATTGTCTGGATAACTCAGATGCTCTGAGAGCCATTGTAGTGGTGTGTCAGACGGAATAACTATCCCATGTGTTCTCAATTGAACTGAAACAATAAAGATATTTTTATATTATTAGACATGTATTATTTAATCGCAACCTAAGGTCACTGTGTAGGGATAGTCCTAAACTTTTGCTATAATCTTTTTAAGACTTTCATTAAAAAAAAGTGAAAAAGTGATTAGAAAACCTAAGTATAAAATTCCACACAAGTTCAGTTCAGTGTTCTATAAAAATTAAATCTTCTGACCAGGTTCAATAAATACTAGTAAATTACAAAACATACCATCACATTTTTCTGGATACAGTTCTGTAGTCATCTGTAGCAATGTTTTGCGACTGCCATCATTATTTTTGGGACACACCAGACGCTGGCTGCATGTGCCATCATCAGAATATAACTTTATAGGAATATGTTTGAATCCTTCATTTTCTCCATGAGATTCCATCAGGCGCCTGTTGATAGCCCAAAATTGATCAAATTTGTCTGTAAAGTGATAAAATAATTATAACTTCAAGACTAAATTTTAACATTTTCTTTGTCTGATAAACTCAAATAAGTTTACTTTTAAATTCCATTTACAAAAAAGCCTACCTTAATTTTTACCTTACCATTTTGCAGTCCAAGCCATAACTGGTTGTGATCCTTTTTCTGCATAGTAGACATAACTTGGCCTCTATGTTTTAGAACATCTGCCTCTTTGACTGTAGACATAAAGTGTGCTTCAACAACATCTCTGAAAAGTAGTAAAGTTTTTCATATGTGTCTATTAGTACCTAAAGTTACTGTCCATAATAAGTATAAAATATTTTTATAGTTACTTGTTAGGGCAATGAAGTAGGATCTCTTCTGGAAATTTGGTAAAGTGCACAGTCAGCAGCCAGGGCAGTTGTGGGTCATTCCCACAAAAAAGATCATATAGGAAACCAATAGGATAATGCCATTTGAGTGGCTGCCCATTATAGTCCAACCACATTTCATTATCAGCATTTTCTTGAGATATGTAGCGTAAGAAGTGCCTTTTCATCTGAAATGCATAATTTCTTTTTGTAATTTTTATTTTTTAACGTTAATTTCATCTAAAGGTTTTCTTAAATTTCACTAACCTTATCAGTAACAAGTGGGAAGTAGCTCAGTCTAGGAACCATCACATAAAATGGATCAGGTTGTTGGATTTCCATAATTTCTTCTTGGGCCAGTTGAAAACAAATAGGTAGCTTCCCATCCCATATTTCTCGGAGAACCTCTCTGTCGTTGGCCATGACGAAGCACTAATTATGTCCAAAGGCAAATTCTACTAAGAATTAATAACTTTAGATGTAAACTATTTATTTCTTTCGAATATCGGCTATGAGCAGAAAGAAGAGAGGTATGTTTTGACTTTTTACAAATTGTCAATATGTTGTCAATTCACAAGAATTGCCCTTAAAAATAATATGGTTTGGGTATAAAATAAACTGAAGTATGAGAAATTAACAACCTTCCTATTTATTACTGTAAAGTCTAGTACTGTTACTTAATCATTATTTACTTAAGTGCATCCTATTTTTTGTTATAAGTAAGTAAGACTGTTTCTATAATAGTCCAAACCATCGACCGTCGTCATCGACAGTTTTGTGTACCCAATGTCATTGTCAAATCACTGTCAAATGTCATTGTCCGTTGCACGTGGGTATTTGGTTAAAAATAAATAGAACGTGAGGGCGATAACATTGTAAATAGTCAAATAATTGTAGATTTGCTTAAGATACCAATTATATTTCAAACCTTGAATTCTCCATACATACCTCGACCAGTTACTAAACTACAATGGGCAAAAAACGGAAATTTGCGGCAAAAGATGATGAATTTGAATACGATCCAATACCTAGACACTTGGTAACTTCGCATATAAAGAAGCAAGAGAAACGTCTTATAGTCATCCTGGAAAACGCACAGTTGGAAACGGTTAAAGTAAGAAATCACATTCTTTGGCCGCAAATGTTGTTATATTGTTGTTTATTTACAATTATGTTGCTGTGCTGCTATGGACCTGATTCAATTGACAGTTTAAATAATCGTCATGGATCGTTACCCGCTGTCCCCATCCATCCCGCAGACACGCGGCCTCTTGACCAGTGGGTGTTGTTACGGAAATTGATCCCCAACTGGCTTGAGTGCAATCTCCTGTGGGTCTGGTGTCACCCACAAGGGCTTTGTTAGCCATAAGCTTGCTTTTAGAAACACATTTTTGTATTATCAATTAAACATCTATTAAAATTTCTCTCCTAAAGATAGCATAACATCTAAACTTTAAACATACTTTTATTTCAGACAGGTAATAGCTTTGAACTGTTAAACTGCGATGACCATGCTAACATTCTTAGAAAGAATGACAGAGAGCCAGGCTCCTGCCGACCAGACATCACACACCAGTCTCTCCTGATGTTGATGGATTCACCCTTGAACAGAGCTGGCCTACTGCAAGTTTACATTCACACAGAAAAAAATGTACTCATTGAAATCAATCCACAAACCAGAATACCACGGACTTTTAAGAGATTTGCTGGTTTAATGGGTGAGTTAATCAATTAAAATGATCTTGAGTTAATTTAAAATTGATTGAACATTTCATATTGTGTGCAACATTACACTTGGTTGACTTTTTATTGTTCTCTTATTTTCAGTGCAACTGCTTCACAAATTTGCAATTAGAGCTTCAGATGGGCCGATGAAGCTGCTTAAAGTTATCAAAAATCCTATTACGTCACACCTGCCAGTAGGTGTAAGGAAAGTCACAATGTCCTTTAGTTCTAAGGTTGTGAAAAACTGTAGGGAATTAGTTCCAAAAGATGAGCCAATAGTCATGGTTATTGGTGCAATGGCACACGGCAAGGTTGAAGTTGACTACTCAGAGGATGTTATATCCATCAGTAACTATCCACTTTCAGCTGCACTAACATGCGCTAAATTATGTACTGCCTTTGAAGAAGTTTGGGATGTAGAGTGAATAAAATATTAAGAAATAATAGAAGCTTTCATTTCCATTCCTTAGTTTAATTTTCATTTTGTATAAGATGCATTGTTTTTACATGTTCATGTTCCTGACATTATTTATTGAGATCAAAACTTGTAGTAATTTATTACCATACCGTATATTGACTATAAGCGCCACCTAGAAAAAAATATTGGAATTGATAGGTAACGTATTCGAACCATTGTCGTATTACGCATTGTGAGATTGTGGAAGTCAGCACCATCTGTTATTGTATACTTAAATCGAAAAGTTGCACTAGTGGTTACTAGATGGCATAAGAACCTTGAATAGGTAAGGATTGTCTCAAGAAGCTTCAATAGAAATTCCTAAATTTTTGTAGAAAAGTCTGAACTGTTATTGGTTAGTAGTTGTTTACTAACCAATAACAGTTCAGACTTTTGCGATCAACTAGTGTACATATTATACGCATTTGGCACCAGTATGCCCGGACATCCCTCATTCCTATACGACTCATTTACATCGCAAGACTCTTGTCTTCTAGGTCTGTAGCATTTGTGTGTAAATGTCACACATAACGAACCTATATTCATTTATGGCTTAAAAAAAAAAAAACTCCCGGTCATGTAAAAACCTTCCCGATTTCCTATGTGCGCAAATAAAGATGGCAAATGTGTAACGGTTACGAATTAAAAAAAATCTTGAAACTGTGACATCCGTTTGAATTTCGTTGTTAACTTTTATCAGACCCTCTTGAAAACTAATTGGCTAATTAGCTTCAAAAGGCAGATACTAATGTGAAGAACATGGGGCAGATTTTGTTTAAAGAAAATTGATTGCATGTGTTTTACAGTATTTCTAAGTTAGGCTAAATTAGCTAGGCTGAATTCTTATTTTGAGTTTTACTGATTAGGTAGATAGTACCTAGGATAATGGTAGTGGTAAAGCATTAAATACATGCACGATAGAGCATGTCAGGTACACAATTTGTTGTGATTTCCGATTTTACTTTCTTAGTAAGAATTTGCTCCTACTTTTTTCGGGCTTTGATCGAAGTGGCTATCTTCAATATCTATGATCCTCGAGCTATCTCGATGGAATGTGAGGGCGGGGCGGAAGGCCGCGGGATCTATGGAATGCGTTCACTCCAGTTTTGTTCTGTTTTTGGGTGAAACAATAATACCGATGCGTGTATTAAGCGGTGCCGGTGTAGGATCCCTGACAGCAAGAGAGAGCAAGGGTATTGGGCCCAAATTCCGCACCGTATGGAATTTCCAATAATTGTGTTGGAAAAGTGCTTAAGAGAATAAGAAAAGTGTCATTTTAATCCAATTTCCATTCATTCATCGGCCATTGTAAATAACGGAATTGGAGCCCTGAAATATATTTAAAAGTCTTGCTTTTCATTTAAAGTAATGTGAGATATACACTATATCGAGGGCGCCATATACCCTGTCATTCACACCGGCACTGTTTTAGGTAACAGACGAAGTACGCCTTACCGATACCTATTTACCGAGTATCGCACTGGTGCATTTTTGAGTTATTTTTGTATTATTCATTTTTATTTTTCGATTGCTCATTTTCAATAAAGATTTATGAACGAAGGAAGTACATAGATTACTTTGTAACTCATATTATGCACTGCAAATCACACGTCATGCCAGCAATGTACATAAGTAGCTACTTGTAAAAGGATAATGCTTGACATAAGTAATCGTGGCATGATGAAAGCGGTTGGTCGGCTGCCGCGCGCTGACTCGTGGGACTAGATTCTCGGCAACTTGCCTTATATGGTGTATGGTCTGACTCTGTGAGCCAATTAACTGCACAATAATGTAAACAACTACCTACTAGAATGTATGCACCTACCTACTGGACATACCGATTAACTAATATAACGCGTCATGAATAATACAATCAAGTAAACTTATAAGTAGATATATATAACGTTATGAGTATGTAGATACGAATAGTCACTATTATTGGTAAATGTATTATCGGTAATATTCTGTAATATTTAAGTATCGTTAAGTATTTGAAACGCCGCTGCCCCCGTTACCAATAAGTCGGCGTAATGTTACAGCTTACGGCAAATCATCCTTGTTGATGCAACCTCTTTATAGGGAGACGATAATGCTTACTAAGGTTATTAGCATTGTTGAAGGATGTTAACTATTAATTTTTATGGAGTCACTCTGACCAGAAATAATAAAGTATTCACAAAGATTAAAACTCG
Source organism: Trichoplusia ni (assembly GCF_003590095.1). NCBI lineage: Eukaryota > Metazoa > Arthropoda > Insecta > Lepidoptera > Noctuidae > Trichoplusia > Trichoplusia ni. The sequence goes on from NC_039481.1 coordinate 2,636,923, forward strand.
CTACGATTGACACAAGGCCAAGTGTAATTTCTTGGAATTTATTGAACACTTAGCTCTTATGCTTAGGCAATAATGCCAACATTTGCTTTTTCCTGATGGCTTTTGCAATAATTTTATTCTTTCTAAGGGAAAATATGGCAAAAGTCAAAACTCAGGTTTAAGTACAACGATCCGGATCTGGCTTTGCCTATAAGGCCGGCAAATTTGACCAACCGAAATGCTCAAGCCTCCCGTTATGCTACTGGTAGTCAATTATTACTACTGTTAAAAACAGTTAAAAATCTATTTGTTACTTTTTTCAATACTAGAAGCTTGTGATATATGTAGTGTAGCTTATGCATGACCAAAAGTCGTTCAAAAACTTGGGTATGATTTGTTTGAACACGTTGCGGAAAACGCAGAGGGGTAAGTAGACATCCTTGGGGTATTCCGCACGTTGAGTAACGAATTGAGGACTTATGGGCCCTTTTTATGAGGCCAAAAAACTATTTAATTATTTAAAACTTTAAGGATTATCACATCTTTTACAGAGTTCCTTAATTATTTCCCCGGCCGCCGCAATATTCTATTTTTCCGATTTCTATTCTGGGATCTATGGAATCAAATGCTTTAATAGCCATAATATAATAATTTCAGCAAAAAAATTCAAAGGATCTATTTTTTGTGTTGATGCTACGATTCTTCGATTTTAAAGTAAAACTCGGCCTTCCTCGTACCCTCATTTAGCAGTCCTTAACAATATAATAAGTTACCGATATAAAGCTTATAATAATATACACAAGAGTATATGGCTGTAGTGGTAATGTACACTTGAGAACAAAGTGTTCTGTATCACTAATAACCGCATAAATAAGTGTCTGATTACGCGGTTCCTTGAATTTGGTTGCCAACACGCAAGTTGTAAGATAAAATTGTTGTTTGTATTACACATTCGAATGACGTTGTTTGTTCTTCATTAAAATGTAGTGATATTTACAGTTAAACTTGTAAAATTTATCAATAAATTAATCATTATTTACGTTGAGATAATTTTAATCATCAAAAAGGATGGTCCGAAAAAGCGTTCATATTTTTGTACTTCTCATAACCTTGAAGTAGATCAGATACTTTAGAACTTATATGTTGTTTATTTTGAAAAAAGTATTAATAATTTCGCTTTTAAATGTTATTTTGAAGCAAGCTGGATTCTTAAAGCATATGCATGTTTATTTAATCAAGCAAAGCCTAAAGTAAATAACCAACTCTACTAACTCATTATAGAACTAAATTTATTGTTATTCATATTATATTCATTATCATTTCTTACAGCAAATGATAGATTATAATATTTAAGGTCAACTCAGTCATCGCATAGGTCTATAGGTGACAAAACGGTTCATTTTAAGTGTTCGAACATCGATTATTATTGCCATTGTTATTAAACTTTGAATGGCACCTTTGTTGTGTTCATTCAGAAGAAATTTTTCTGCCGGTTCGTTTATTTTTTTTCTTTCTTAAATTTATTTTATTGTCAACCATTTCCAATTTTGGGTAAGCATGAATGGACTGTTAAGCCGGTGTAATACTTAAATATATCAAAGTGCTGTTAGAATCTGTTCTTTTTGAGTAAAGTTACAACCATGTTCCTTGTTCTAATTTAACTTACGCATGTTTCTCCACAGTTGAACCTATGAAAGGCACTTTGAAAAACCTTTAAATCACATGAGACGCAGTTAAAAACTAAAAGGTAAAAGGGGAACCTAATTCTTTATTTCAGTATTATATAAAGACTTGGTAGCTCTACAGTCACTAGTATCTAGATTGTAAAGATGCATTATTAATACGATAATAACAAAAACAACTGCGTCGTAATTCCCATAACTAGAGTATCAGATAGATAAGTCGTGTAAATCCGACAGCGTGTTGTCATGCTATCGGCAGGAACTCGGAGGAGCGCGAGGCATGCCGTGCATTCATTGCGTCAGCTCGTACACGTCCTTTGTTGACTCACCGACTTACTATTTACTAGGGCTTGTACTAGCAAGAGGTGTGTACTTGGTACCTATAAGTACTAAGTACTAAGAATACTGAAATTATAAGAATGAACTTCTTACAAAAGGTGTTTGTTAATGCATAGCTACTAAATGGTACCTAACAACACTTTAAATCGCTATCATGAAATACTTCTAGAATATCTGAGTATCAATACCGACGCGTGTACAAACACAAGCCATATGCATGTGTGATACAATTTGCCTTTTATAGATCAGTGTGCTCTATTTAGAGTGGCGTCGAGTGAGTTTGGGTCGCAGTGGGTACACAGTCGCATTGTATGCAGATGCAAGCGTGCGCTAGGGCTCTAGTTCAGTCGCCTTCCATATCGGGATTGTGGACGTGCGTGACAAAGCGCCCAATAGAACGAATAAGTACACACTGATATAGGAGCAGCGCGGGCGCGCTAGACGGAGCGGCGCGGCGGCCGGGCGGTGTCGCGCGCCGCCATCGCGCCACTCCGCCAGACCGTTCGGCGCCTGCGCTCACAAAGGACTCATTGTATTCCTCGCCGCCCGAATCCATAGAATGGACCCTTAGCTTCTTCGCTTTTTTCCCCGAAATTCCTGATACCAGAATAACACTCAAACAATGGGTTTCCGTCCCTTTATTGGCACCTTATTTTTTGTGCCGCCTTAAATGGACCCGCCTTAGTTCTAAACAAAATCACAACCTGTTCTAATGTTGGTGAAGATTACGCCGCCATTCCTCAATTTATTGCTTTTTCATTGTTTCGCAACTTTTATGATTTTAAATTTATTTTTTGCGTACCTGTCTTGTAATGCATTTAATAATTTATCGTTGTCTTGTGAAGAATAAATCTATATCAACCGTTTTTAGGTTTTAGCTACCTAACTAGATCGAGTATTAAATAATAATATTTTAAGACGTTGCGTTAAAATGATTAGCATTAGGTGTGGTCGGACCGCGGGCTAGGCAGACGCCCACGGCCGACACCGGCTCTCTGACCAAACTGGTTTCCTCTCACCGGCAGCGCCGACGACGACCACGCCACGTTCCCAGGCCGCCGCCGCACCGCCCCGCGCCCAGCCGAGCGCCGACCTGCGCCTCACCCAAAAACTCACGAATCTCGACACCATACATTTGACATGACTCAGGAACCGGAATGAAAGGTTAAATTTAACATTTCTATACCACTCAGCAATCAGACTATAATAGAAAGAGCATTTCAGTATAAAAATAAAGTTATTGAAAGACAAAGAAACGTATTCACCTACTCAATGAATACGTGTGATGACTCGCATCAGCCGCATAACTCACAACGCAATAAAGGCCTTGCAGCAGCTACTCGACAGCAGATAAGCTATGCAGATATAGTTATAGGTAGTCTAGTACATGACACATGTTGAGACATGTCAGTTTAACGCACTTGCCAGTGATGATATCAATAAATTAAAATTAAATTATGACTTATTATACAATAACATAGCAATTGCGCATAACTACTCGAATTTGGTGTCGGTTATATTTTCCCCGTTATCTAGTGTTACAATATCGGCTCTGCAACTTTAGTTGAATGATGTCAACGCAGCGAAATGTTATCTACATCCGCCTGTGGGGTCCTCTGTTATGACACACAACACGTAGAGATATGTTAGCAGTTCGCTATGCACTTGGATGACGTACAGAAAATATGTTACTACGTCGTAACCTATCACTTGTCTTTTAATAGGATTATGTAAGTGGTTGAGGTGTATTCAGATGATTGAATCAGTTTATTAGGACGGGCGCGTTGAGAGTCGCTACAAATAACTTGTTGCATCGGATGGCCATGATTCGTCGGCTGGCTAGGCGCCACCGTCAGCATTGCACAATGGTTGCAATATCTATTGAGCTAAGTCGAACAGGTTATCACACGAGGCGCTATCTAGATCGAGGATAGTTAAGTCGAAATTTCTATTTTGAACGATGATTGGTAGAGGTCAGATTAGTGTGACATTTTATGATTCAGAAATCCAATAGAAGGTAGAATGGCTTTGTTTTATGAATGTAGATTTTTGTAAAGATTTAATACTAGGTTGTAAATTATGAAGTTATCATTTGAATTTGCTGTGCCTTTTGGTTTAATGGCGCCTGCATTGCGTGCGCGGTGTATCGGTGACGCGAGCCGTGTACGCTAACACTTGCACAACACCTACCCGAGCGAAACGCCATCGCACCAAGTTCATTAGCGTGACAGAATTGTAGTCAAACTGTACTTTATTCAGTCGTATAAAATTTGCAATAGCACTTAACTAAGAGAGTGTACGTATGACAAATGGGAAAACTGATCACGATCAAACAACACACACAACAAACGGTAGAGTCAAACTCTTTCTGACTGAACAGTTTTGAAGTCAGAGCATGGTACTACGATGCAATTCTCCATTCACAGTCCGCGTGGCCGGAATAGCTTTAATTAAGTTTTCTTTAATATGACTAAACCTCATTAGAGTATCGGTCATCGAATATAGTAACAGCATTCCATAGTATAATGAGTATAGCATTGCAGTTCAACGGCTACAGTCATGAGTAAGTTAACATTCGTTATCTGATATTGTTATACTTGTAGGTACTGCGTAATAATTGGCAACGCGAATTACAGCACGTAGGCGCCTACCCGCAGCGATATGAACTCCAATACACACATATTTATCAATAGTCAATAACTCTTACATCAAGTACTCATTCCATTTACATTCTAACAATGTGGTGTGATATGACTTGATTCATAATGATAATTTAGTCGGAAAGGTTCCGGATGTTGCATGGACTTAACTATGTATGAGTAAGGCTTTCCTGCACTTTTACTTGGGTACTTATGAATGGTGACCGTATTATACAGCCTACAGTATCGACGTATGTTAATAAATGTAAATTACGATGTGTAGGTTAGTTTATTATAATACACAGGTGCATAGCAAGACGTAAGATATCGCTATTCATGCTGAAGAGAAAAATGTAGAGTAAGAACACTAAGAACTCATTAGAATTACAAGTAGGTACAGACCCGGAAAAAGATTAAACATTTACATTTATGTTACTTATGTAATTCTTTGCCAGCGAGTAGTGGGCAGTGGCTAGAGTATCCTTGGCGTCGATTTATTAGACCGTAAGAAACAACTGATGCAGACTAGCTGACGCCGCGGCCGCGAAGAAGACAGATGGACGTGAATCTATTTTAGCGAATAACTTACGCTAATACGAGTTTAATATACAGAAAAAGAGACAAAAATCTGGAAGACAAATTTATTAACAATAATTATCATAATTTATTTATTTAATGTAAATTGACAAATAGTTCTAATAGTTCTCTTCTATAGTTTTTAAGATATTCGTCTAAGTTAGAAGTTCTGAATAGGAGGAAAAGAAATCAAGAAAAGGAGGGGTCAGCGTTAGCCGTTAACTAAGTTTTAGTAATTAAAAACACTTAAATATGAAAATATGTAAATTTTATGAGTACGATTTAGTTATGACTACTTACGACTTATTGTAGCCTTACAAAAACAAAACTCTATAAACTATCTATCTGGATAAGATTTAATGAATAATGAACGTACCATATGGTCTATTAACAAGATTTCTTTCTACGATATTAGGAAAAAGGGTGAATGTTAAACAATACAATACATTTAAAGCCATTTCACAGTGTGTAAACATCAATTAGTATATTTTGCAAAAGGACTGAAAATGATTATTTATGAACCCACCAAAAGTTTCAACAAATTCAAAACATTTAGTGTAATCAAGTTATTATTTCTTTTTATTTGTTACACAGTGGATCTGTTTAAAAAAAAACTAACGAACTATTTTTACTACAAAAACACCGCGATAAAATCCGTAAAAGTAGTTTCATTTCAATGTCTAACATTCGCGTAAACCTAAGAAACCACTACAAAAACAAATTAAAGTGGATCTTTAGGTAAAATTCAAAATGTAACATCGATTTCTGCGTGAAAAAGCCATTAAACAAAACAGAATCATTATAAAGCGGTAATGATTGTTGCGCATCACCAAATTCGTTATAATCGGTGACAAGCCGCGCTAGTTGGTCGGTGTGATTGGCGCTCTATCAACACGTGATCGCTATATCTGAGCGTGATGCAATCGCGCCGCTGTCATCGCGTCGGTGAATGACTGCAAAATTGTATCACAAATATTTGCCATAACCCTCTGTACTTATTTGCTTTATAAATCTTCATTATTAATTTAAAAGACGTTATCGTTTATACACTTATTGGTTTTGATGCAAGAAATATGCGTAGGTGCCTACCTACTACCAAGTAACGTTTTTAGTAAGTTTTTCCAGTACACATGACATAAATATTTGCCATATTAAGTATGCTTATTCTTCATTATATCTGAAATGATAAATGATGTATTTTTCTTCTTTAGTCTTACAGCTAATATTTTTGAGATAGAGGCAAGTAAGGTAAGTAGAATACAGAGCTAGAAGAATACACCTAATTAGACGTACAGTATATATAAATACAGATAGAGTCGTATATCTATCTGGCGTAGTGAAGATTTAGTCAGGGCTTTTTAATCCCTGGAACCGTGCACCTAGAGCCACTTTTCCCTTAAAATATAATATAATAATAATAATATAAATTCCCTATTTCATTTGACATAGAAACGTTTGCTTTTTTTTTTAATTATATCTTTTTCTTTTAAGTACTGGCTATCTTTGGTTATATTACAGCGCTGGCTACGTTAGAAATATTAGGTTAGGTAGAGTCTTATGAAAATTATTGATGTTAGATTAATCGGAAAGTGGGTTCTCATCTAAATTCAAGTAAAATTTTTGAGCTCTTTTACTCAATGGCCGAGTATTAATAGAAGCATAATATTATGATAAACAAGTTGGGTACATTAAATAGTGACTAGTGTAGACTGAATAATCAAACGAGGGCGGGTCACCTGCAAATGCGTTACATAGATATAAGAATATAAATACTTACATAAATTATGTGCGTATAAATATTAATTACAAACGGGTTGTAGCTTAGCTAGAGTATAACGGTTCGGTTCTGTCGACTAGTCTAGCATAAACTATGATTAGCGAGCATTGTAGGCGGCGCCAAGCGTGATTGCTTCGCGGCCCGATGCGTCGACCGCGGTCCGCGTCCCACACGCGTTCATTGAAATACCTTTAAATAATCACGCCAACAATACCTCGAACAACAATAAATACACGGACCTTGTACTTACATCGTGTTTTATTGTTTAGTCAAAAGTTCAACAAACGGTAGAATCTAAGCTCTACATATTATGTGCTACAAAGCCAGCATTCATAGTTTATACCTGGGTATTAACTATATTGTATTATTTAATTAAGTTTCAATTTAACGATATAACCATCTTCAGCATTGATAAGGCAGCATTATAATATGAAGCTTTCCTCATTGAATATATTGCTGCCTACTCAGTCTTGACACTTGTACTAAACATTCAATTTCTATCTCACATGGAAGATTTAAACGCTTTTCACAGCGCTTGCTACGAATTTATGTAATTAACATAGAAGTTTTCCTCGTGTGTGCAACGTAGAAAGCTATCGTGGTGGTGAATGAGGCGAGCAAGCCTCGTGTAGGTAGGTAAGGCGGCACGCGTGCGTCGAGCCGACACCGCCGACACCGGCCAGTGGCCGACACTTGCCGACGCACGGTGAGAGGAAACGCGCAGGTGAACTGAGATCACCACAAACCGGTTGGCTCACACGAAACCTCCCGCCACATCGATTGGACTCCATTTCAACTAATACTTATTCAAATCACACAATTAATAGCTTTTCCATCGATTTCATCACATTTATCATGCATCAAAAATAGCACTCATAATTTAAAAAACATTGCTTAAGTGGCAGATGAGAAAGGCTTGCCGTAATATATGAAAATTAAGTCATCTAATATTCCTAACATTTGTCGAGATGTCTGCGTGCGGACTTTACATAAGCGGGTGAATCACACTCGAAGGCATCATGCTAATGTTAAATATGCACGTTCAGAAAGAAATTCAGAGTCGTTGTAAATGATTGAGAAACGAGTTAAACTCCATACATGTAAAATGACTCTACTTAATTTAGTATGTCTAGAATGTATGCTCAAAGTACAGTCGGTGATAAGATAAATACAAGGATTGACGAAAATGATCATATAATAAGGACAGTAAATACTGGACTAAAAATTGAATCTTCATTTGTCTGTTTATCTGGTGTTTATTGACTCTAATACGTAGAGCAAACTTATCGGCGCACGCGCACCGCATTCATTATGGGAGTGAGAGCTGCGTCCAGTGTCTGCTTTACTGTAAAAGACGTCAAAATCAATTCAAGTAGCTTATTTCTTAACTTAAAAATAAATTTTTCGTCTCCTGTATTTTGTAGTTAGTATATAGATATTGGTAGATCTCTCAGGCATGTTCCATGAGGTAAAGAAGGACTCTACATTTGTGAAATTTATTATGAATAGAAAAATAGAGACAAATGTAGGAGTAAGAATCTCTTTATTTATATTATTATTAAAATTTCCTCTTTCATAAGAATGACAAGAACAGTTCTGAACAACAGGTTTTGTTTTCACCATAAACGTATAACCATACATAGAGTGGAAACAGTTTTAAAACGCGAGCTCCACAGGATGTGTCTCACAAGTCCCATAGATATTAACGAAGCAAGAAACAGCCCATTAAGACCCGACAGAGGCCGGTATTGATACAGTTATCAATGCTACGATCTCAGGAGATATATTATGGAACTCTAACTGGTCCCCATTTGGGTGACGCTTGAAACACACGTGCGCCTGACACCTAAACCTCTACAAACTCTTGCGAAGTATGCAACAGCAAAATGAACTTTCTCACAACAGTATAAGACGAAAATTTATATATAACTCTATTGACATATATCGTTTTTGACATGGGACTACATTAACGACTGAAGTATTTTATACCTTCAGCTGTAGATGTTCGAAAGAATGTCGTATTGCATTCGCGTAGAGTTCATAATAGAGCGCTTTATAACGGCAGATAAACCACTTGGTTATCGTGAACGACTCATTGGTATGGCGAACAGGCAGCGGCGTCGATGTGTCTGTTGGTTTGATTAGCTGATTTTATGAGCGGCGACTGCTTGTCTTGTCCCTGGCTAGAGACTGACTTTAAAATGTTACTCAGGCAAATACTTTTAGGAAACCTACGAGAATTTATTTGCTCTTGTTGTAACGTGTAAGTATGATATTTTGTCCAGCAAAGCTCAAGGACATTAGACGGAAGTAGGGACGGATTTCGCAAGTACCTGCATCGAAAGCTAATGCCACATTTACCTACGCTACACATGAGCTTGTGATCATTAAGTAAAATTGCCTTCTGGAAAACGACGTTTTCCCACTTCATAGGTATTAAACGTATGAAATATATATTCAAACATAATAATAATATGTTCTGTGTGTGGTGTAGCAGCACACAAGCACACTCGCATTATAAAACGCTGTTGCTACGGTGTCCATGCGTCGTCCGCTTAGCAATTAACTAACCTGTCTGAATGTGATGTGAGCAGCATTGCGTGGCACCATGCAAAAACTCAAGCCTACTCAGTGGAATATTTTACAAACACCATGATGTCATGGTGGATTAAATTACTGAGTACTATGACCTTGCCTGTCAGATGTAAGTACTTAGTCAACGAATATTATCGGTACCACATTTACAACTACCTACTTACAGCAGCAATATTACTTAAGCGGCAACACACAAATCATCAGCCTTCACTATTTTACATGGGTTCTATTCCAGTCTAGTCCAGTATTTCCATTTCAATGTGTGGGTAACAAAATTTACGACGCAAATCAACTCTGCAAACTAGAGGTAGAATTTAAATGTATCCAGAATAATAACATGCTTCGCTAAGATTGTTATTTAGTTTTATTTTTATTGGTTCGATTAATTTTATCTATCTCGGGAGATTACGTTGATGATATTTTGCAGTAACGAGTGTAGAACTCGTTTTGGCATCAACATTGTCGCCTGAAGGGGCCTCATATTAGCATGGATTAATTTCAATCAAGTGAATTTGGTCCGCGGTTGAATGAGCGGTGATGGCGGCTGGCGGCGTGTGGCTGGCAAAGCGAGTGGCGCGCCCGACATCCACACCGGTTTTCTGGCTATATTGTCACTGTATCTTTTAAATGTAGCTTCATCTGTAGAACAGATTTCAATAAAATCTTATAATAGCTAAACTTGTTGCTTCTTTTTGTTTTGTTTCAATTTATATTACAGACCATGATTATTATTTGTAGGCTAGGTATGTATGTTATTTTCAACATTTTTATGATTTAAGGGAAAATCTTAAATTGTCGGTACGACTCATTTGTTTTTCCAAGACTATATGGGTAATTTTGCCAAAAAGTCCACACATACCAACATATACAAAATAATGTTTTCAAGTATATGTAGGTGTCATTGGGAATCTAAAACTCACTGGTAAGCAAGCGCATTCAGATAAAGCGTGCCACTTAATATACAATAATAATAATACAGCTAAAGGATAATCACAATACTAAACAGATGCACATAAAAACTGAGTAGAACACGTCTCCTAATAAGCAAATACAAAAAAACTTCATACATACATAATGTCAAACAGATTGCCCACCTGCACCCACTTTTTGCTTATCTCTAATCAATTGTTGTCAGTGAAGTTAGTAGTCCACAATGGAATTTATCAAATCGAGTAATTTCAGAATAAACTATAATAGAATGGACATGTCTCATATTACGTAAAGTTCTGGTTCAAAAACACTTCTTTATAGGAACTAAATCTCAATAGGATAAAAATATTATTAAGCTACGTACGTAAAAAATGCTCTAAAACTCTCTAAGCTGTCATGTCAGGGCCCCAATTCATCTATTTACAACGTTATATGAATGAATGAAATTTGGCTTAAAATGACAATTTTCGTATTCGTAAACGGTATACTCAAGGTCAATACATGAATACAATTAACTTCCAATTATTTTATTGGCAAAATGCTGAAGGGAATGGGAATAATTTCAGATTTAATCCAATTGCCATTCAATAGCGGAATCGGGCCCCAGTATGACAATAGTCTACTATACTTACTTCTATCTTCTTAATCGTACTTTTCTTTTTTGCAAACACTTTACACAAGCTATGTTGGCATAACAGCCCAGTAATAACTTTTTGGTGACCTACTAACGAAACTGTAGACAAAAAATAAATACTTACTGCAGATTTTTTTTAATTCTCTTTTTGATTCAAATAAGCAGACTTTTAATTCATTTTCTTTAAAACAAACATACTTTTTTATGTGTCACGGATTAGTGAATAGGAATACATTATGTAAAGTTGACCTAAAGACATAGGTGTCGAATTTAAATTACGTGCCGACAGGGAACCCTCAATGCGGAAGTTTAAACTTTACGTGGCTGTTTGTCCAACTGCAAATTGCAGGAAATAAAGAGGAAGAGAGAACTTTTTAATCCAGAATTTATGGACAGTGGGATAAGGCCTTTTAAAAATAATTTAATAACAATAGAAATAATTTATTTACAAGTGGTCTGAATTTTTATTCACCTACACCAACAATTTCAAGCCCCAACAAGAGCGCTACACGATGATTTCTGAGGATCTAGCGCATTGCTTTGGAATAAGGTCAATGTCAGTGTTTTCTATGCAATCCGATTGACTCCGCTGTAAGATTGTGTGAGTCTCATATTGGGGTCTAGAAGTTCTAGAACCCTGAAGGGTTCTAGAACAACAAGTTTTCACAACAACTTAGCGGACTAAAAAATATGTTTCATGAACCTGAATGAATCAAGTCTGAGTCTTGGACATAATTAAAAATATATGTTAAGGAAAAAAGCCAACATTTAAGGTAAGTATGGAGTTATTTTGTATTCCGTAGTTCAACAGCAATAATTTATCACAACATGCATTATACCCATATAATCTTTGATCCGACCGTTCAAGAGTTTCTAAGAAGGAGTTTTTTATTATCTACACATTAATCGTGTTTACCTACTGGTCTTCAGAGAATGATATTTTCCTGTAGCTGGACGGTACAGGCGATGACATCATCGGAAACATTGAGATTATCTCCACTAATTATTTTATCAAGATGACTTCCAAGCATTTCACTTTTTTTTTTGTTATGAGAAGGGATAGGAATCATGTGAAGGAATAATAACGAAGGTACCAAACTTCGTTTTAATAGTTTGACAAACTCCCCGTATTCTATTTGTCTTTAAAATATATTTTTTCTCTTGGTTATTAACCGCCAGACCTAAGAATGAACGGAATCCTTTTTAGAAAAAAAACCTAATCCATTTAGTCATAAAAAGTGGTGATATCTATAAAGATGATAACTAGATTCTAGGTAACTATACAAAGTACATGCTGAGTGAATAGACACCAAATATCGGTCATTCCAATTTGGGATAAAACGCGGGTGTCTGCGTTTCAGTCACCCCTCAGCGGTGGGAGAGGAAGGGCACAATAATGGGGAAACAAGGTCAAAGTCCATATGACAGTAGGTGACCTAGGTAGGTCACCTTGGATCGCCTAATAAATGTAGTGCCTAAATACGTTTTTACTAGATGTTGATAATGTTTTAACGATATATTCCATTCTGTAGACGTACCTAAGTTAAATGCATGCAGGCTGCAGAATTATATCAACGTATGTTGTTTTGTTTTTTTATTCTAGAGGAGAATTCAAATCCACTACAAGTGGCCAGTAACGTGAAACCTAAAGTCCAAGATAATTTGGTATCAGCAGGTATCACAGAACCCAATGATAATTATCATGATTATTTATGATAATGAAATATGGAATGTACCTAAGTACTTTTTTAGTATCATTCTCTTTATTTGATATTTTAGGTATGATTCTATTAATAAAATATAAAACCATTTTATAGGTGGATGATTTATTTTTACCAAATTTAATCCTTAGCTACTTATTCTTACTTTGTTACTTTGTGTACATTGTTTGACTTCTTCAAAGTTAATACGTACCTAGTAAATATTTCTAAATTTTTTTACCTGTTGCATAAGAAAGAATAAAATAATACTAAACTTATTGCGTCGTCCTTTTTGAGTCAGATCGCTGTTTTCACGGTCGCCGGACGCTAGCGAGGCAGGCGCAGCAGGCGGCCGTTCAACAAAAAAACAACTTTCCTCGAAACAGCGATGGCGCTAAGTTTACGACGTAACGTAAAACGTCGTAACCGCCCGCTTGAACCATATTACTTGAGATCTTATAACAACGCAACAGGCTGGGCCGAAATAACTTGTTGATGTGCGTTGCGGGTGGAGCGGGTGCGCGCGGGTGTCGGGGGGGCTAGCGCCGTCGAGCGACGGCCTGTCTACTACGGCGGCGAGTCGGCGACACCCTGTCTGCCACGGTCGGCGCCGTTGCCGCTCCGTGCGCATTCCTATCCGCCCGCACCCCTCGATGCTCGTGAGCCGCCCGCGCGCACTAAGTGGCAACATCGCATGCAAACTTGTTTCGTAAACGGATGTGGCAGCGACCGGGGCAGGGCACGTTTGTCTGTCCTTTTCTGTAATGAGACATTGTGTGCGCTTGAAAGAGATAGAAATGGTGGCGCTACGTGCTATCGGCTCCCACTTGCGGCATTTTTTCACGCCGAGAATGAGGCGAGATTACTGCGTAAGGCCACGTGCACACACCCACTTAAAAACATTGTAGATACTCACGTGTTACGTTTTTAACAATAATTTAAATTTTCGTGAAGACAATATCAAGGTCACAGAATTTAAGTAGATATTTAGTACTTACTGGACATACCCCCTGAAACACAAGAAATGAAATTAATTTACGAAGATAGCAAAAAAAAGAATAAAGAGGCAATTACTTAAATTGATTTTTCTTACCACTGAATGAAGTATGTGTTTAATAAAAAAGTACCTAATTAACAACCAGGTCTTAAATGTACTTACACACATTCGGACCAGAGCGTTAAGATTATTTTTAACTAACAATGAGAGTAAAATAATTATATTTGTATTATTGTGAACAAGGTCTTATATGTATACGAGACTCACGTCGCACACTCACGCACGCCGGACAGGCAGCGGCGCGCCACCAACATCCGCGCCGTGCCGAGGCGAGAGAGCAGCCACAGTCAGTTCGGCGCCGACTACCGCCACGCGCACACGTATTTTCCTCAGAATGGCCGCCGCCCACACGCACCCGGCCCCCGCGCCCTCAGACCGTCGCTCAGAGGGCCGTGCCGGTTCCCGCCGTATCTTCCCACCACAATTTAAGCTGCAAGTTCTCGAAGCATACAGGCGCGACGCCCAATGTCGCGGAAATCAGCGTGCCACAGCCAGAAAGTTTGGTATTCATCGTCGTCAGATCCAAAAGTGGTTACAAGCAGAACCTGCCCTGCGAGCAGCACTCCTTAGACGGGCACCACAGCCGGCGCCGTCACCCCCACCGTACGCAGCAGGATCTCCGGAAAGCGCGCGATTACCTACGCCGCCGCCACCAGTGACGATACCCACACCTGTTCAAGTGCCCACGCCGCTCCCAGTACCAGTGCCGGTTCCTGTGCCAATGCAAATCGCGGAGCCTATTGACCTATCAGTACGTCGACCTACGCCGCCACCCGCGCCTCAGCCAGCGTACGTGCCTCCCACGGCGCCGTGTCCACCGCGCAAGCCTTTCAAACTGTTCCGACCATACCTCCTCGAGGACGAGGACGAGAAGCGGCCAGCAGTGGCGTCCCTGCCGGTGGCGAGCGGCACTCACGTGTCCGCCTTCGTCCCGGTGCAGAGCGCGGCGGGCTGCGCGCTGGCCGCGTGCTCGGCGCCGCGCTGGTGCTCCCCGATGCCCTCGTTCCCGGCGCCGCTCAGATGAGAGCACGCCGCCGGGGCCCTGCCTCGCAACTCCTGTGATCTAGTCGCCGACGCCTGCCTGGCGCCGCCTGGGGCGTAGCCCTCAATCATCGTGCCTTAATGTTCACGCCGCCATAGTGCATTATGCCGTCATCACCCGATGACAGATATTTTGTGTATAAGAATTTAAGAATGTATTTTTATAGTGGGGTTTATGAAGCTTACCTACATTTATAAAGAAATAAATATTATAACTTCTATTATTATATTATTAAATAAATAAAGAGGATTGTTTATTAAAAGATGTATTTTAATTCATGAATACTCCCCCGGCCGTTACGGCGCGGCGGCGAGCAGGTAGCGCCGGCGCCTGTCGCCTGCTTATCTGTTGTAAATTGTAATGCTCTGCTATTATGTTTCGGTACATTCACTTTTTTTTTATGTTAGTCAATGGACTTAAGTTTAGTATTGGTTTCTTTGCTCTTCAGTTTAATTCAACTGTTTTGCTAGAAATAGCTGAATAGTAATAGCATAATAACTTAGACCACTACTACCTCTTGTTATGCAAATACATAATAATTTATTAATCTTATAGAAATACAGATATAAACGGAACGGAAGAATAAGTAAAAGACAATAATATATCATGTCAAGAAAATATGGTTGAATATAAAACTATGACGAATAAAAACAATAACATTATCAACGCAATTATGTCCTTTTGTAAATGACTAGGTATGACGTATGAAGCGAGTAGTTATATAGCGCACTCATCAAAGCTAAACAATTAGATTGGTAATACAGTTAATAGGGACCATCAAATTCCTATAAAATGCGTTAGTGATTCATTTTTAACGATGACAGGACTCTACAATCTAATATGACATCCAAGTTTTCTAAATTCTATTTATTCAACGAAAAAAAGTGTTGCTCTGCAATAAACTAAGTATATCTTAAAATTATTCAAAATGTGGTGTAGTAGCTAGTCATTATAATGCAGACTTGCAAAGTTCACAGTTTTCGGCGGATTCAAGTTTTTATTTTGATCTGGTTTTAGGCGCTTTTTGAGACGTTATACATTTAGTAAAGAATATTTTAGATTCTAGGCCATTCGTCGAGAACCTTCTGTTTTATTTTAGAACCTTTGAATAACGTGTTGCCCTAAATTGTAAAATGCATTGTAGAGCTGCTTTTTATTTCCATAAGCATATAATGCGATTAAACAAAAAGTTTCTAAAAGAGTTATTTAATAAAAAAAAAGTTAGTATCATTACTAAACTAAAGAATTAAAAAGTTTGATGACTGAAGAATTAATAATTATAATAGATAAGTACCAACGTTATGACTAATTTTGTGGATTTACTTATTAAATGCGCTTTATTAAAATAGCGGCAAGTGTATAATAAACCTATCAATCTATGCCCACGTCGGGTTCCATCGTATCATGTGATTAAGATAAAACAACAGAAAGTTCCAGTGCCAAACGTACCTAAAGTGAAGAAAATTTTTGAGATTGTAGAGCCTTTATGTTGCAAAGACTTTTTCAAACAACATTAACTTTAACGGTCCCAGCCCTTGAGTATTTTATTTGTCTACTTTGACTATAATTTTATTTTCTTTTTAGTCATAGTCGTCATAACGTCATAACTTACTGCGCAGTTTATCAGATTGTCAGGGATCCCGACTCTTCCGTGGAAAGCCATAAAGCTTTAAATAATAAGTATATCATTATAACTGGTTTTAAGAATGACAAAATTTTTAGTCTAAATTTTAACTGAATTGTGGAATAATTAAATAACACAATCGACAAACAATTTATTTTGAAACAGGTGTTTTATACTATGGCCTCAAAATTGTAAATGAATGACATTACTTGTGTTTAATTTGGGGATAGTGTGAAGTGCATACAGAAGGTTTTATTTCAACGAGCACATTCAGCGTTGAGACTGAAACAATAAAGTCGTTGTTTTATTATTGACTACATTTGTGGTGTGGGGTAACGTAATGGCGTCGAGCAGTCTGGCGCGGCAGGGCGGCACGAGTCGAGCGCTCGCCGGTCACCGGTCGGCGGCGCGGCGGTCGCACATGCCCGCAACACATGCGGAATGCCTGTATCATATGCCGCACTAGGGCCGCCACGCTCACGGCAACACCGAGGATAAAAAACACCGCACATTCTGCTTACCAACCATTAAAATAATTACTGTAGTTAAAAAGTAACTAAAACAATTTAATTATTAGATGTACCCACTGGAACTTCGGTCGAGGAACGTGGTAACTAGGGCGGTTAACTTTAGTAATTAGTAAAACTAATTTTACCCTCAGTAGTCAAAAGTTTTTCTTCAATTACTTTCTATGATTGAAAGTCCTTCAAAATGCATTAAGGGCCAAAACCTCTTCCATAAAAAGATAATCCTGAAGGTGAATTTTGGGTGTTAACTAGTTTTGGCGATAACAAATCATATACATTTCCAGCACATTAGCAGTTATCATTTAAACAAGTTGAAGGGAAATTCTTGTCCTCTCTCGCCATATCTTAGTGCACCCCATACTATCCATTTCAAAATCTCTCAGCTCAGCTCAAGCCACTTATAACGAAATGTAAACCCGAAGCTGCCAGTGCCTCGTTTTTCAGCCTGTTTTGGCAACAATAACGGATACTCATGTGAAATTACCAAATTGCATTTGTGTACGATACTAGATAGTACACAAATACAACAGAATTGGTAGGACTTGGTTTTTTTTTGCATACAGTTAGTTCAAAAAATGGCACAGTTTCACTGTCTCCGCTCGCCCTGAGCTACAACCCAAGTAAAATCGAAATATAATTATTTTCATGGATCAACTCGTCTCCGTTACTTTTTCATGTTTCCCAATATATGTATACCTACGAATGACACCAAGACAAACATTTTGTTTTCGTTGTTGTTTCGTATTGAAAGATAGAGACAATTCAAGGACGAAATACGAAGTATTCAAACGATACCTACTCCGTAATTAATACACGCTTTATCTTATCGACAATATTCGTCATAATTTAAAGTAGAGCGTAGGTAGAAGCTGGCTACGTACAAATTTATAGGAGTAAGGATTGAGGATTAGAACAAGAGGCAGCTGATGTTTGTACTTCGGAATATCTGCATAACACTTACTGTGTTACCGTTAACTGTAACACAGTAAGTGTTAGACCAAAGTTTCAAAAAACTGTACAAGTATAGTGTCGAGTCTGCGCTTTCACAAGGCAGGATGTCTGTTTAGGGCTTATTCAAGTAGATATCCTTTCCCGTTGGTGTCTACATGTTTTTGTGACAGGTGAAGCAATCTTAGCAGAGGAAAAAACAAATGTAACAAAATATAATTCGTTTACTGTACAGGATTTTGATAAAACTTTTCTGGAACTGAAAAAAACTATTTATTTTGAAGCGACTTCTTTAAAAGGAGGTTACTCAATCCGACGATTATGTACATGTTTTTTCATAATGTTTGTACGCGCCTAGCTTTGTCGTTTCTAGATTCTACTTTGATTATAATTGGTTATTCAGAGTGTGTCTAACAAATGTCTTATAAAACATTGAATTGAAGTTTTCTTCCTTTGAAGTCGAATAAAACAGAGTTAAAACCAAGTGATTATTCTATAATCCGTCCATCTTTTCTTTATAAGCCGATTTATATGTTTCACAAACCTTAGGCTTATGAGTGATTATTGTTATTTATGAGCTTTCTTTAGTTAGAACAATAGAGTGATTATAAGAGTTGTCACCGGATTTATTTGCTTGTGAAGCAGATAAATATCTGATTAGTTATAACGGGTTTAAATATAAGAGTCGAAATAAAGTGTATAAAAACTGTTTAATTTTTGTTTAAAGACCCACTGTAAAACACTTGATCCCCGATTAAAGCTTGCAATAAGAAAGAACAGTTGGACAGAAGCATAATTTGATTGTCAAGTTTTGAGAACCGTTTTACGAAGACGTTTCGAGTAAGTCAATGTAACAAAAAGATAAAATGTGCTTTAAAAATGACGTTCGCTTATGAGTCATACGGTGGTGGTTTTTGGTAAACTGTTTTTATCACACTTGTTTATAAGTACGTAATTAGGTAAATGTAGAGTCGCGAACAGAAAGTTTTCCTAAATGGTTCCCATGAGGAGCTTGTTTGCTTCATGTACAACGTAGTTGCCAAAATATGTAACCCTTCAGCTCGTATTAAAAATAATAATCCACTTCAGGACCTGTGCAGGTATTTCTGTGGCTCGGCCGGGCACTGACGACAGTGCACTGACGTGTCTTTGACGTATTGGAATATTTCACCGTGTTTTCAAAGTAGCAGGCGGATAATTTAGCATGTCACATAATACCTAGTGTTCGAGTTGCATTTGCAGATGTCGTGAGTGTGATATTTACGATGTTCTGCCGGACGGCCGCGATGGCCCATAAAGCAAGCTGTACGCACACCATCTACTAAGTCAAGGATATTTTTGGCACACGCGAACGCAGGGTACTCCGACTGTTATAGTTCTTGGGTCATTTAACAATAGTCTTCGCACATTGAAATTTCTAAAAGGTTTTAGGGATTTTCCTTCATTCTGTATTGTTGTTTCGGGTAGAGCTCTCTGCAATGACACTACACGACATGAATCAGACAGCTGCTTAAATTGGCAAGTAAGATTCATGAATCTTTCACCAATCTCTTTAATTCTAAGAATCCGTGGGCTATTAATTTAATTACCCACGAGGCCACGAATAGCTCTTAAGAAAATATATGTTTATCTAGTAGGTAATATAAGTTATGACTATTCATGATAAGAACACACATTACACTTAAGTATTTTCCTAAAGAATGTCATTCCATGACTACTATTGTTTGGTATCCGGATACATGCGTGTCGGCATAAAGGATATTCACTCATGTTTGTCTGTGTTTAGAGAGGGTTTGTTTCTTCAGCAAACACAGGGACTAATTAACCGCGGTGCCTTTGTTTGGCTCTTCCAGAAATTGCTTTAAATGTTTAGATGTTTGCATGTGCCCGCTGCCCGCTGCACCTCGATTTCTAATATGGTTTGCTTTGATGTCAGTGTCCAGTTCAGCTAGTCGTAATCACACAGGTATATCTAAACTCTCTACTGCTTTGTTGAGGCACAGCTCAGATGAATGGAATGTGGTCCTTCAACCTTTATTATTTCACTCGTAACTTAGATTTTTATCAATGTTGAAACTAATGCGTTTTGTTTACGACCCATGTGTAGAACCTAATGATATGGACGTAGGTAACTACGTTAGTTAGTTTATGTAGGCACGAACACTTAATTTAACGCAATGAACGGTAAACGGTAGACCATTCAACGAGCAATGCACATAATATAGAAATCTGATATTTATGGTCACATAAACATTTATTTCTGCATTTAATAGTCTCGTCTAGATATAACTAGCATTTATTGATACCTAATAGGAATGAAAGAATTTGTTACTAACTATTTACATATTTTGTTAAGTCCTGAGTCTACCCATGTGTTGTGTAATAAAAAATACTCTATTCATCTATTTGCCTGCAGTCTCCCAAGTACCACGAAGTTGAGTATTCTGCCAACAACACCCACTTTTGTTGAGCAGTGGGTGTAAAGCATAAAGTAATAACAATAATAGAGCAACCTTTAAGTCTCCGTGAGGCGATCTCCTAAATAAATCAGCTCGGAGTCACGTCACTCCTTAGCACATAAATAGCTCAAGTCACAAGACAGACCGGTCGGCTCCGCTCGGGGGCTGCGCGCTCCGCGCTCATGTGCGGTGCCCGATGGCCGCTCGCTTGGCGCCAACGCCGCCCGCGTGTTATTTCCGACGCCATTACTCACACCGGCTTCGACTAATTTTAATATTCAGCGAGCTCACGTCGGCCGAGTGTCCGACGAGTCCGTTCACATATCCTTCTCACAGCGCACCGACGAATTGCTCTCGTATGAATGTTGTTTTGAAGTCTACGAGGAACACTGTCATATATCAGTCGGTACCTTATCTATTTAAACTTTCCACACAAAGTAATCGTATGATCATCCTCGAAACAAGGCTCTGTCGAAAGGCACACAAGCCGGCGAGTTCTGTTAATTGATGTCGTCTGGCTTTGATAGCGGCCGTTCGGTGAGATCACAGAGGTGTCGGCGTCGTTGAAACGGCTCTTCTCTGTAAACACGCCTATGTAGTCGTGTAACGCAATCAGCTTGCCCTTTGACACCAGCCTCGGTACCTCTGATAATGTAGTTCGAGCTCTTCGTACTGTTTGGCACATTAATAGCAATGTTAACCTCATTCAATTTAACTATAGCTCTACTTAATATCATGGGCTCTGCTCCTTTGTTGTGAAGGTTTGTCATTGTAATTCTTTGACTTCTTTATCCAGCTTATTAAGTTGGTCACATAAGTTATTAATTTCTTTTGAGTTTTATCCCGGGACCCAGGACATCACTAGCAGTCTTTTGGAAATAACAATATTTTAACTTACCTTGATGATATTGAAAAAAGAAGATTGTTGACTTATATAATTTCGCCTGATGGCTTTCCACATGGAAAAAAAATGGTGCAATTTAACAATCTATTAAAATAGAGTTAATTTGGGACTGTCATTGGTCTACTAGACTCTATATCTGCATATCTGATTTCTTAAATCAACATTATGGCACTTGCCTTTAGTAGCGCACAAGGATCTCTCTGCCTTTTTAGTTGAATGCATAAAAACTAAACTGGAATGGCACAACAATACGTTAATATTAATTCAAATATCGAAAACAATTACCTAAAACCATAGTCTTAGAGAGCTGAATCGAAAAATCAATTAATAGAACAGCTAGCTAAAGGTAACGATGTTTACCCACCACTATACTAGGTAACTAAAAGTATGACTACACCACATCAAAGTCGGTTTAATTAAAAATAAGGTGTTATCTATAGTTTAATGAGAGAAATATCGGGGTATATATTCGCTATCCATTACAGATAACTGTAGAAGGCATGTTATTATTTTAAGTGTTGTGAAACAGAACACCCCAGATAGGTAATGTCAATGAGATAAGAATTTTTCAATACCGATGACCGGCCGTGACGTGAGTAAGATGGTTGCCAAAAAGTGGGCATGTGGTGGCCCTGGCTACAAGTAGGTATTTCTGTTTCCCAGAAACTTATGTGAAATATAACTTATTCTAATAATTCATCCAAGGAGCTCCTTACCAAATTCTAAAGATAACTCGATCAAGATCTTTTGAGCCCTGCTGTCTGTACCTGAAATCGTTTCTCTCCATTTCCACTCGATTCACATTCCTAGCTTTTCAGCCATAACCGGCATAATTTCACGGATTTCAAATATTGAAATTCTCTATTGAAATATTGTAACTGGAACATAGCACAATGATTGTTTAATTTCGCAAACTGAACTTATCTACATTTTAACAGAAGTATGAAATCAAAGCTTTAGTTGACACTACGTAATAAGTTTGTACGTCATTCAGTTCTGATATAGCAATGAACTTTACCTTGATTCCAAGGGTCAGTGGTATGACAGTACATTTTTCTCACGGTTTCAGGAACGACGACCGGCCGTGACGCAAATACGAGTACAATCGTGCCAATGAAAGCACAAATCACTTACTACATTTCTTCGTGTGTCCATTGTTACCTACAAAAACATCAACGTGCCAAGACATAAATATTTTTGGCAGTCTTAATTTTCCGTTACCAAGCTAAATTTTAATTTTCTCTGGACTGTACTTGTTCGTGTTAATGAATCTTTTGGACGTTGTGAGTGTGCGTTCTTATGGTATAACATAGGTGCGGCTTGGGGGTTACAGTAGAGCCAACGTAACGAGGAACATTAAGAAAATAATTGTTTTAACATGTTAGTCATTGATTTCGGTCAAAATTGTCCTATCAAGAACAAAGATTACGTTTTCGAAAATCCTTATTTACAAGAACTTGTTTATTTGCTCCGGATCTGGTAAACAACGTGTGCGATAATGTGTCGACATATTGCACCAAACAAATTGAGATCACTGAAATCACTAATGCGGTTTTCTAACGTAATTCAGATAACATTAGTCCAGATGTTAAGTTAATTTGATTAGCAATGTAGCTGAAACCGCAATACATTTATACGCATGATATGTAGAGTCCCAAGAGTGACAGAAGAGTTAAGTTACTGAAGATTAAACGTTCAAAGACTAATGAGTGAAGTGAGACGGGGAAAATGTGCTGGCTGTGAAATTTTAGAAATCTGAATGTAAGTAAACTTAAATTATTAAGGTACCTATGTCTACTGATTTCAGTTCAATGAAATGTTGTAGTAGAGTAACGTTCGTGGATGAGCAAAAGCTGTTAAAGTGGTTTTAGATACAGTTAGAGTCTGACTGTTAGACTTTTTAGGAGTCGCATAAGAAAAACACCGTGAAATCTAAGTAATATTATGGCGGGCAGTTATAAGACAACTGTGGTGGTGTTTACATTCATCGTATTTTGGTATCATTGGCGCTACTCAAATCATTAAAACTTGTTGATATCAGTTTCCATAAGTTTTTAACGGTTGCCCTCTTGATAAACTCCTGTTGATTGTGCGCCACCGCCACACGGGCGGACCACCGGAGAATAAGTACCCACTGCGGCTGCTGTCGTAAATATCTGTGGCGCAAGTCGGCGCGACTAGGATCATCCGTGACATACGCGGTAAGCCCCGATAACACTGAGATACTGCCCTGATAGCACTCCCGCCCCGATCTGTTTGGATTTATAAATCCTCTTTGTTGAGATTACCACATGGCTTTAAAGGTAATCCAGCACGCTACTTGCTTTGCTGACTTTCTTAATGCGGATAAAGTTTCCTATCTATTAACTTCAACTCCGGTATGTAGGTACCAGAGTCAGTGCAGCATAATAGTTACAAAATCGTTATTCTTATCAATTAGTGGTAATGCCATTTAGAGTAGACGACCCACTTTTTGAAACAAAGAGTGAGTCAGGCTTGTTGTCATTGTGGAAATATGCACGCTTGTTCATAATAGGGAGCTGATCATTGCACAAAATAATTATGATACAATTCAAATAGGTATTGACCCAAGTAATGTTTTTTTTTACAACAAGAACAATATTTACTTATTTAAGTGTTTAACTTGGTACTTAACTTTTTGATAAATTGTGTAAGTGCTCAGATTACAAATTATGTAACTCATCTAATTATTTAAATACCAATTTCAAACTTTAGTTTAAAATATTATCTTCCTGCTGAGTGCCTAGTCGTTCGTTATGTAGATCGTAAAGATGTTATCGATACCTATCAACTCTTCTATAGGTTGTAAACTGGTTAGTTAAGAAGTTAGGTGCGCCAAGTAATTTGCTGTGCGGCAGTGTGCGAGGCGGCCGGGCCGGGCGGCAGGGCGGCAGGGCAGGCCACCGGGCGTCGGTTCCGGGGTTCAGCGACAACTTGTCTGGCAGGGCCGGCGCCCGGGCCCCGCCACCCGCCCCCTCCCTCCCCCCGCCGCATTATTATAGGCCTGACGCGGCCACCGCGCGCCGCGCCCGTCTCTCCCCGCGGCCGCGCCTGCGCCCGCGCCGCTTCTCAGAAAACGAATCTGGCGATGTGGTGACGCACACATTGACATTTGGCAGTTGATACGACACAGTTTCTTCGACGAGAAAATTTAATTGATGTGCCAATACAGATATTCAAAAGACGGCCGTAATGCTCTGATATGGCCCAGAGTTCATATTTTCTATTTTTTTTTTTCATAACCTAGAACACATAAATTTAGGTGCTACGAAAGATCTCTCCATCAGAATCACTGATTTAAAGAAGTTGTGCTGAGGATAGGTTTCAAGTTTAATTCAACTCAACCAATTCTAGAATTTTTAATACTTATTGTAAAGTGTAGAAGTTCCTAGTTAGTTATTGATTAACTATTGAAGAGAATTCAAGACAAAAATGAAATACCAATCATGGCATACTGTTGTTACTCTACATTTCATATTTTGTTCTGGCATTCTGATAGTTGGGGTTCAACACGGCTAGGACAGATATCATGTCGTTCGTATTCGTAAGAACCCCGAAAGGAGCATGGTCACTCGTCCAGCAGGTTTAGCAGAGAATCGTCTCAACGACTTAGAAAATGTCACCATTAGCAATAAGTGATGTAACCCTCTTAAGCCATGTACTAGTCATAAAATGAATTCTTGGATTATTTTGTTATCAATACTGGTAGCATTGTTTACATAACATTACAAGAGGTTTATATCTTAAGGGCCTTTCCTTTCTTCTTTTATTTAATCGAAATACACGTTTGCGGTGAGTAACGATCAACACAAAGGAATATGTTCTAGGCTCGTGCTTTGGACGCATCACAGCACTCCTACACTGATAATGTATTGGCGTTATACATAAAGATGTGTGCCAATGTAGGTGTGATGTTGTCAGTGTGTGCGTCGGTGTGAGTAGATAATTTATCGAGAAGTGAGCTCCGCTTGCCGCTTGCCGCTACGCAGCAACTGGCCGGTGTGGTGAGGTGGGTCGCACTTTATATGGAGAGTTGTCTAATCCACTGAATAAATTACCATTGGGCCTAGGTTTCTCCTGAATGACTAATGGACATTTAAAGAATTAGCTCAATGCGCATGCCATGGCATACGCTTTCCAATTTCTATCCATGTAAATCGCCTCACATAGCCTGATACTTGTACTCATTTAGTTTACCTAGGACCTTAATTCCAGAATAAATGTTACTATTAGTACGTCGATAAGTCAAGGTATCATATTATTTTTCTGGTTTATACATTTTGTTTTACAGCAAAAGTTTGGACGAAAACATGTTAATAATCAGTACACATAATAAAATGCCAATCAACAAACCACATAAGGCTTTCAATATCTCGACTTATCCTGTCAGGTACCGACATTTGTTAAGTAATAACATGCAGTCGCCTAGTCGGTGCGGTTCAGCGCAATCGCAATAAAAGTGGCGCTACCTGGCGCCTACGCGGGCCGCACTCTCTGATCTAGCGGAGTAATACTCAATAGCCTGAAGGCCAGTCTTTCCTTTATATTCAAATTTTGATGTTGTTAAGTTTATACCAAAGAGTGTAACATAAATAGTGTCTGTTATAATTTGCCAGGGTTATTAATGGGAATCATCATTGAATTTTATATGTGAAACGGAAAGGAATGGAGGAAGGGATGTTCTGGTGAAACTTGAAAAAATCCAAATATATCTATTATTTTAAATTAATTTAGTCACTTATTCAAATCGTAAGTAGAGACAAATAGCATTTATTGGTATAAAATAAACATGAAAAGGTAACAGTTCTGAAAAAATCTTTTTAAGATCTCTTCAAAGTTTTACGACGCTCTCAATGGACGGGTACGCAGCCCGCAGGTAAAAGTCGCAGGAAGACATGCGCAAGCGATACCGGCGCAGGCGCAGCCAACGC
Source organism: Trichoplusia ni (assembly GCF_003590095.1). Lineage (NCBI taxonomy): Eukaryota > Metazoa > Arthropoda > Insecta > Lepidoptera > Noctuidae > Trichoplusia > Trichoplusia ni. The sequence goes on from NC_039481.1 coordinate 2,663,287, forward strand.
GGCGTCAAACGACACGCTCGGGATCCAATGATCCAACGCTATGCGATTCCGCCATGCCGGTAGAACGCCGGCGCTTTGAAATTGGTCCTTTTTTATTAAGACTAAAGGAATAGAGTTTAGTATGTTTCCCATTACGGGAATAATAAGTAGTAGAAGGTGTTTTAAACCAGAATAAAAATGCGTAAAATACGTGTTTGTTATTAATTGCATTAGAGGATTTCAGAAGAATCCTATTCGGCATAGGACGCGATTAAAAATAAACGTATTCATTTTTGATCTGTTACAAAATACACTTAACAACTTTACCAAGCACAATTGATATAAAATTAACACTATTTACAAACACCACAACTTTTGTAACGATAAAATGTTTTATATTACAGTACTCATGTATTAAATTTGAAATAAAATGAACACAGCCTGCAATTCTTATTAGTCTACCGAACTCTACATTGAAATATAGAGTCCAGATAAGAGATTGGTGGAGGGAGATTTAGGTAAATAAATTTATATTGGTAGCTATTTTAGTAGTCACCTATTGACTGGTTATATAAGAAAAATAAAGGACCTCATAATAATCAAAAGTATAAAAATAAACAGTCGCTACATATTAATATTATATCGCATTAAATTAAGCCCACACGTGTTTGCCTTTTGCGTTGATAACTTAAATTATGCGAATTACAGAACTGTCCTTATGATTAAGGGCAAATAACTATAATGGGCATTCTCGAGTTATTAAGTTCAGAGACTCGAAGCCAGCGAACCGTTGAAGGTCAAATGCTCAAGTTACATTGCCATGCATAATACTATACTTACATGAACGAACATTATTAATCATTGTATTTACCTTCTTTATATGCAATAAATAACATCTGCTTACAACAAAGTTTTGAAGTTTTGGGTAGATATATGCACAAAAAAATCTAACATGGAGTCTTCTTTAGCTTGTTCTTCAACAGCATAATTTCGTAAATGCATAAGTCTCTACAAATCACTTCCATTCTGACATGCTGTCACAAATCCTGACTGTAAACTTACATATCTAAAGAAGAAAACAATGATTTTCACCAAAGAAATCATGGATTCTAGAAACGGTAGTGAGACTCTGTGGGATCAAGCTAGGTATTTGGGTTGACAGTAACAAATACATGATTAACAAGTAACAACAACATTTAACTTGTTGATTCAAGCCGTGTGCGTATAATGACTACTTAATTACAATTTCCAATTTAATTAGGTCTTGTGTATGTGTGCGTATCGCGCCATTTTCCCTTCCAAGCTTCAAGGACCGATGTTAACAGCGGTAATCTTTACATTCCCGTATCACAGTGCATGGACAAGCAGATATAGGTACCTACTTATAAACTTTTAAGATATTATTTGGATATCCTATGAAAATAATTATGAAGTAGGATGGAAGTCATGAAGATATTATTTGCTGTTTTTTATGTGAGAAAAAATTCTACATAGACTTTTTCTGTTTCGGGGAGTGTGCCGGACACCTAAAATCACCGCAGTGCTTAAGCTCTACAAAAAGGGGGCAAGGCGGAAACGCTTCCGTAGACTAACTTCCTACCGTAACTGCATAGGTATAACATTTGATTGAAAACAAGAATGTTTCTTTAAATTTAGATCCTTAAAATTCAATTACCTTGCCAAAAATACACAATCGCTTTCACGATATGAAAAAGATTGTTCAAAATTGTAGACAGATAATTTAGTACGGCTAACTAAAATAATATCTATCGATGGCCAATAGTGTCAATGAAAAGAATGCTCTTTCTTATAATTAGTATCAAGACATTACATAATCAGATATCTATAACAATATGTTCATTCTGTGTAAGTAACGGCAAGCTGCCAAGTAAGCACACCCACGGTCTCACACCCAACATAGAAACTGCGCTCATTCCCTTTAAAAATTACGTTGGTTGGCTGACTTTGAGTGACGTGCAGTTTGCTGACGTTGACCTATGTAGGTACGAAGACGGTAGGTAGGTAAAGTAGTTGCTAAGCACCTACTTGTTTTGTTTAGCAGTCATCCCGATCACTGGAATAGTGACATCTGTGACTAAAAACCGCTCACCGCATAATTCCGCTTCATCATTCTGCCGTCCTTTCGGTAGCTCTCAAGTTTTGAAAAATTTAAGGATAATTGGAAAATATTTCTAGAATAGGTAAGTACATAAGCAATGACCTATGCTTCAAATGATTTTACCAAAAAAAAAAATCAACTTAATTGCACTTCGGTTTTTATAATGATTTTTACCCGCAATCTAATATTTGATATTTACTATTTAGGTAGGTAAAGTACATTTATTACTTAGAAATCAGAATTAAGGGCTGTCCAGCTTAGGTGAGCGTCAAGGTAAACCGGCGTGGCTGCGCAGCGCCACGGAGTCTGGTGCGGCCAGAGCCGCCCCCCCTCCCCCCGCCTTCAGCTGCGCGCCGCTCCCCAAAGCACCTACCTGACATGCTGCCCACGCAAGCGATCGGCCTACGCGCCTTTGCTATGTTCATAAGTGTCTACGCATGATGCATAATAATGAGTAACCTAAGCGTGATTCGAGCGTAAAAGATGCCTAATCAATGTTGACAGGCGTCGTTAGGTTTACCTTATACAATAGTAAAATGATTTTCGTTCTACGAAAGTAAGATGACGAACCAAACTCCATATTGCATTCTTCTTTAAGTCCAAATTTAATATGAGTAGGCCGTATTGTCACAGATTACTAAAGAGTTCTTACTTCGTAATTATTGTGCCCAAGTCACAATTACCTATGTACCTATAATACAATATTGCACAGAAACTTGTTTTTTTTTAACGAAATCAAGCTACCTACCTAACCTTGCTTCTTGTTATCCTACGTAAACACCTATAACACACTGTTTACTTAACATAAAGTAATCACGTTCTATGTAAGCCGGCCTTTCCCGCTATCTAGTCAATATGAACAGATACATCAGTCGGTAACTAAAATAGCAATTAAAGGACTTGGCAAGTTGGTGCGTCTTATCTATACCTTGAGGTCAGGAGGTGTGCATCTCATTATAATAATGAGTTATCGTGCGGATAGTGGATCCGCGATGAAGCAGGCTGGCGGTGGCGCGATGGCGGCTCGCAAGTGAGTCAACACCGCGGTGCCGCGATCGTGATACCGCTCACGTTCGTCGCCACGATCACTACCTTACGGCTTCTTGTCAACCTATAGCCGTTACATATGTATTTGATGTCTTAGAAACCGAACGTCTGACAAAATCTCAACATTGGACCTGTTTCTAACGTTACATAATTTGTAACAAATTCTGAGCAACAACAGTAAAAGATCGAATTATTCCGCACATTTATATCCTACACGCAACAGGAAAACAAAGAGCACAATAACTTTCCTTCATTGAAAATCTAATTATTTTGATGTCATCATTTTTCAAATAAGCATTTGATTATTTGATAAGAAAGTCGCCATAGTTAATTTTGCGTCAACGATTACTTTTCAAAGAAAATATGCATATTCCGTTGGAGTTGTGGATACTTTTTATTTGGTTTAGTAAGTGCTGAGAGTTAACAATAATTTGTAGTTTTATCTCAATTTCATTTCATATTATTATTGCGTGTATTTGATGCAGGTGCAGTCAAGGCGATGGGTCAGACCCATTTGAAATTTTCTCAAAACCCAGCTCCAGATGGGCACAGGTTGTATTACATTAAACATTCCTATTTAATTAAAACGATTAGAGAATACAGATCAATTTCGTCTGTCAGGTCATAAGGTTAACATTGTGAATTTAATGTTACCGGTGTGGTTGTCACTGGGTGGTGATAAGAAATTAATGACGTTAACTTACAAAGTCATGCAGCATGTATTTTTTAGCTACAAGGCAAATGTACTTATGATCGTCGAAAACTAAAGAATATAGTACCTACCTTGTACCTGTTGTAGAAGTCAAAAATGTGGTCCATTAAAGTTACTTGCTTTAATAAATAACGAGTAGATTTGGATATATGTACTAGTGATATCTAATTACTGACGGTTCGAATCCATATGCCAGTAGATAATGTCATCACAATAGTAATGGAACATTGTCTCATCTCGCAGGTGCGGTGTTTGTCCTACGTACTTCCAGAAGATATGCGCATTTGACATGCTGTCGAACTCCACGTTTATATTTGACAACCACTGTGTAATGGATCTGTACAACTGCATAGAAGGATCAGGTTCGTTTTCTACATGTATAACTAGATCAGCAACCAGTCGGTTACAGCAGCGAAAAGTACCTTACCATCATTTTTTAAAACAAGGCCACAATTACTTTTTTCTTACTCTGCTTCTGAAATCTTTACCAATAAGAATGATGTTTATATCGACTAAAAACGCCTACCGCTCTAAGCCGCGTAACTGTCTCGTTTTAAAATATGTCCCGATATCCGTTTATCAATTTGAATCAACTTCCTTTCTCAAACAATTGACCTGTCTTATTTTACAAAGAATTTACGTCTTCCAGCATTCGTTCCTATGCGGTATGATAAGTGCCTCTTCTTTGGTAATTTCGGCTACGTTCACGGATACAAGTATGAAGACATGGACTACGGAGAGGACCACGTTGTAGTCAAGCATTCACAAAAGAACCCAGACTTCATCAGATAACTATGTTTATTGAAAATATAAAACAAATCCTAGTTCCGTTTTGAAAGTCTACAACTTATTTAAGCATTTTTAAAAATAAACAAAATTATCTATTTCGATTTAGATTTACAAAGGCTTGATAAGAAACAAGTATTCTGACATTTACATATTTCAGGGTTCACTATCACAATACTTTCACAATGGCGTAAAAGTTTTCTTAATCAATTAATCCACTTCTATGAAAATCGCTGCTTAATCGAGAATAAGGGTTGTCGTCACGTCTCCAGCAAGTTGTACCGATATGCGATAGGTAAACCCAGAGGATAGGATATAATTCTCATTCAGAATCGAAAACGAAAGAACTTCAGATTTTTGTAAAAATTTGGTTTTAAATGAGAGCCCCCAAACATAAAGAGATAATATTGATTTCATGACAATTTTTCGAAGTAGTCACTTCGAAAAAAGTTATGGAAATCAAGTCACGTCGAATAATTTAAGGCATAGAATTGTAGAAAATACTCTTCCTTATCCCGTTTTATAGTAGGTACAAAGTCTGTAGATGTGTGTCAACCTAAGTATGGGACGGTGGCTATGGGCTATGTGACAGCCATGTGGCCGAGCCTCTTGTAGTCTATTTTGTCGAGCTGCACGAGCGGCCGGAGCTGGTCGGCGAAGGCGCGCATGTCCTCGGCAATGGCGTCCTGGCCTTGCGGGGCTAGAACCTGAAAGAATACAATATTGAAGATTAAATTATAGTGTTACCAGCGAAAATATTCTAGACCAAGGTTTCGTATAATAGACAGTCATTCAATTATTCCTTAATTTTATTTGTGAAGCTCATAGATACGAGATATGACAAATATGACATGGTCCAGGTGATCACATTTCATATTAATCAGAATGATCTCATTTAAGTATAAGAGCGATGAAAAACTGATACTAACAGATAACTCAACCAGATAACTCTGAGATATAGGTTCCGGGGGCATTGACCCTTGAGATATCTTAAACACCTTCGCCACTGTTATCTTCATGCGGCCTTTTCTGAACATGTAACCTGAAAAGAAAATAGATAATTCAATTCATGCAACTAATATTCACTTTCTGGTGTTATTATCACTTTAAACGAAATTTGAGGAACTCTTTAGGTGTTCATTTCAACTAACTTATGAACTTCTATGACCATAAATATCTAATACCTAATTTTTGGAGTTGAAATTTTTGGTTGTGACCAATGTAAAAGCAATCTAAATTAATGTGTGTCTTTGTTAAGTTACTAGTTGCTAAACAAGCAACAAACCAGACACAAGTATTCTTTAACTGTATTTGTGTAGTAACATTGTGAGGATGATTCAAAATTAAAAGATGGAAAGGTGACACCTTTTATGTATAGTTTAGCAGGTTCAAAAATTGAAACAAAAATTACCTTTAACACTATATTCAAATTCAATTCTACAGCCAAGTTCATTGAGGAAATCTATGAGCATGCCACTGCAAGCTATATCCAAACTAGACCTCACTACAGTGGGTCTGTTCTTGTCACCCAGGTCTGGTTGACCTATGTACCGGAGTTGGTATGGCATATCACGGCAGTCCAAGGCTTTCCTTACTCGCAGCATTAACGGAGCAGCCTGAAATAATGTTTAAAATTACAAACAATAAGTCATAGATTAAGTCTGCATGATACAGACTCAACATTTCCTTTATTTTCATTGTTACATGTGTCTTACCTGTTGATTTGGATCTCGTAAACTAAAGCATACTTCTTGATCATCAAATGTCTCTGGGCCAGCGTCCACATTATCGCACAAACCGCGAAGGCGATGTAGTAGAACTTCTACAGCTGAATCTAGGACTGAACCCTGAAAAGAGCAAATTACAGCTGTGAATTTTAGCTTGTTTATCTAAACATTCTGAAAAGTCATATTTTTTTTATGTACCTGCAATAAGTACTCCTGATTCGGGATTATGTTAGCTTTTAGAGCTTGTGATAAGCTGTCTGTAGCAGTTATAGGGGCTGCATTAGCTGCAGACATTTTTCTGTGTGCCCTAGGTAAACACTTGTAGATCAATTCTATTTAAGAAACTATTAATTTAACACAAATATCATTTCAGCTTTGGAACAAGTCAGAAACCCTTATATTTTCCACCTTGTTTATTTTAGTTATTCGAAACAAACATGTACGTCATGTACGTCATTTTGATTAACAGAAGAAAAATGTCTTTAACACTTCCACAGAAAATAAATAAGGGTGATTTTCAATCTACATACTATAAAATGGTAAATAAATGGATTGACCATTTATTTCAAAACAATTACATACATAATACTAAATATTTTAGGTTCTTTGTTTGAAATTGTTTGTAATTTTTTTTAATCTTTTGAGGCGATAGTTTGTATTGCAGAACGCAATTTGACATTTGGCAAGACAACACCGACGAACGAAACGTCAATTACGTTAATCAAAATATAAACAGCTTCGATTGCTAGAAAATAGTGGTCCATTTCTCGGTTTATTTCGTTTTCCATAAAACTGGTTACTATTACTGATATAAAAATGACAAGGCACGTGAAGATACGTTTGGCATCCGAAAGAGTAAATCATTCCGTATCATCCAACAATGAGTTACCTCGATTTTATACTCCCGGGGAGGTTATAACAGGCATGCAAGATTTCATGCGGTAAAGTTTGTTTATAATTAAAAAAAACTTACGTACTATTACTATATTTTAAATTTTGCCATTTATTTCCTTACAGTGGTCATGGTACTTACGCTGAAGACGACAGTTTAAAAGCTTCAGTGGCTGGAGTTATGCAAAAAGTGAATAAGTTAATTTGTATACGACCACTAAAGAGTCGTTATGTAGGAGAGATTGGTGACGTAGTTGTAGGCCGAGTACTTGAGGTCCAGCAGCGAAGGTGGAAGGTTGAAACTAACTCGCGTTTGGACTCTGTTCTTCAGTTGTCATCTGTAAACCTGCCTGGTGGAGAGCTGGTAAGATAACATACAATTTTTGTATGGTTTACTTGCTGTTTCTCGCGACTTGGCCTGCCTTTTATGATGGATTACTATCACCTTCCTTTAACATTGGATAAAAGCCACCTAGTGTTATTTCAGGCCTACCTAAACCTAAAATCATTCAATAACAAATGTACACAAATATGTAGAGTTGCTATTTGAAAAATGTGCTTTAGAGTATTTTTAACTTTGAATAAAATCATAATATAAAGTAAATAAATGTATGATAACTGTTGTGATGTACTGATAATATAAAACATATCTATTTTTACTTATAGCGGAGAAGATCAGAAGAAGATGAACTAATGATGAGAAAGCATTTACAAGAAGGTGACCTGATCAGTGCAGAAGTACAGAGTGTGTTCTCAGATGGTTCACTATCACTTCACACAAGGAGCTTGAAGTATGGGAAGGTGGGTAAAACACATGTTTGTAAGACTTAAACAAAACATATCTTTCAAAATTAGCCTTCCAGTGTTAACTATGGTTCAAAGACATATTGTTTATTGGCAAAAGGTAGTGTGGGTATACTTGAGTAAGTTGTGTCATATTATTTAATAAGGCTTGTTGTGTTTCACTATGCAAGTCACTTCTATCATGGTTAAATGAAAAATCGAAAACAAATGTTGATTAATTATAACCATATTTTTATGGTTTATTTCAGCTTTCACAGGGAATCCTCATCAAAGTGTTCCCTTCACTGATAAAACGCAGGAAGAATCACTTTCACAACTTGCCGTGTGGCATTTCAGTGATTATCGGAAACAACGGCTACATATGGATCAGTCCGCAGGAGAAAAGCAACATGGTGGAGGGAGAGAAAGATGAAATTGCTAATATTGAGTCACAGGTTAGTTTGATTAAGACTTCATAAAATACTTTTGAGGGAAGTATATATTATTTATATATTTTTACATAATACATAACAACCTGCCTAGGCAGTCTTAAGACCTGAGACATGTCATACCAGTCAACCACAACATGTTTCGGAAATGACAGAAGTAGGTGCATATATATAAAAATAACAGGAATACTATTATGAAATATATAACTTATAAATAAATGTCCACAAAGAAGTGCTTCTGACTTCTGTGAACAGGCATTTTAGCTTTTTCTTCAAACCACAACAGATCTTCTAACCTTATATTCTTTATTTTTGTTGTTAAAGAAACAGATGACTTAGATATATGATATATAGTCAACTATTGTAAGTATTTATATCAAATCCACCGATCACTGTAGAATGACATTAATCTCTGTCACCTTGACTTTAGGAGTCAAGTAGAATTGATGTATTTACTAGGTTCAGGAAAAATGTTCTAATATACCAATTTTGTCTAAACAGACTGTCAACAGATCTGAAAGAGAAACAATGGGTAGAGTGAAGAACTGTATAGCAGCACTAGTAGCCTCAAAGATGATGTTGGACGACACCAGCATCATGTTCGCGTACGAAGAGAGCCTGAAATATGAAGACGTCAAGGACTTGCTCGACACGGAGGCTATGCTCGACGTCGCCTTCCTCACGCAACACAGAATAAACTATGTTGATGAAGATTAACAGGTGCTGGTTTTATTGTTCTCTGTTTTATTTACTGTACAATGTCTTTTAGGAGTCTGCTAAAAGACATTGTATTGTTGATGTAATGCTTGTCTACTTTTGTGAAACACAGACAGCAATTTCTTATTCTGAATTCGATTGACTGATGACAGTTTATCAGAAGCGGTATCTGTTAAAAATGTTCCTGTATCAAAAGGGTTAGTCCAAATAAAAACAATTTCAAAATTACGATAAAATTTATTGGCAATATCACAAACCACAATCAAAATGTTCGAAGTGGTTCAGAGTGCATAAATGACCTCTATAAATTTTCAAAGGTACATAACAAAGTTAATTTTTGGTTTTAAATAATCGTATTAAAATTATATCATAAACTATAGTACAATACTGTAAATAGTAGATATCTAAATGAGTAAAACTATTTTACAAATAGAAATATCATAAAAATCCTATAAAAGGTGTAAATCGAAGTACAAGTTTGGTGATAATATTGTGACAATGATTGCAAAGTTTGACACATTGAACTTACTCTTACATAACATTCACAACACTCGTACATTACATATTATTTGGCACATTGCAATTAAAATGTCTTATTCTTTTTACCAAGAATTTTCATAAGATCTTTCGACATGAAGTATGGTTTTTCGGGCGAACCATCATTTCTCTCGCAGTCTTCAACTGAAAAAAAAATACATGATCATAAAGGATTGTAGATCATTTACCATACACATATAAAAACATTTACATGCCATATTGTATCATGGTATTACATAGCGCATTAAATTCATGCTTACTATCGACGCGTAACATACAAGGGGATATTGGCGTGACGTGTTTCACACACAATCTGTAATCAGTTTTTAATTGGTTTTTAACATCGGAATTCGGCGAAACCAGGTAAACACCAACACCTGGTAAACAACTAAACTTAAAAGTCATATTGTGCTGCTGTTTTGTGAATTTTAAATTGGTCACGGACATTGCTGACACCATACTGAAATAAGTACATGAAATACTTACGGAAACATAGGAACAAGGCATCCACAGCCATTTCGTAGACATTGAAGAATATAGTACAGATGAGGTAGGTGGCTATGCTGAGTATGATGGCGGGGATGAGGTCGTTGTGCAGCCGCTCGCCCTGCGTCAGCTCGTACACGAAGTTCCACTGCTGCAGGTAGTACACGGCCAGACCCACCCCGATGGATATGAGCGCCTTCGATAGCAGGAATAGGAAGTATGTGACCTGGAAAAAAGAAAATAGCATTAATAATAAGGGGTTATCTGCGTTAATTCTTAAGAAATATATTGGAGTGAAAACAAGGTCTGTTTTTTCGAAACACGATTTGAAGTGTAAATTTGCAAAGTTTTTGTGAAATGAGACTAGACATTCATAAAGAAAATCATAAAAATTAAATCTGTGCAAACATGTACAAACTGCTTTTTCAACCAATTGAAAGCCATACTTATACTTAAGTAATTCTATGTAAATATTAAACTCCCGATTTCGGGCACGATTGTAAACAATCGTGATCAAATGATTTAGCAAACAAAACTAAATTATTCAGTCTTCGAAAAATAGGAGGATATTGAAGTTATTAGGAGCTTAATCACGTACCTTATCTAACACGAAGACCCTAACAATATTCCTCATGAGCAAAGAGAAGGCATCTCTCGCGCTCTTACAGAAGTTCTGCCCGTGTACCGCGCACATTATGTACGCATTCTTATTGATGAACTTGAGGAAGTTCTCCAGACACCAACAGAAGCACTTGCAGAAACACATGATGCATCGTGTGAAGGGGTTGTCGAACTTCTTGATCTTGTGGTCGATGTACTCCAGAATGACGCGGATTACTCGCACTATGGCTATGATGAGAGCTCCGAAGGCGACGGTGCCTAAGTGATATCTGAAAACATTGATTGCTGGTCGTTGAATAGGAAAACTCAAGCATACACTCAACACAAAAGATCCTAATGACTGTATTTAAATAGATGCAATCCACACAACACATTTTTTTTTCTAATTTCCTTAAGCAAATTCGATGCCGTTTAAAAAACAAACTTTTATTTCGGCATCATTTTATTTTATAAAAGTGATTCGTACCGTAATGTCCTGTATATACCGGAAGTGAGCGTGAAGAATGGCAGGTCACGCTTGTTGTAAGTCCAGTACCACGTGGAGAAGGTGCTGGCCAGCATCATGTCAGACACGCCGCTGATGAAGAACATCGTCCAGAAAAAGCCCAGAACGTTGGCCACTGTATAAAAAAAAAAATAACATTCAAACCTTTTATGGTAAGACGAAGAAAAGGACGTGTCATCTTAAGTTATTTATCTTATAATTTTAAAATTAACCATATTCTTTAAGGAGTGATCGTCTAGCAATTCATAGAGATTACGATTGTAAATTAGAAAGTTGGATAATCAACAAAAAGGGATTGAGTTCTTCAAACAGAAGCGGCATAGGTTGTGATTGGAATCAAGTTGGACGTAACTTTCCATAGTTTCCATGTCAACAATTCTTTATCTATAGTAACCTCGCTCAAGTAAAAAAACAGATTTCTTTTTTTGTACTTCCTAAACAATGCCTGAATTGTGTTAGCACTAACAATGCAAATACACGACGCTGTGTGGACTGTCGAGACCAGTGAAGTGGCACGTCGCGAGCCGACACAACCCACCGGCCGCGTCCTTACAGCTCATCGTGAACGTTGCTGGATCACACGACACGTAGTCCTGGAACCACAACAAATGTACATTAATTTATGTAAATTAACTTACATACCGTTTTTATTTATATAAGTACGTAAGGTAAACTACTAGATTTGGGAAGCGGTATTAACATAATAGAAATCTTTTATGTTAATACATGTAATTATACAACGCTTTAAATAAAAGTATTTGTGAAGAGGATGATTCATAATTGATTATTGCGTACGGTTTACCCACGCGTATTTATTGAAACAACCGCAACCGCAAGACGCCGCGGCCGCTGCCGATTCCGCGTCAATTCATGACAATTACTGGTTCCGAAACTAGTCGCGTGATCCCGAGAAATACGCGTGAGTAAACCTTAGTCAACGAAGAAGTTATGTAGGTCAAAAACTTCATAATAATCGCATATTTTTCTTTATCTTTAAAAAAAACGACTCCCGCAGTAAGGACTTTTATTCTTGGATTTTACAAACATACATATAAATCACATGCACGAGACACATTTTGCAACTGCTGACATGTTTGGCATAGATATTTTTTTTATGTTAAGTAGGCCTATTCCAAATTAGCTAATACTTTTATACCTACTTTTAAATAACTTACCTAATCTGTTCGAATATTATTGTAAAATTAATCACAATATAAAATGATGAAATTTGTTTAGATAGGTAGGTACCTACATAATTTTAATGACAATAGGTAGTTAATAGTAAATTACTATTAGTATCAATATCTTGTCTTTTTATATATTTTGCTTTATCGCTGACAAGGCGTACAATACAAATCATTTCAATTTCAATAAAAACATCATTTTCTTTCGTACCTCAGTGTACTGGCCGCCACAATCACAAGAAGTATCATTCTTCAAATTGACGACTCTGAAGGCTGACTCGCCGATAGATAGCAAGTACATGAGCACCAGTACGCCATACCCGATTACAAAGCATTGTATGATCCACGGGAATATCGGGAATAATATTGTCGTTTTAACATCAGTTACCGCTCTGTAAGAGGAAATAACGTTTATTAGGGGAAGTTAAAGGATTTATTATTTATTGTATTTATTACTTATTTATTGTACGAAATCTTGCAGTTTTTAACTCTATAATTATTACTTATGTCTAAAACACTTCCTTGAAGTTGCGTTATGCTTTGACTGGTTCACCAGACTTTAGTGTTTGTCTCTGCTTGTTCCAAGCAATATTTCAAATCGATAAACTTATGGCGAAAGTACTGACTAGTAGCTGGCGAAATAATGAGTTGGTGATAACAGAATAAGTATCGTGGATTTAAAATAATACTAGAAGAATGCATGTTTAGCGATATACAATGTCTATATACCGGAGGATATGATTATAAAGTGCGTGTGTTTAAAATTCCAATGTTATTAGTATGAAAACACGAATTTTACTCACTTGCTTCCTTCCCGGATGAGCGCAATAGCAATAGCTATTCTGTTTCTAAGGGATATTACTATTAATAGCAATATCAGCATTATTACTGCGATCGCGATAAGTAATACGAGCCATGTCTCCGCTTTACTGAAGATGGATTGCGCGTAACCCTTGAGGTTGGTCGTCTGTGTCAAACTTACGGGGTTCGCTTTGTAATATGCGTAATTCTTATAGCATAGATAAAGACCTGAAAGAAAAGAAAAAATGAAGGGATTGTTGTTTAAGTGGAAAGTTGAAATAATTTCAGGTATAGATGTCTCGCCTAAGTTCAATATTCAAACCATAAAAAACTACACTTACTCCAGCAAATAAAATGACGAAAAACACGCTTCGTATAACACAACAACCATAAAATTCAAAGAGCGGTTCTTGCGTTTTGCATTTTAATTTTTGAACAGTAACAGTTAACGATATTTTATGAAAGACAACTTGTCGCATATGTTTGTTTGTGATTGTTTTCATCGATTTATCATTATTTATTTCAATTCTTTTAATACTTATTATCTTGGTACTGCAATTGATTATAATGGTATTAGGCATCAACAATAGGTACTCTTCGTTATCTAACAATTTTGAAAGAGAACTTTTCGTCAACTCTTTAACTACAATTAACAATCGAAGTAGGTGATCACAATTCGATAAACAAAGGGCCAACATTTCTAAAGTGACACATAGCAATCGGTTTTTAGTATTTTTTAACTGTTTGCACAACAGTAACTTATAATTTGATCGTATACAGTTGTTTTGAAAACTGTCCCTAAAACAAATAACAGGAATTCTACAAAAAAACAAAACAAAGGAGTCCACGTACAGAATCCAAGCAGTCCAATGAGTCCGACGATGGTGGCCCAGACGACGGGCGCCACCACCCACCTGAGCAGCAGGATGTATATGAAGCAGACCACCATCACGCCGACCAAGGCGCCCAGCAAGTACCAGCGGGACTTTACGAGGTCTTGCACTATCTGGCCTGACAGCTGGACATAGAGATACTTAAATTATTATACATTATAGAAATATGACATATTGAAAGTAATGTAGACGCATCGTTCTAAGCTCAAAACGTCTCTGTGTGCTTCAAATTACTTCAAGGTCACTTGTTACTTGGAATATCTGTTAAAAACTGTAAACTAAGATTACGAATAGATTTTCTACCTATTTACTGAACCATAAATTAACAGTAAGTATTGCCTAATTTGCCAATGCATTACCTACCAAAAAAAAATTTATCTTATTCACAGACTAATTTTGTTTTGATCAAGAGTTAAATCAAAAATATCTAATATAAACACGATTATTATATTGATTAGCAAACATTTAGTGACATTTAATTAAGAAATGTTATCTTCACATCATTATTTTTATAAACAAAGTTAATGATTATAACCACAAAGCCACAAACAATTACGATACGCACGCCAAGTACTAAGTTACCAACGTAAAATATTTCTATAAAAAAATCGTTTGCAAATAAGAACAGTTGAAATATATATCTATTTCTATTAGAACTGGTAAGAAAATCTGTTTTCTGAGATTCTATTGGCGATAATAATAAACTACTTTAGAATTAATATTCTCTTCGAGGAAACTGTAACGTAAAAATAACTTATGCTTTTATCTACCATACCAACACCTCTAGTTCTACATTTTCCGATACCATGTTGTAATACATGCCTTACCTACAATAATAATACCTACAATTTCCTTGTGAATACAATTATAATAATTAAATAAAGCTACAGAAAGTTTTCTAAGTTCAATCTACAACTTAGATAGGAAAAGAATCAGAATAGGTCGTGCAAAACCAAGTCCAGTAAGTAAAAGATTAAAATTATCTAAATCTAAAACAATATACTCATAAAAATACAAAATAACCTTTTACCTCGGTAAATTAATCAAGCACAATCACAATTTCATCGGCGCTGATTTTGTCAAACAACTATACTGTCCACCTGTCACTACTCCATGTAAGAAAGTGAATGGATTTTTTATTATGACTCTAATTTAAGTTCAATATTGTTGGAATTAATTCAAGCGAATAAGAAAGTGATGGTTTAATTTTAATTTTCATTCAACAAAATCAGGGTCATTGTTACACATGAGCTACGTATGTGGACTATCTACCTGTTCGAATCGCACCAGTTTGGCGAGTTGTGAGGTCACCTGCTCTTCAGTTAGACCCATGTCCTCGGTGAGCTCCTGCAGCTGCGTGAGCACCTCGGTTACGTTCACAAGACACCTGTCCATCACTGCTCCGATCACCAGACATGTACGGCGACGATAGCGGCGTTAGAGTATGGGTACATATGCATTAATTAATTACATGTGAATAAGCGGTGACAAGGAAGTGCCTTATACAACTAGAGTTACATTAAAAGTATTTATAGAAAGGTTCAAAGTAGCACGACGAGCGTTATTAAGAATACAATATAATATTAGTTGGAGTTATGTAAGTAGGGTTCACAGTGCACATGCGCGAAGGTTAAACAAGCTTCTACACGTGCATAACGTTCGTAGAACCGTGCGTTGTAAGGGCTCTCACTACATACAATGTAAGTGTTGCGCTCGTCCGTCTGCGTGAAGAAAGTCGTCCAGCTGGCGACGATCCAGCCCACGTACGAGTCGAGGGCGGTGGCGCTGTTCACCAGCGACCTGCGAGCCTCGCTAGGGTTCCGCACGCAGCTGTCTCTCACAGGACTTAGGGATTTTTGACTTGTTTTGTCGTCCCCCTTGCATTGAAGAGTAGACAGATCACCGATGCAACGGGATAACACTGAAGTGCAGTTATTACACATCTGATACGGGCCAGGGTTAAGGTAAGGCTTGCAGCCTTTAGGGGAAGCTCAGGAAGACCATGCCACACACCCAACCTCATGGTCCAAGCCAAGTCTCACTAACATTAGTGGCGAAATTCGTACTAACACCAAAATGTCTGTCACTCATTCTCACAACAACACAACACAAATAATATGAACAATTTAACTCGATAATTACCTGCTTGGCTCTGTAATACGTAACTGGCACATTTATCTTCTTGCATGTATTGTTTTGCTTGGGTGTAAGTCAAAGTGTTCATGTTGACGTCGTCCGTACACACCATTTTTGATTTTAATTCACCAAAGTTGCTTTCTGTCATTTCGACATCGAATAGTATCGTTCTCGCCGGGCATTGATTTACGCAAACCTAAAAAAACAAAGTACTATCAGAAAAAATACTTAACACCCCTATTCACATATGACAATTCAATAAGTTGCTATCATATTTCGCTGTATTAAAAAAGACGTTTAAGCGGCCAAAGTTCTTTAATAACTTACTAATTTATCTTCCTTGAACTTACCTGAGGCGTCGGGCATCCTGTGATGGGTGTGCCTGGAGACAAGCATTTGGCAATGTTGAAAAACACGAGGTACTTCTTGTCCTCAAGGCCTGAGTCGAGGCCACAACGACGGCCCTTTGTGTCGATTGGTGCTAACAGCTTTTGTATGTTCCCGTGGGTCATGCCTGTAATAGTAAATTAAAACATTAGTAGCAACTTAAACAGAATAGACTAAAGATGTAGAAGCACAAAATTGGCATCTTTTAGTTTGTTTCGTAACGTTTTGCACGAAATTTCTATGAAGGTGACCGCTCACGGGACTTCTCCTAGTCCCATGTTTTTCTTCTGGAATTATTTAAAGATAGTATCATACATATTAATGTTTAAATGCGAAAGTAATTCGGTCGGGCTCGGTTTCATGCCGACAGTAATTAAACGGAAACCACCGCGCGCTGCAGAATAAAGTTCTTTTTTTTGAAATAAGATATGATGGCGTATCTAATTTACCATAGTAGCCGACATAGCCCCATACTCCGAGGAACAGTATGAACAGGATGAGCCATAGAATATCGGTACACGATCGGTTGTGTATGGGACCGTTGAAGTTCGGGTCGTATCGTATCGGCTCCCCTGAAACAATCATACATTGTTAGTCATACACTCGTCATTCATTTATTTTGCTTTCATCGCTATCATATCAGTAAACAGTGAGAGGTATCTTTTATCAGTAAAATACGTCAATAGAAGGGATTTTATACTATAAGTGAGTAACGATAATGAAAGTATACTACGATTAATCATAATCATAATGATGATAACATGGTTTTTTTAATACAACCCTCGGTTTACAGATTTTTTTCCTGGTATCGTGGGGGATTCACAGAAATTCAAGTCGAACAAAAGCACCCAGACAATTAAGTTAAATCTTCACACTTTACAATAATGAGAAAATAACGACTATATCTGCCTTCTAAGAGTAACGCAGCTTGCATTTTGTAGGATATTACGAGAGCCGTGGTGGTGATGTCTAGTTGCTTTCCAATGTAAGTTTTCTAATCAATTATGTCTATTACGCGAATACGATATACCATAATATGTTATAAGATATCCATGTATTGCATTAAAAGCTATGTGCGTTGACAAAGCAGAGTATAGAATAAAGTACACAGTAGGTACGGCTTTATTTATTGGATACTATAATAGTTCCGCATGCAAAGCGTGAGTTATCAAAGCAAGAAGTATGTCTACCCATTCTATTTTGTCACCATATATCTTAAAAAAAATAAGGTCTTTCTGGAATGCGAGAATGGAGAGCCCATGCACTATTATGCAGACAAGATTATGTACATCGATATGTCATTATCAACTTATATGCCAAATACAAGTAGGTAAGGCAGATAAAAAGGTGCTCATCATTAATTTATTTATACGTGAAGCGGTTTACATTGACATAACAATAGCTGTTGATGGGGATACGCATTGTGCTCCTAACACCTGTCAAATCATATTAATCAATTATTATTGTTGTTAGTTAAAAGTCTTTGATATCAACTTACTGGACTCTTTAGGCGGCACGCAGTTGTCACAGCATCCCATCTTATATTACTTTATAGAATTACATACTTCATTATCATAACTTTCAATTTTAAAGTAGTTTTAATTTACACTGGTTTCAATGTTGGTTATAGCATGCACATGTTATCAAATATCCTCTTAACTGACTCCTATCAGGCTTATCATGACGAATTTTGATAAAGATAACTCGACCAATCGTCTTGTATAATATTAAGGCGGGTGAATTTGAAAATAATAGTAAATAAAGGCTAGTAAACTTGTTTACTGAGCGGCAACCTACTAGATTTTGATTTGTAAGTTACAAAATATGTGAAAATGGAAAAAATACTACGTAATACGAGGTATTAAAAGTGTAACGGAAGAGTTTAGATTCGGTGATATCATTGTACTTAGGAATAAATAGGCATGACGCTACTTTACTAGATCATTCATAACACTGGTTCATATCACAGTGAACGTTCTCAACTGTGAACTATTACCGCACAAATATATTTAGCACGCGGTTCTATTTCTAGACCTTAATATTTTTATTTATAAAACTAACAGAGGATTTAGTGACGAACTACGTATAGGAGATTTTATTACTTTGTTAAAACCTGTAAATGCGAAATTTGGAACACTCAACATATTTACTATTTTTATAGCGGCAACGGAAAACGTCATCAGTAAAACTTTCAATATCAGTCTAGTTATGACTGTTCATGACGTAACATGGTCAATAATACGGTCTCGATTTAATGAAAAAAAAACTAGTTATTATGAGACACAAGAAAATGATCATTACGGTTCCAACATGTGTCTATCTAATTATTTTCGCATACATGACCATCATCTAGCGACGTTATAAATCGATAAGACTTAGTCGTTAACTAGTAGTAATAGCTAAGTTTAACAGCCATCAGTTTTGATCATCTTTTGATAATTTAAAAAGTTTATTACAGAGTGACAAACAGCGATAGTTATCACAGCTACCATGTTAATTATAGTTCAAACGCAAAGGAGTGCCATGATAACAGGAAAATAGTAAAAGTACCTGTCTGTAATTAAACGGTGACGTCATTGGCTTTCCTCGTATTGTAACAAGGTCTCCACGAAGTGATAAAACCCCAAGGACTACCAAGTCAAAACTCTCGAATTCGATCTGAGGACACGCAACGACTTTCTGAATATAGTGTGCATTTTAGGAATGAATTTCACAGCTTCCGTGTTTCGGAAGGCACGTCAAAATGTGGGACCTGCGCCTGATTTCTCTCCGATCATATAGTCTCATCGGGCTATAAGAGCTATATAAAAATAAATTTAAGTCTAAATTAAAAAAATATTTATTAAATACTCTGCCATAATAACACTCCTTTATAAAATTAATATTAAGTTATACCTTGTTAAGTTTATATAATAATATGTATAATTTAAGTTTTTTATAAGTTTATATACTTTTGATCTCGCAGATAAACAGTGTGTACTGTTTTGTGAGACACTGTACTATGTCATAAGTATAACGTGTACCTGTAATAATTGAATAAATAAAAAATAATAAAAAAAGGAAACAGAAAGTCTTGTGACAAGCCGTCCCCTTCGAAAATTAGTCAGGAACAATATATTTGTAATCTGAATTAAAACAGTCTCAGGATTTGTGATTATATTACAATTGTAATCTTATCTAGTTAGTTATTAGTAGGTACGCTAATCTATCGATTGATGAAGCGAAGTACCTATGATTATTAGTTAGGTATCGCCAATAATCAGGTCGCGATAAGATTGCTCTGATTAATTTAAATACGTTTTAGTGTTTGAAGTTCCGATTTCCTGTTTATATCGTGATTTACTTAATCGAGTATTTAGAAAATAATCTGGTGACAAATCAAAATGTTGCTCTATGCTTCATCGTAATCCTACATTTTCGTTCTGACAGTATATGCACAATTGCACATTGAGTGTTCACAAGTATATGAATCTACATAGGAGGTATTGAAAAATATACTCAAAACAAAAAGTTTTTTAAATGTGAACTGAGGGAATCTAGAATGATATTATTGCAGTTGAGTAAGAGACAACACACTACAGAGTGTTATACTCTTTCAGGGCCCCGATTCCGCTATTTTACAATGGCCGATGAATGAATGGCATTTGGATTAAATTTGAAATTATTCCTGTTCTCTTAAGCATTTTTCTAATATAATGATTGGAAGTTAATTGTATTGACCTTGAGTGTACCGTCCCGTACTGAATTTACAATTATTGTGTAGAAAAATGCCTAAGAGAATACGAAAAATGTCATTTTAAGCCAAATTTCATTCATTCATCGGCCGTTCTAAATAGCAGAATTGGGGCCCAGGTTTTCACAAATACTTAAAGGAGATTTTATTTATTTCCTTGATTATATCTTTAAGCAGTTAATAAGTTCAGGATAATAATTAGGTTTTCATTCCTAAATCCATTATAATTTCAAATCGAATGTTGACAATAATATCGATAGTTTTGTTGGACATTGCATCAGATTTAATGTTCTTATCATGTACCTGTTTAATAAATAAATAAACAATAAATCTAAAACCCATGTCACTAGATAAGAACAAGAAGAAGAATGTTCAACGTTATTGTTAAACGTGACAGGATAAGTAAGTACATACATAAGTATCTGAGGATTACAACATCCTCAATACATTTCTCCGTATTCACCTAAGCAGTGCCTACTCAGTAACGTTAGCTTAGCTCACATTGTCTGTCACAAGTAGATATTATTTTGCCGAGAAGCCATACATTGTCACGTAACTTCCTATTTTCCACTTAGCTATAAGTTTGTAGGAAAATCGTATCTTCGATTTTGTAAAAGGTTCTAACATAACCTCCAACCTATTTTGTGCGAAGAATATCAAACGTCATAGTTATGTAACTATAAAGGAAGGAGGAGTAAAGGAATTTAAGTTTGTCTGGAAGAGATTGCTTTTTAGCGATAAGACCGCCTTATGTACTCATCATATTTGTTTGTATTGTCCTAATTTGTTTTTCCTTATGTTGTACAATAAAGAGTATTCTATATATCTATCTCTCACAGCAAAAGCACTTAGGAAGCGGTGATGGCCTGATGGGTGGGCAAAACTGGGTGCTGTCCAATGTAACCTGAACTTCAAAAAGTGCTACTTGGTAGCCTAATTTGAATAAATGAATTTTGATTTTGATCTATGATAGTCAAGCACGCGTTCCGAATTATCAATTAACTTTTTTACTAGAACTCTCTGAAACTGCAACTTACTTGAAACGCATGGATTTTATTACCACTTGTCCAAAAATAACTTTTACGTAGATAGCTATTTGTCAAGACAGCCAGAAGGTCGTTTTAATAGAGTAGATTAGTACTATTTACTTACCCACACTTTACTATATATATGAAGGAAACTTAGGATTAAAAAGGTTATAAACAACTTATTTCTCCGTAACATATCAAAATAACAGGATATAAGGTAACTGGTTCATTTTACCTATACATATACCTACCTAGATACATATAGGTAAGAGAACTTAGTGATTCAGACTAACTCCGGCTTTAGGTCGCTGCGGTGCCGACTGGACTAATATTAGACGCGGCCTTGATGTGGTGGCATCCTCAATTTTATGAACAGCCGTTACAAGTAATTTAATTTAATACAAGTCTTACGTATAAGTGTACCCATGTTGAAGGAACTAAAATGCTCTAGATCTTAATGTTAGAGAAATGGTAAGTTCTCCAAACTGTTACTTATAACGAAGTGATGCAGTTGCACTCAGAGCTTCGCATCTTACTTCCAAAGCCTCAGACAGAAATAAATACAGGAGGATTCGAGAACTCAACGATTGAAGGATCGAAAGTTATCTTTACCAAAACATTTACATTTCAAAAGTATTTAAGAGAAACAAACAAGCGAATAAAGAACAGCTGTGCATACATCGATGCAAAAAGATCAAACAAAACATTATAATGTGCAATGATAAACGCATCGTGTAGGAATTATTATATAAGTTAGACAAAGTGTACAGAATTGCAAATAAACATTCTAATGAATCGTGGTACAAGTATATTCAAGTACAATACTAGTTACATGCTAATGACCCTCCTACCACGATATCGACAACACTGGACCTATTATATTAACCCCTGCACGTGACAGGTCATTCACCTATATTTTCCATCTCTACTTTTATGATTGACCGTAGCGTCGAAATGCACCAAATTATGAACAGTGGCTTGGTTTAAGTCTGTATGACGTATGTGTTTTAAGGAGTAAATCGAATTGTTTTCTCTTTAGAAATGAGTGTAAGGCTAGGTAAATTAACCTATTATGTCAGTTTATTAAACCGTTTTCTTCGTATGCCTTATGGCAACAGAACCTTAGAGGTTCCAATCTGATCTATTTCAAAAACTCGCACCGTACTATTTAACACATGTTATTAATTCATTGTGAACAACTGTCTTTTCCCATCGTTAGACCTATTTGTGTGGTTTTCCTGCTACCAATGATGGCACATGTAGTATTGGTTACCGGATTTATGTCAGTTTTCTATTTGAATGAAGGAAATCACATAGTTACTTGGCGTGGGCGAAAACTAGCCCTACTCTTACACTTCGGCCTGGACTTTCAAGATAATTTGTTTTATCTATTTCCAGTTTTGCTGTTTTAAAAGAATACCATGTTTAACATCAGGACCCAATTCCGTTATTTACAATGGCCGATGAATTTATAGAAATTGGATTAAAATGACGCTATTCGTATTCTCCTAAGCATTTTGCACTTATTTCTACAAGTATATATAGATGGATGTAAAATATTGTATGCTAGAACAGGTTTTGATGAATCTCTTGAAATATCTCTATTTGTCTATCATAAACCGGTATGGTGTTGTTTATTAACCAAATCGAAGTAGGCAGTAGTAATTCTTCTAACCCTTTTTACAAATCATAGAAGAATATTATACATTAATACAAGTTGGAACACATCCGCAAACTTTATTGATCATAAACAAAAACTGATAAATGATAATACATTCTTATTAAAAAAATGATTAGATATTTTTATGCATTCTAAAGTATATTATTATTTATAAGCGGATATTGACATCATTGGTACTATATGATGTTATTAAAACCATAAGTACATACGCAGAACTACCAATATCTTACAACAAAAGATTCGCGTCGGCTTGCGATATTAAAATAACATTAGCAATTGGTCCTACAATCTTACCAGGCCTTAAATACAATGTAAATAATTTTATCACGTATTGTTCACTAGAAATATACTCATTACGCACTATATTTGTGAATATTAACTAACCATATACTATCTTGATAACCAGATTTGTTTAACTGATAACTTGTTAACTGGTCTATAAGAAACTTAATGCTCTTGTAGTCGCTATGGCGTCACTTAGTAAACTGTCTTGGGTATATTGTAGCGTGATGTAATGACTACCGAGGAGTTGGTTACTACTACCTACTTCACAATGACCTTTAGTTAATACTCGTGAACATATATCACGTAATATGCACACGTAACTAACAATAACTATACATAATACTAGATACCTAGTCAATTTTGTTCTTCTATTTATACAACCAGAAAAAAGCTAAACTGCTGGACATAAAGGTCCCGTAGAGGTTTGAGCATTGATCACCACGCCAGCTCACCGCGGGATGCCGATTATAGATTCCAAAATTGGATTCCAGATTTCGCGATGTTTATATTTTTATTGTTATATTATTGTGCTACAAATCCATGGTTTTTTATCTTAAAATAAAACGACTGCCTCACTAAGGAATTTAATCAAGACAAGCATTCGTATATAACACAAAAGCTTGTCCTTCGCGGAGATCGGATTGGCGTTCCGACCACTCGGTTATCTGTAGAGTCCATTGTTGACTAATGTAACTGATTTGTCTAAGAAGATAACCCAAGAAGAACAATAAGAACATATTTTTATTTTGATAGTATTTAGATCCTATAAAAGAAAAATGGTCAGTCAATGTCATTATTGTATTAACAAATATAAAGAACTTGAATTTAATACTTACGTCATGTTAATCAAATTAATATCAAAAAGATAAAACAGTCGCCTGATCATAATCAGATCACTTCGAAACATAATTTGCAATAAGAAATAATGTTTTGGTTATACAATAAATAGTTTGCATCGTTAACATTAATTTCGTGAATTTGTCTGAAGATATAAAAAAATGACACAATATCTTACAACAACTGTTATTTTTATCCTGTCCTTATTGTTGACTTCCTACATCCGCTGTGGTTTAAAAATTAAAAAGGTGACTAATATGATATGCCTAATTACTGATAGTACTGATTTCTCTGTAATTTGTGTTGATTGCTCAACATCCGCTAGGCGTCAGGTGATGTTTTGCTGATACGGACATCCAAGTATTTTGCTTTCATTTCTGTATCAGGCATATTTATAACAAATACTCATATTCTTTTAAACATGTTATGACACATCTGGCGGAATTGTATGGAAGTGAAACGATAATGTAAATTAGTGTCCGTTTTGAAGCATTTCTCTTACGTGTGTTCACGTAAGTATCCAAGATTATTATCACGTGTAGCGTCTTGGATAATTTATTGAAATTGTAAATTTGTGAGTGCAAGTAACTGTCTGTCGTGCGTTCATGCCAAAACTTCTGAACTGATCTAAATTAAATGTTGTACGCAGACGGTATAGTGTAGAGCCTAAGAAGAGCTAGAAAGGGTTCAATGAAAAACGGAAAACCACCAGTTTGAGCTAGAAGCTCTGAACTGGTGGTATTCTATTTCTGCTTATTTTTCATTCAATAAATAAACATGAAATACAAAGTGTTTAAAAGTTTAACCCCCAAGGGTGTAAAAAAACAAATGGGAAATATGTAAGGTAACAAACTATGAGAGCTGTTTTAATGGAGCTGAACTTATAGAGTTATTAAAAAATATGAGCAGTACAGCCTGGTGTAATTGGTCGGTCGGGAAATACCTAAGCAGTCACGAAACATTCAACCCTGCTCAGTTTGAAAACTGAATAAATTGTTACCTAGAGTCGTATACAAGACTTTTCCAAGAATTGGAAGAATCTTGTAGATGAGATTTCTCATTGAAGAAAACTCATAGCTCATCACATACGAATACTTCTATTGGCGCGATGCCCATTCATTATCAGGTCTAAACCGACATACAGTATTACCTATACTATTGTTGTTTATGACATTAATGCAACAACGTTCACAAGAAGTTGACACAGTGATTTCTGATTTACTCAGGCATTTCTGTCTAAAGACTTGGTATTACTCCTCGAATACGTCAACAGATAGTACTCAGAAAAACTGATGTCTATCATAGATTTCACATTGTGTTCGTTTGGGTGTAATGATTAGCCTCAACGTTTTTCTCATCCATGTATTACTGTTGTTGATTTACGAAAATTAAATTATATTAATTGATTAAAGCCCAGAATAGAGAGTCGTAGAAGGATTTGGGGGAGGCCTTTGCCCAGCAGTGGGACACAGTGGGCTAGAGAAAAAAAAATTGATTAAAGTTACTGATTTTGTTTTTCCGGCAAACAGTGGCCAGATACCAGTTAAAAACTTCCTAATAATACAATTATAAGTATGACTTCTTTTATTCATATAATTGTTACATTTAAATGAAAAAAAATATTAAAATTTATTAAAAAATCCACAGGCTCGGCAGTAATATAGCATATTTATATGCTATATTACTGCCGAGCCTGTGGATCTTTATAGCTTTATCATTAAAATATTGCATGTTCCCCTGGTGTGCCATTTTGAACTTATTGAGGAAAAAACATTGTTAATGAGATTATAAGTAATACGGGAAATCAATGTTAATTCGGATCAGCGATTTGCCACTCAATAACATGAAACATATTTTACTTAAGATGATAACTAAGTTACTAATCGTCTAAGTCTGCGGTTGACAATACTAAGAGTAAATAGAGTAATTATAAACTTGTCAGAAAACATGCTAGACAACCCATTGTCAGTGCCAGTCGTGAGTCAGTGGATTTTATTAGGTTTTTCACAATGTGTCGTTGGCGTACCAATGAGATACTTAAACTGCCTGGTAACTGCAAATAAATTCCCAGACAGGGGAATATCGCTGTATCTTTTATAATATTCGGCATGTCATTTCAGATGCATCTCGCTACCTGCAAACTAAAATTTCTGGTGCATCTTCTGACATATGACACGGCGAGTGCGTATCGGGTGATTGGACCATTGTCTACAAAATTGATCGCATGCCATTGTGTTCTTTTTTCCTTGCATATCTCCTTGATACACAGCATCTTACGGTTAATAGCTTTACAAAGCATTATCTTTATATTTTACTATTCAATGACTCATTTGTTTGTTTACATTGACCGTCAATTGTTTTACTTTTCACATTTCATGTCCTACAATCGCCCTAGTTATCATTTGTTTTTATCTGTTCACATCCCTGCGACAATTTAGTGATATTGAGCCACAGTTAAGGTCACAGTCGCGTGCTGTTTACCGTACACGACGCGCATCGCATAAACATCGACACGTCGCATATTCAACCTCCTAACCTTAGTATATTCCCGATGGACGATGCGTCATTGCATAGCTGTTTCAAAGGTAATACTTGAAGCTGTTATGCAATCGAAAATGAATCTAAAACTCAACCTTGCGGATTGAGAAAATTAGCATGTACCGAATGTTCAGTTTTTTTGCCAATAACAAAATATGTCTTCTTTTTTTGCAAATAAGAAAAAAACTTCTTTTCTTCACGTTCCAGTTTCATATTCCTATAACTTTTAATAATTTAAAACTGATACCTAAATTAAGAGCAATGTAAACGGCAAAAAACCATTCGTAGTGTTTCGTCTGAAATTCCGAGTTTTCGGGAACCAATCGTGTTCTACGAAGTCAACCGAAGCGTGTGGTAGATAACCAAACCTTTCAAAGAGTCTTACATCTGTGTCTAGGTGACTAACAAGCATTAAAACAATCAAATACATTCAATATTAAATGAACAGTGAACCGGTACCGCGATCTATTCTTTATGTGAAGCAGTCAATAACAACTATCTGTTGTTTTAATAACATGCCTTATCAGTTACCATTCAACGCAACGACAGAACCGCATGGCCGTTTTAGTGCATGATCATTTAATCTGCATGTCTCAATGATATGTCTCATTTAACCAAAATTGTAACCCTGCTCTTGAATAAATATTTTGGACATGTCTACTGCTTACTGCTACTGGAAGCCGACCCCAACATAGTTGGGAAAAGGATAAGCCGATGATGATGTCTACTGCTTAAGTAGGTGAAGGAAGTTTAAAATCTTCTTGCTAAGTTGTTTAGTATCTTTATTAAGGCAATTGTAATGATAAATAAGAACAATTTTTCCAGAGTTGCCATTTCATGTGAAAACGGAAAAAATAGACTAAAATTTTTAGAACCTAGACAAAGCGTGCTATCACTAAATTAAAAAAGCATTTCAAATCCATTAGACTAGAAATATCTAATTGATAAAATGATCTAATTAATGAGCTTTTCCAAGGTTGATCTCCCTGCAAAATGGATAGCATTCAAGGTCTTTTTAAAATATGTACATATCTACATATTTTTTAGGTCAAGGCAAATAAGTAGGTACATGTTGGTAATTATCAAGTCCGTCGTTTTTGTCAACGGAAGCGCATAGTTGTTTAAAAACGACATTTTGGGCAAGTAAACATGGTTGACGTCTAAAATTAAAGCTTGTTTTAACACATAAGTAATTAACACAGTTATCTCCGCCGGTAACCAAATAAATATTGTTTTATAGCTTTATAGGATTACGCACCAAGTAAAGTTTCGAAACTCCATACGTAACAACAATACTTCGCTCTACATTATACATGTGACTTATGCCAACTTTGCAAAACTAATATGTTTTTATCATAGATCATAATTATTTCACTTATTTGATGTGGTTTTGTTTGTATTATTGGTATAGAACTTATTGCACTTATTTGTTGCACTTGTTGAGAGAGAAAGGAAGACGAAATCACAGAAAAGTTTGTAGTTCCTAGTTGTCTTTTGACAACAGGGCCCCAATTCCGCTATTTACACTTGCCCGATGAATCAATGGAAATTTGGACTAAAATGACAACTCGTATTTTCTTACTTTTTTTTCATAACGTGAAATTTAGTTCGGGGCGGAACACTCACTGTCAATACAATGAATTTCCAATCAAATTTAATACAACTTCCATTCATTCATCGGCAATTGTAAATAGCGGAATTGGAGCCCAGGTTATTGCAATAGGCAGGTGAAAATTTAAACAGACTGGAAGATATGCACATATTTTGTTATTGGCAACAAACACAAAAATTGGGGCTTTTCTATATTTT
The DNA here is from genome assembly GCF_003590095.1 of Trichoplusia ni. Taxonomy (NCBI): domain Eukaryota; kingdom Metazoa; phylum Arthropoda; class Insecta; order Lepidoptera; family Noctuidae; genus Trichoplusia; species Trichoplusia ni. Next base: position 2,691,958 of record NC_039481.1, read on the forward strand.
CTGTATAAGACTGAGAGCTCTTCTTAGCTATATTCCATGCATGCAATGTGCATTTATGTACCGTATACAATGTAATAAAATGGGAGTCGGCTATACAATTATATATTACAAAATGCTTAAAGAAGCTTTTGGGCTACCTTCGAATCCCTTGTCAAAAAGGCAAACCTGAATCATTATTTGTAAGATTGCAAAAATATTATCGTGATATTCATAGACAACTTCATATGCAATGCGGTTCGTCTATTCATTCAACGAAAACAAAATGTCATATATTTTGAAACTTATTGGGGCAACAAAAATAGAAATCGTAGCGTGTTGGTAGCATTTTATTTTAGTCACAGAATGAAACGAGTAGTTTCGAACAAAAGCATGATTCGGTTCTTGTTTAGCATTTTTCAATTGTAAAAGACTGATTTAGCATTGTACCCGTATGTGAACAAAAAGAATTGCCTCGATAGGTTTAATACTAGACTCACCGTAAGACCCATTCGATAACAAGAGATCGTGTAAAACAAGTTTTTAAATTAATGGTGTTACACTGATATACATTTTAAATGAGACCTCTTTGTAACATTCATTATACTCACCATAATCTTTACCCATGTTGATTAACAAGTAGGTAGGTAGTTAATTCAGTCACTGCACAGTTGGAACCATTCAGTCAATTTAATGCTCTACACAGCTCGCTGCAATCCAATAAAACTCTATTATGAACTACAAATCTCCGGCACTTGTTGTTCCAGTGATAAAAATTTTCAATTGATACACATTGTGAACGAAAAAAACACAACCACTTTGAACCGCGACAAATTATTGTACTTTAATAATTTAATTAAAGTTTAATTGCGTGACGTCAAAGTTTCGTTACGTAAATTTCAAAAGAGCAGTGTGTGTTAATCTCAAAAATTGTATCTTTTGTTTATTTACTGTCGAAGTGAAAGTTTGTTGACAGTAGAAGCACGCGAGTTATAACTGCACTATGCGCGATGTTATTCGGCTGCGCGCCGAATGCTGACTGGCTAGAGTGGCTCGGCTAGTTTGCCTGGCCCTCTGGCTGGCGAAGCAAGCGCGGCGCGGGCGAGTCAGCGACATTGGTCAGTCAGTGCCCTGTCTGATTCATACGCCACACGTTACCGCTGCAATACAAAGGGAGCTTGGCTTTGTCTTGCTACTGTAGTTGTACTCGCTATGGTTGTCGTACTTCTTTGTAATTTGTTCTTCCTTGACGAGAGCAATACGCTCAATTAAGGCGTTCATTAATGTAATTAAAGCGTTTAAACTAAGAACACCATATTTCTTCAGTTACAAACTGTACTAGGTAAAGAGCTGTGTTTTCGTAATAAATTAAAGTCATGTAGCTTATTATCCATCACTTTCAAGAGCCAAAAACACAAATGATTTTGTTGACTAATGCACTAATCATTCTGTTACGCTACTAATTACTTACAAACAATAGACCTACAACTGTATCAGTTTACATAAAATAGTTGACGCAGTCTTACCGCGGCAGGAAGTCGTCAACTCCTGCATCAATAGCGGTGGGCTCAGCATAACCTGTTTATCTCAGCCTGTGGTGCCGTGCGCGTTGTACTATTGACGTATTTCAACATTTCAACTCCTGCGTGTAATGTACTTTCAGGCGATAAATCAAAGGTTTTATTAATAGAATTAGGTTATACGTATGTGGAAATTTAAGCTGATTTTACAGTTGTTTTTTAGATTCTTTGTTTCACTATCATACTAACTACTATGCTTGCGGCTTTGGCAAACAAGAACATACCTGCAGTAAGTTTTTTTTTTGTTCTAAGAAGACGTGTTTTTTATATAATCTAAATGTTAATTGTTCCCCGTAAAATGTAAGTAGATAAGAAAATTATGGTGAGTATGCGAATTTGTATTTTTTGTATCAAATAGTAAAAGATAACAGTTTGATGGCTATGTTATGAATGACCGTGATAATATAATAAAACTGGACAACTACCCATTTAGCATGAGACATCACATGGTAATGTTTATCAATTCCTAACAATTATTAATTTATTACTAATATATTATTATACTCCTGAATAACTTATAGCCTGCAGATTGCTCCCTATATTAGCACTTGACTTTAATCAAACAAACGTGTGTGGATCACAACCAATGCTTGTCCTACGCGGGGATCGAACCTACGACATGTCGTGAACAGTGGATTGTGTTGTGCGTGAGCACCAATAACCATACGGCTTTAACCTAACAGTAAACATAAACAAAGAAAATATATTATTTTCATTGATTTTTAATTTGCTGCTGCTTTAGCGTCACGCTTTAGAAAACACATCGTCCTTCATACGCGCTACGTAGGCGTGTGTGTATCTTGTTTTCACGTTACTCGTATTAGAAACACTAGCTAATTATGTACCGGAGGCTGTTAGTCTTAAGTTAAAGGATTTCATGCACTCGGTAATTGAGCGATGAAGTATAATGTTTACTCAGTATTGTGGTGGAGGTTAGGTGTTAGAATATCGTTTTCTTTGATTGTTGCTTGTTTGTATATATACTACACCTTTAATGACTTATTTGTTGACTAATTTACGCGGTTTTATAATTTAGATAATAATGTTTATCCTCTGTAAAATGTAAAGCATACCTTCGTAACTGATAGAAGATGGATTAACATAATAAAATGATAGGTTTTACAATGTAGCCCTGATTAAACTTCCTAAATTTATTACTGGAACAGTCACTGATCATGTATACTACACTACGTAATTTTCTTGTCTATATAATCATACGTACTCACATATGTTATTAGTACACAGAGATAGCGGATAACCGAAACATCAATGATAGATATAAGTATTGTTATTCGAGATAATAAAAAATGGCATAGGAGAAAGATAGACAAGATATTTTATATACATGAGTACGAGTGTATTATTCGGGGTAAACGGCCCGTCGTCGGCGGCACCCTGCTGAAGGAACAAAGCACTTGCATTGCTCCCGTCTGGTTGTTGACCCGCCCTGAACTTTAATTTACCTTAAATCCACTGCGTTTTCACTTTATGATCTTACTGTAAGGTAACAATTTAGTGGTTTCTTAGGTTTACGCGAATGTTAATTACAAATAATTAATTAAAATATGAAGGTAGAAAGAGCAACATAATATACTGTCAAGACGAACGCCATCTCAGTCTGTCCGTGACCATGATACCTGCAAAGGTTTCGAAACGTCGGGAACTAAAATCTAAAATTAAACCGCGATAAAATCCGTAAAAGTAGTTTCATTTGAAGGTAACAATTTAATTAAATAGTGTTTATAATATTTTTTTATATCCTTATAATATGATTGGTAAGTACAGCTAATCCAATAACAGTTTGCAATAAATCAGATTAAAAAACAAATTGATGTCATGAATACACACTAGTGTGTGTGCTAATTTTGAATGGATTTTGAATCTAATGTTTTTTTTATATTTTCATTTGGTAACAGTTACCTCCACGAAATTAGAATAATTTATCATTTTTTTGAGATTCAGATAATCGGTCAAAAATTATTAACAATTTTATTATCTAGCTATTTCGGGTTACCTTAATAAGTTTATGGTAACATTACAGGAAAACGAAGCGACTTATCTTTTATCACACTTATATTATAAAAGCGAAAGTATCGGCTGATTTTGATGAAATTTGGTTTCGAGGTAGCTGACACTTTGCATTTGGACACTCATAAAAGTACCCTGTATGTTATAGACTACTTTTATCAGACTGCGTTAAGGAAGGGGGATCGTTTATGTAGCTATAACAGATATCCAAGCGCGATAACTAGAACTTACATAAACAGGTCAGAAGTTAAAATACTTTGCACATGTTAGAAAACTTCATAGAACCTATGTAATTATATAAAACCATCCTTTATGTATACGTCCAACTGCTGGGCTGAGCATTGCTTACCACGCTAGCGTATTGCGTGTTAGCGATTTCAGATTCAAATATTTTGAATCCAGGTATCCTTACAATGTTTTCTTTCACCGTTTTATCTGTGTGGTGGGTTAGAATAATAAGAAAGGACATAGCCACATTGGTAAATACTTGGCCCGCGTTGGGATCGAACCTGCATCTCATAGATTCATGATTAATGCATTACGTATAATAAATGCATTAATCATGATTACAGAAATAAAATAGAAGATAGCACCTATTACATATGTATGCTTGGAATTGTGATGCAAACTGCTAGACCCTCACAATTTATAAGGCACCCAAAGAAAGTTTATTTCGGCCAGAAATGTAGTAAAAGCAAATGAGAGTCGACTTCTTGTTAAGAAATCAAAAAAGGGAAGCAGATATAGCTTAGGCCCCGGCGAGATTCGAACTCACGATCTCCTGTTTACTAGACAGGCGCTTTAACCAACTAAGCCACGGCGCCTATTGTGTACGAATAGGAAATGAAGACTTCGTCTGCTCAGTATAGTATATATTTTTCAGTGGCGTAACTCACAGTAAAGGAAATAAGAGCCATTATACAGATTTGGAGCTCTGTATAAAGCATGTGATGTACAAATAGCAGAAAACTATGTTTCGTGCTTTGACTTCTAGCTTACCTATCTGACTCAGCTCCTTAAAGTCTCAGTACTAAAGTGAGTAGGTTCGATTCAGCTTAATTCAGATGGACAACGTTACGTTTTTCTGTTGATTCCATTTACATTAAATCTTTATATGTAGGAATATCATCGAACATCGCTAAGTTATTAGCGCTTCTGTTTTGTGTTATGAATCGAATACGGTAAACGTCAAACAACACAAGGATCTCAAAACTTATGAACACAATTTTTACAAAGAAGATAGGTTGATGTCAAGTAGATAAGTTAGTCTTTAGCTAAAATGAACAAAATTATACAATATCCCCCTTTGAAAGCTCATAATCATATAGACCAGCCGGCTAGCCATGGTTGGCGCCGGTTCGGCGGGAGACCTCTTACTTTAAACGTAACCCTCAGATGGGGGCGAAGTTATTTTGGCTTGCAGCCAAAAATGGATCGTATCGTTGTACTTAACCATATCCTCGTTTTCGCTTCCAGTGCACGATGTTTGTGTATCAAAATTTGACCCACTTAATTGTATGACATTAGAGACTCCTTTTTATATGATTGTCGTACAACCTTTTGTGTGACGTGGCTTTTATATCCCTTCTTCGCCGGTTTCCTCGCGGTGTTTTACTTCACCGTTGTTGGCAATGATAATAAATTATTACTTGGTAATACGCACATGGATTCGAAGATGTTGGTGCGTGACGGGATCAAACCATAGAGCTGTAACTACTTATAACTTGGTAGCCTAAGGGCCGTTATCGTTTCGATAGTCTATTTTTACTTGAGAATATATTTTGGAATTCTCGTAATAGTTAGAATATATATACCGGCCTCACAACAAAAAGCATGATAGCGTTCATAGTAAAAATCGTGTAGTAGTATGGTCCATAACTGAGTATTGCAACGGTTAATTCAGGCCAGTCAGGTTGGGTCCGAAACTAGTCGGGCAATCCCGATACATACATATAGCACATTTAAATGTAGTAGTTTGCCTAAAACGCCGCCACGCCACGTCGCTCTCTAACTAGACAGCATAATAAATATTGTTGACATTTTTAATACCCGACGCAAGAGGGGTTCTGTATAAGTTTGACGTGTTTGCGGTATCATAGCTCCCGAACGGGCGATTTCAGTTTAGTTTGTTTTCAATAGAGGTGTTTAATGTAGGGGGTTAAATAAAACAAATCATGGGTGACCATAACAACCGTTGCTTGAATGGATCTTTATTTTTAGTTTTTTACCTAAACCGTAGATATTTGGGTATTGGGGCCCTCACAGTTGAAATTTTACACGGTTAACGGTATAACAGCAAACACTAAAAAATAAAGATCAGAGAGAATGATTCACCTTTTTAGAAAACAAGATATTTTTTTATGCCGGTTGAGCATACATTCGACTTTTCGCCATTAGACCTAGATATAAAATTACGTAAAATCTTATTTTAGGTGTAAACATGAGTAGTATCTGCTGCAGTGCACGACAGTACACAATTCATTTTATATTTCATTAAATAAAAATAAAAAGATCAAGTTCGGTCATAATAATTTTATTCGCATATAATATTAATTGATTATGATACATGGAGCGTTAACCCGCGTCGATCGGCAGACGCGCCGAGCGGCACTCGGTCGTCTGCGCTCCAAATTATATTTATTATTCGGTTACATCGCATCGACATTAGGTCTGCAAAAACCGTAGCTACATATTCACTAATGAGAGGTGTCTCGAGGCAGCATCGGACGAGGACGCGCGGTCCTCGGGGAACTCCGGTCGTCGCAGCGGAGCCGCCGACCGGTCGCGTCTATATATACTTAAATATAACAGTCAAGGAGTCGGATGGCCGTCCGATCGACATATTTACATACGAACAGAACGCGCCGCGCGTCGTCGCGGCTGACTCGACGGCGGGCCGGGGGCGACGCCGCGAGTCGAACGGCTCAGAATCACTTCCATAATTTACGTCCTAATTAATATACCGAAAATCTAAAATCGGCGAAGTCGAGTAGCATACGCCGCGCGCGGGATCGGCGCGCTTTAGTCTCCGTGCGGCGGCACGGGGCGGCACGGGGCTGGTCGCGAGGCGGGCCGCGCGCCCTTCACTCCGCCTTGACCTCGGCGGGCGCGGGCGCGTCCGCCACGGCCGCGGGCTCGCCGGGCTCGTCGCCGCCCGCCGCCGCCTCGACGCTCTCCGGCGCGCGCTCGCCGCCGCCGCCGTCTGCACACAACACACAGTGAGGGGGCGGCCAGCGCGCGGCTGGCGGCGCCGACACAACACAAGGTACTAACTGCGCTGGTGCTGGTGGTAGTAGAGGTTGGGGCGCGGCGCGTGGTGCGCGTGGTGCGGGCGCGGCGCGGGCGCGGCGGGCGGCGCGCGGTACAGCGCGTGCGCGGGCGCGTGCGGCCGCTGCCCGATGGGCGCGGGGTAGCGCGGCGCCACCATGCCGCCGCGCGCCATGCCGCCGCCGCCGCCGCCTCCGCAGCGCCCGTTGTTGCCTCCGCTCACCATCTGCACGATATGACATTTCATTGAAATTTGATTATGCCTTACCTTAATAGATTTTGTGCCTTACCTTTAGATAGGAAATAATCACTAAAAGTTATGTGCATAAGACAATATACAAAAATGCTTTAATAATTTACTATCAATTCAAATCGTGTGATAATTGATTAGATCTAAAGTAAACTAGCTTTTCGCCCGCGGCTTCGCCCGCGCCGATGTCGGTTATATCGCGTTTCCAAAAGAACTCTTCAAAACTCCGGGACAAAAACTAACCTATGTTCTTTCTCAAGGTCAACTCTATCTTTGTACCAAATTTCATTAAAATCAGTGCAGTGGTTTAAACGTGAAAGCGTAGACAGAGAGATAGACACTACTTTTTACGTTACTTTCGCATTTATAATATTAGTAGGGATGGAGTGCTTACCTGGTGTGATCTACTTAGAAGTGAAAGAAGCCTGAGGGGGTCTTATTCTATGAACATCAAAATATAGTTTCGATTGACCTGTTGTTGGTGGTGCTGGTGAGGCGTGTGAGCGGGCGGCGGATGCTGCGGGTGTTGCGGATGCTGCGCGTGCTGGGCGTGCGGCGGCGGCGCGTGGTACTTGTGCTGCGGCGGGGAGTGCGGCGGCTTCTGCGGCTTGTTGGCTCCCTTGGGCGTGGGCGAGGCCGCCTCGCACAGCGGGGCGAACCCGTTGGCGTGCTCGTGCAGCGGGCTCTTCAACTGTTGCGGCGGAGGCCGCGGCTGGGGCGCATACTGCTGCTGCAACGGCGCCCGATATTGCTGCTGCAATTCAGAAGATAGATGAGTTTATATTTTGATTAACTAAACTGTGCAATCGACCCATAGCACTCATCCCAATACTATCTAAAGTACTAGAAAAAGTTATATATGAAAATCTCAATAGCTACTTAGAGAGGAATAAAATTTTAGCAGAAGAACAAATGGGTTTTCGTAAACATAAATCTATTAATATGGCAATTTATAAATTTTTAGCTAATATCACAAAGAAATTAGACTCAAAAACTCCTGTGTGTGCTTTATACATGGATTTAACAAAAGCCTTTGATTACGTAGACCATCAGATCCTAGAAAAAAAGCTTAACGCCTATGGTATAAGGGGCAACGCACTAGGCTTAATAATGTCCTACCTGAATGAAAGAAAACAAGTTACTGTAATCACAAAAATATGTCCAAGACAAAAGCAAGAACTAACATTTAAGTCTAATGTACAAAACATAAAATACGGTGTCCCTCAAGGGAGTGTATTAGGACCATTATTATTCCTCATTTATATAAATGACTTCCCCCAGGTAATAAACTCTCTAATGGTCTTATTTGCCGACGACAGTACAGTTATGTTTTCAAATAAAGATTCTAAACTGCTGGAATCGGAAATAAATAATGGTTTAGTAAATATTATTGATTGGTTGAAAGCAAATAACCTTGTTATAAACCTAAGTAAAACTAATTTGATGGTTTTCCGAAATACAGGTAATTCTTTTATACCAGACATTAGTGTAAATTATTGTGGTCAGCCAGTTAAAGAAGTTACGGTTGCAAAGTTCTTGGGTATAAATGTTGACTGCAATCTAAATTGGAAGATACATGTTGAGTCTGTATGTACCAAATTAAATAAATTCTCATATGCGTTACACATGTTAGCAAAAACAGTAAACACATCCACTATTCTGACAGCATACCATGCGTACGTAGTCTCAACTTTACGATATGGTTTAGTTTATTGGGGAAACTCAACAGATAGGCATGCCGCATTTATATCACAAAAGAAATGCATTCGCGCGATGTGTCAATTAGATAAATATGATAGTTGTAAATCTTATTTCCAGTCACTGAGAGTTCTTACATTGCCATGCTTGTATATTTTTGAAGTCATTGTATTTGTAAAAAATAATTTAAATTCATATGAAACACTGCGTAGTAATCGACATAGTCATAAAATAAAAGTACAACCTAGTAGAACCACTCTTTTAAATAAAAGCCTATTTTGCATGGCACCAAAATTGTATAATAAACTCCCCAATTCCATTGTGAAAATTGATACTATTGATAAATTTAAAAAAAGACTCAAAGAATTTCTTATTAGTAAATGCTACTATGATATTAGAGAATATTTAGAGGATAAGTTTTGACATTTGTTATTTTGCATTGTTATTGTTTTAGTTATATGTATTTGTCTTTAGAATTTGTATTTTATAGTTACTTTTGAACTTATTATTTTGTATTTTAATATTTAATATTTTGCATGCCTAATGGCGGAATATGTTATAGAACTATTTTAAACCTTAACATCTTTATTATGTACACATATTCGTAAAATAAATTATTTGATTTGATTTGATTTGATTTGATTTGATTTAAGAATAAATACAAAGCAATCAGAGTGCCGCAGTACCTGCATCTGCTGAACCGCTGCCGCTACTTGCAGTTGTGAAGAAAGGAATTGCGAGCCAAAGGCCCCGGATTGAGCAGGCTGCGTGAACTGCAATGGATAGGTGGGCGCAGGCGCGGTAGGCGGCTGGTACGGCGAGTAGTAGGAGCTGGCGGGCGGCGCCGGGCGCGGCAGCAGGCCGGGCAGCGAGTAGGGCGCGTCGCCCACGGGCGCCGAGTAGCCCAGGTACTGCTGCTGGTACGTGCTCACGCCGCCCACGCCGCCGACGGCGCCGCCTTTACTACCTGTTCGGTTTTAAATTACATTTATTCCTTGACAACTAATCGCTTAATCATAAGTTGGAGGTCTACTTAAATTTTAAATATCAACCAATATTTACTCAAATTTGCAATGATTTGTTTAATTCAGCCATTTTATTTACAAAGATAAAATTTTATAAATTGCATATTTCATTTCATTTCTTTTTCTCGTTTGTGAGATGTTATACGCACCAATAGCGCCTATTTGTTGAGTGGAAGGCTTGACAGTGGCTGACATGAGAGAATTAGAAGTGCTCGAGATTAGAACAGTACTGGGACTATTACCCAGTTGGCCCGACTGGCCGAATGCTGCACCACCGCCTGCGGCTGCGGCCTGGACAGGGAAAACACACATTAAAAATATTTATAACATACATTTCTAAATGAAATTATTAAACCAGTAACAACCAGTTACTTTTTTATATAGATAATCAATCAATTCACTGCTGTAGAAGCGACAAAACGATAAAAACTCGTAAGAACTTTGTAATTTAGGCTATTATAGAATATAAGGTATATTACGCATATATATTGTTACTATACCGATTTACAAATCAGCTAATATATGCTTACCATGCGATATTGATTTGGTAAGCTCTGAAACATATCAGGCGGAGGTTGATAGTTGTAGGGCGCCGCAGATCCGGCGCCGTATGGAGCGCCAGGAAAGCCGCCGAACTGGCCCCTGCTTTGATCTAGGAAAGCCCCGTAGAGGCCACCCTGCTGCGGCAGTTGCTGAGAAGAGCTTAACAGTTGCTGCGACGAATTGAACATCACTGCTGGCGGGGACGGGACGGACAGACTTCCATATCCACCTTGATAGCCAACATGATTGTAATGCTGAGGCGGTGGAGACTGTAATTGCTGCGTGGGCTTTACTTTACAAACGTTTGGTGGAGCAGTCTCTGTATTATTTTCTTCAAAACCTGCAAACTGTATATCTTCCGTACCTTCGGCCACAGCTGGCATCTCCCAAACTTTCTTAACACTGGCGATTTTTAAATTGAGATCAGCTGCCAGAGGAGAAATTGTGTTTGATGTACTCATATGTACGCCGCGTGGCAGGCCAAGAGATTTTGCAGACTTATCTTCTGTCAGTTGTCCAAGATCAGAATCAAATGCAAAATCAAGCTTCATATCAGATGAATCTTCAGGTTTCTGTGATGTATCAAACGTCATTTGCAGGCCTAAGCCAGTACCATCTGCATCGGTTACTACTGGTCTGTCTGATATGAGTTCTTGGATAGATCTGGGTCGTGGTCTTACTTCTCCATTAAATGTTAATGAACGATTCTCCAATTCAGAATTTATCTCCTCCGCCTGAGTTTTCGGGATGTTAGTATTGATTTGATACTTCTGTTGTAAGTTTTCGTCAGGTGTAGCAGTCTTATAGTTTGTATTTTCGAAGATAATAGTCTCTACAGGTGGTGTCGCCCCATCCAGCACACTATTCTTGTCCACAGCAATAGCGCAAGTAGGCTGTACAGGAGCTTTAGTTTCAATGGAAGTGTCTCCTGGAGAGCTGCGTTGACTCGACTGACCAGACTTATTATCTCCCGGTTCAGTGGGTTCCTCTATATTCCCCCGCAATGATTGAGATATAGGTTTATCCCACGCATTGACAGGTGGAGGTGGAGGCGCCGCGCCTGTATCACCCCCGAACCCAGACACCAGCCCCATCTGTTGCTTTTGTCTTTGTTTAACAAAACGTGGTGCCAAGTTAGCCTGACGTGGGCGATCATATTGGGGATTAGATTTGCTAGAAACAGGCGCTGAACCGCGTTGATTTGATTTATCATTAGAGTTTCTAGATGAAGATCCATTCCTGCCACCACCTTGATTAGAATGAGATCTAGGCTGTTTGGCTGAATGTTGATTATCTTCTTTGATGGGACCTCTAGTATCTTTAGAATTCTTTTTGTTTCTTACTTCCTGGAAACCGTCATCCACGACTTCGTCTTCTTTCTTGCCAGAAGATAGCTTGAGATCATTCATAGCCTCTGAAATATCACCTGTTTTATTATCACCTACATCCTTCTTAGAACCCTGAGGGTTGCGAGCATTATTCTGACGATTTCCGGCATTTTGATTACGTCCACCTCCTTGACCTTTCTGTGATTGACCAGGTTGTCTACCAGCTACGGATCGGCGATGGCTGGACGTGCCACCACCTTCGGAATGTTCAGATGTAGTTTCCCAATTCTCATCTTCACCACTAAGAGGGCCTGCACCCTTAGGGCGTCGATCACGACCCCTTCCTGTAGTGGAACCAGCTCTGGGTTTATTGTTGCCCTTCATTTTATCATCGATTAGCATATTATCTTTTATATCATCATTTTCTTTTACTGCCCTATTGGCCTGGCCAAATGGGCTTTTAGTATTGGGCGGCCCATATCCAGTTACCCTTTTTGCCGGGGCAGGAGGTCGTGAAGTGCCCTGGAATCCTCCTCGACCACGTCGAGACGGTTGCCCACGTGGCGCAAATGGTTCTCTGTTTTCCATTCCATCAGTTACAACGGCAGGTTGGTCTACTGGTAATGGTCGATTTGGGTCATCGGATTTGTCATGCGAATTTTTAGGACCTCTAGGACTACGAGGTGCCCTTCGCCGCTCTTTGCGTTCTGGATTGGGCGCACCATCAGTCGAGCCGTCAGATTCACTGGCTCTGTTATTAGAACGAGAGCTTCGATGCGAGCGTCGCCTCGGTCCCCAACCTCTACTGTAAACTGCATAACCACCTCCTCCATAACCTCTACTTTTCTTTTCAGACCCTGACCCGCTTGATTTACGTTCCACTGGCTCTTTAGCAGGAATCTTATTCAACTGTTCATTACTAATTCTTTCGTTTTTCTTTTCATCAACAGATCGTTTTTGGGAGTTTGCACTACCATGAAGAGATTCAGCAGAATATCCACTTTCGTTAACTTTAATACCAACTAAGCTCGATGGATCCGTACTTGACTTAGATGCTATTGATTCAGACTCTGATAGATCTTTTTCAGACTTCTGGGATGTGAACACAGGCTTAACTATGGTTTGTTGAGTTATTTGTTCAGGTAAGGCTAGTTTTTGTGATTCAGTTTGGTTATGATGTTTAGGGGGTGCTTGAGTTGGTGCTGGTTTACCTTGGTTATCAGTGAAGGCAGTTTGTGATTGGCTCACAGGTACTTGTGATTGATTATTACCATAAGGTATTTGAGGTTGATGAGTTTGTCCAAAATTTTGAACATTAGAAGTATTCATATTATTCAGACCCTTATGAATAGGTGCCTGGGATATTGGCGGATTAATTATATTACTTGACAGGATGGTAGATGGTTGAAGTGAATGAGTCGCCAGAGTTTGTTGGTTACTACGCTTACTTTCATCGTTAATAATTTCACGATCAATTACTTCCTTTGATGCAGGTTCAACATCTTTACTCATTGAAACTTTTTCAACTGATAATTTCCTCTGATTGGAACTATTAGGCTCCTCTTGAGTGACTTCAGCCCACGAAGTTTTTCCAAATTCTCTTTCAGCAGACTCTCTTTGCGATAGATTCGAAGGTGGCGAACTACGTCGCTCAGGAGCGAGCGGCTGACCTGAAACTTCTGAATTCGCGAATGGTTCTGCGAGTCCTATACTCTTTCTTTCAAATACCTCCGTCAGTTTGTCGGCAGCAGTTCGACTGCTAGGTTCAATAGTGCTTTCTATTGATTTTTTATCAGATTCATTTCTCCTATCTTTATAGTCGTATGAATCCTTAGAATTTGATCTGTCCATTTCACGTCCAGATCTTTCGTAATCTTGCATTTCAGACCGCCATTGCGGACCAGGTCCATCTTTATCTCTTCTGAAGTCATCTTCACGATCGGAATAGTCACTAAAATAAAGAAAATATATAATGAGCATCTCACAGAACATTATGGTATCTAAAAAATAGTCTACACATGTAGGCCAAATATTAGTAATTAAGTTTAAGAAATTTTTTTTTTTCTTTTGTAAAGCAATAAGCTAATAGAATACTAAGCAGAAATTACCGTGAATAAGAACGGCGGCCGTTGTGGGGTGCATGACGCGGGGCATTGTAGGATTGAGGTTCTTGACGCCTGCCGCCTGCTTGTTTTGCAGAAAATGCCCAACCTTTGTGATCTTCTTGTTGTCTATTTTGTTGCGCTTTCAAAAATCGCGGTGGTATATTAGCCTGGAAGTTTTTCGAAAATCCTGGGTTGTTTTGGTCGCGGTCTCGACCATAATCACGATCCCGTTCTCTAAAATCACGGTCACGATCGCGGTCTCTCTCACGATCATTCCGATCACGGTCCACCCGATCACGATCTCTATCCATACGGTCTCGGTCTCGGTCGAATCTTTCGCGATCAGAACGTTCCCTATTCTCATTGCGGTCCCTATTATCATTGCGATCCCTATTATCGTTGCGATCTCTGTTATCATTGCGATCTCTATCACGTGTTTCCATTCTTTCTTTATCACTCTCTGCGCGATCTCTGTTTTCAACACGATTTCTATTATCTGCTCTGTCACGTTCGCGATCGCGTTCCCTTTCACGATCACGTTCACGCTCGCGATCACGGTCGCGTTCGCGATCGCGATCACGTTCTCGGTCACGGTCACGATCTCTTACGTCTCGATCGCGGTCACGATTATCGTAGCGATCTCTATTATCCATACGATCGCGTTCTCTATTTTCAACTCGATCCTTGTCTCGATCACGTACATCGTTACGCTCTTTGTCTCTTATATCCATGCGATCCCTATTATCGGTACGATCTCTGTCTCTATTGTCGCCCCTGTCCTTTTCTCTGCCATCTTGTTCTCTGTCCCTATTTTCATTGCGATCTCGATCGCCGACTCTGTCCATACGGTCGCGACCGTCCTTAGATTGCAAGGGAGCAGAAGAATCACGTTGCTGTCTCCGCTGTTCCTCTTCTTTGCGTTGACGGGCACGAGCGACGGCTTGAGCCACTTCATTACTTTGTTTTTGCCGCCTTTCGGCCCAAAGTTGGTCCTCATCTCCGGGCTCGTGAAGTTTAACATCAGCACGTTCGCTTTCAACACTCGCGCGGTTACCACCGCTCCTCGGACCGCCCTTATTCGGGGCCGACGACTCACCGTCAGAGAAGTCCAGCTTCTGGCTGTAAATGGAAAATTATGATGTTGTCAAGACGAAATTAATCAATACAGCATTCAGGATCCGTCGTGGGGCGCGTCGTCACTCACTCATAATCGATGTCATCCTGCTGCGCCCAGCCGGCGTCGCGGGAGATGTCATCGAGCGAGGAGATCTGGTCGTCGCGCAGGATGGGGCGCGCGGTGAGCACCTCCACGGCGCGCGGCGTGGCGGGCGCGCGCTGCTGCGGCCGCGCGCCGCCGCCCGCCGCGCCCGCGCCCGCGCCCGCGCCGCCGCGGCTGTCGCGCAGGGCGCCGAGCGTGCCCATCCCGAGCCCTCCACCACTGCTACCTTTCATCTTTAAGGAAATACAAATTACTGACTGATTACGACATCTCCATTCACTTAATTAAAACGTCAATAAAATCGTTGGGTTATTTTTTTGTTTTAACAACATTTTTTTTTTTAACTTTAAATATATTTTTAAATAAATGAGATACGTACGAAGGATGGCAGTATTGATCTTGGAAGACATGCGGGGCTTTGTTGTGAGGCAGGTGCGGAGGCGGGCACGGCGGCGGCGGCTGACGTGGCTTCCTGGCGGACGCCCGCCGTGCCACCGCACGTCCAGCTGCCTTCCGCTGTAATAATGACGAAAATCAAAAAAAAGATTTCTTGTTTGTAAAAACAATTTGGTTACATCAAATAAGTAACTTTCTAATAATAATGTTTTCTTTGTTCTACTTTATTTTAACAAATTTGAGAATAGGATACTAACTTTGTGGTCTCAATTGTGGTTGTGGTGCGGCATGTTCTGTGGAGCGGTGTGATGGTTGTGCAGCTGCCTCCAGTGAGGGGAACTCTGTGCGGAAGTGTGGGGATGACGGTGGTGGGAGTGCCACCCATCCGCCGGGTCCAGCACCAGCAACCACACTGCTGTTCGATGTTGTAGACTGGAGACACAAATATCACAAAACAATAAATATAAAATCTATAATTATACAAGTCAATTAAGAAATCATAAAAAAAACTTAATAAGATAACAAACTAAACAAACATAAGATGTCAATGAACTTGTATGATAAGAAGCTCACACAACAAAATGTCTAGAAAGTAAGAAATAAAAAAATTAAGACTTGCAACACCTGAAGTAACACTCCTTTGTTTTAAACACAAAGCAAAATATAAAACCATAAACATTACTCACTATAGTCTGAGAGGTGCATGTTGAGGTTGTAGATACAGTTGTAGCAACCGCAGATATAGAGCTGAAAGAAAAGTAGTTTCATAATTTGAATAAAATAAATAAATACTTCAAAAAAATCTTCTAGAAACTGGTTTTAAACCATTTAACACTACTTTATTAAATTACACACTTACTTTGTGTTAGGATCTTGACCAGTTTCAGTTTTTAAAGAAGGCAAGTTGGCTGGTGGGCGCCTTGCTGAAGGAACTTTTCCAAGACTTTGCATTCCATGTTTACGGCTTAGTTGAGATTTTACTGAGGACGGCTCTGAGTTTTCGTTCTACAATAATTATTTCACATTACACATAGTATAACTTATTGCTATCTAGGTCATCACAGTTTTTTTAATAATTGCTATATCTTTTGTTAGAAAACTATTTCCTGCTATTCATAACCATTGCAAATCTATTAAACAAGGTCATTGTCTATTTCACTGCTGTAAGTAGATATTCACAAGGCAAGTGAAGGTCAATTTATTCAACTGTGACTGCCATTATCCAGCTGACTTCAGTCCACAATACCACTATAAGAAACCTAATTTTAATAGTCAGTTTAGCATGAATGGACACTAATAATAAATGTAAAATACAAGATGCAGGACTCTCTTTTACAACTAACAATATGGCAAATTAGGTATTTCTAATATCGAAACAATGTTATGTAGTTAAAAATGGGCGTTTTCTTTCAATAAAACAAAAAAACTGGGTGCAGTACATACCCGGTTGGCGCAGTACAAGCTATTGATGTCCAACTTCTGATATCTTTGCTTGCCGGACGTCGGCTTGCTCTGCGCCGTAGTGCCTCCGCCGCCCGGCGTCGAGAGTGCAGACATGCTGCGATGTACACACCATCAGGAGGTCACCCTCGATCCGACCACCAACTGCAATCAGCGCAACCGACTCTACAAAGGCTGATCTCACTGGTACCACAACCGACTAGCCACCGATAGTCACAACCAAAGACAATCGTCCTTCAATTTTATTTGTAATCCGTTCCAATCCAATGAAAGTAAGAAGTATTCTTACGGTTCAAAAGATAAATTAACACAATTCTTGAGCTTCACTAGAACACAAAACACTTTCACAGCACTGAAAGAACAATAAATGATTAGAGCCCTGCCCTCAGAGTTTATTGACGTGTTACATCCGTCTGATGAACGCTGGATCGATGACTTCCAATTCCACTAACGTTTTGATTACACTTTATTGCCCGTTAGACTTTTACAACTTCCAACTATCTAGCCCAAAATAACGGTACTAACAAGATTGGAGTTATAGAACGGTAAATAAACTAATTTTTATATTTCCAGAAAACAATAAAAGCAAAATACATAAGTACCTTGGTCCGTTACACTTGGTATTACGGAATAAAAATTATCTAAGCTCGATTGCTAATTTCTTAAAGAAGATTACTTTAGATTTTAACTATAATCTACGCTACCAAAACTTATATCACTTTATTTTAAGATGGCGTCTCCAAAAGACGATCTCCTTCCTTTTTACAATCAATAGCGTGACGTCACAAAGACGCGACACAGCGCTATCTGACGGATGTATAGTAAAACAAAATGCAAGTTTGCCGAGTTTGTAACCAATGTAACATTTTTTTAGTTGGCAAGTTTTCTTTATTCAGAAAATCAGCTGTACTTATCAAATGTTCTATTATTGCGTATAGAATTGTGGATTGAGAAGAACTGTCTGTTTTCTTTACAATCTATAGATAGCACCCTCTACCCTGAAGTATAGTGATTTTTAAGGAAAAGGGTATTTTTTTTGCTAAAGAATTTTCAGTTAGGTACTACAACGAATTTGTTTAGGAAATTGTAAGAATACAAACAAAAACAAAGTACGTATTCCTGTATATTATTTCCTTACAATTATAAACTGATATCATTAACACACACTTAATTCGTCGAGATTTTAATCTAATTTTATTTTTATTTCAGAGAGAATAAGATAAGAGGCGGTGTTTTCAATAATTACTTTGGTTCATTTCTTAACATTATTATTATTTTATAAGCAATCGTGGGTTAATAAAATAAACCTACCTAGTCGCGTCAAATTCAATAGGATTTTTTATGTCAGATTCCGAGTTTTCAGCCCGAGATGCGAAAAACATCGACTAAAAAAATGATTTGTTAAAATATGGTTTTCTGTTATAAATCATCTTTTAAATTTTGACTATATCTTTTTTCAAAATATTGTTTCTTTTTTATCTAAATTTAAATACGTTATACGTTTTCCCAGGGGTTATGCTATACTATACATAGTTCACTTTCCTCTACATTTACGCCTGCGCGTGAATACTTTGCACCATATTGATGAAAGAAAAATCAGTAGGCGAAGATCTGCTGAGAAGCTCATAATACGAGGAGTGTTTGAGACAACCGGCAGCCATGGCCATGGCCGGGAATATGGGTATGGAACAATTGATTCCAATTGTTAACAAGCTCCAAGATGCATTCACACAATTGGGTGTGCATATGCAACTAGACTTACCTCAAATAGCAGTTGTGGGAGGACAGTCAGCCGGAAAAAGCTCTGTGTTGGAAAATTTTGTTGGCAGGTAAGTAATTTGTAGCAATCAAACATATTCGTATTTTACTTTACAGATAAAATCCATAATTTTGCCTAAGCTTGAATAAGCTCATTACCCACGACCACGACCCAAAAAAATAATCAGTGCGTACAAACTAGCAAAAATAATTCTGATCTTTTTTCATTAACATTAATACAACTAACGTACCTGTCGAGTACGTATGATGGTATAGTTAAAACCGCAAGAATTTTGATATAAAAAACCCGTTACGTAAGGAGAAGGGGTGATTAAAGATACTATCTTATTAAAATCAAATATTTTCAATTTGTATGTTATATACATTGGTTTAAATATTATCTCCTTCATGCTCAGTTAAACTATACTTAAATATCTAAGTCTTGAACTGGTTTGATTTGAGTTCCCAACGTGATTTTCTCAATTTTGAATAAGTATTTTTTGTTGGCAACATATTTTTCTTAAATTACGTTTTATTAATGTACCTCAAATGATTTTAACAGGATTAAATTTGTTATTGGTCATTTGTTTTCCAGTACAAAAAATATTATGTTATGATATTTTTATATTTTGCCCTAGATTTAGTGCGCATGTCAAGTTGTATTGATTTACTAATGCTCTAAATGTCAATGGTTATGTAGGGTTAATACGTAAAATGCATATCATTCATGAGTTTTGACTAGATACTAGCATACTGCTTTTATTAAATGCATATTACCATTTAATGAATCATTCTAATCACCCATTCAAGTTCCTACTAACCCAATGCTAAATAATAAAGATATGGAATGTAAATTATAAGACATCTCAACTTAAAGGCCCTTGAGCTTTTAGGTGGGACAAAGACAGAGAATGTTTTGAAATGTTCTTTCTGCTAACCTACGTTCGGTTTATTTCTTATGACAGTAGTTGAATCAAGCTGTATCGAAACGTAACGTAACGTAACCACCCACCACCATATTGAAAAATAAATTAGTTTATCGATGATGAATTGATGATGAGCAAGTGTCATTAGTGTTTTTGAGTGATAAAAGTTTAATGTATCTTAAAAAAAATGGCTGGGAATTTCGGAATGCAGCAGTTAATCCCTATTGTAAACAAATTGCAAGATGCATTTGTGCAAATGGGCGTGCACATGTCTTTAGATCTCCCCCAAATTGCAGTTGTGGGTGGTCAGTCTGCAGGAAAGAGTTCGGTGTTAGAAAACTTTGTAGGCAGGTAAGATATCGTATCCAGTACTCAATAGGAAGTTAATTAGTGTATTGCAACCGTTTTGAGTAGATCAAACGATGTCGGAAGTTGGGATAATGCCTTTGTTTATTGTAAAGTCGACGTTATAAAGTGGTAGTTTTGTCGGTAGTAATACAGCGTTTTCTTGATAAAATAGGAAACAGACAACGGTAAGGAAGTTGTAGGACCTAGGTACAACATAACTTACGTTGTTTGTGATGAGTCATAATAACCTTAGACAATACAAAATAATTTTCACATCTGAGTATTCTACTTAAATATATCTGGTCATATTCATTGTTAACTGTGTGAATTTTCGATAATATTTGATTATATTTCTGAAGTATCAAAATTGTATTCTTAGTTTTGGCAAATTATTTACTTTCACAAACTTCATTGCTGAACTTTGTAGAGTTATGTTTTATAGTAGGGTATTTAAATACCAACCTCCTATAATGTGTCATGAAAAGTGTAACCCTGTTGTAAATTATAAACTAAAATGTGTTAAAAACAGACATTATTACTAAAAATACAATCTTAATTAGAATCCAATTGAATTATTAATTACCTTTTATATCTATAAGCCAGTGAGTACTATTAAAAAACCATTATAACAGTTAAAATATCATCAGTAATTCAACAAATTCTTAGTATCTCATCTCTCAGCAAAAAAATATTAAGCTCATGGAATAAGAATAAAAAAAATATAATTATCACAATAAAATCACAATGATAAATTTTTGACAGACTGTCTATACAATATATTGACTATATTGTCTTAAAAAAACTATAGCTTTATAAAAAAAAAAACATAAACACTATAATTTAAAGATATAAAATATATGACTGATTTAACAAAAAAATATGTACTGTTTGCGCATACCAGTGATAAAATAAGATTGTTTTGTTTTGTTTACACAAATGTGTTTACAGAATAATTAAGTACTTTTATTGAGTACTAGTGATAATTTATTTCATTGTAATTTCCTTACAAATACATCACAGTGTATACTTGTCTTGGTAATTTATGAATGGTACAAGTTATTATGGTATATCATGTTTGAACACAGAATACTGTTAAAGGCATGATATTTCTATGACAGTTAGGATGGTAGTAAAAGTCACATGAATAAATCTATATAATATATTTACTTACATTTGTTTTATTGGTACTGAAAGTGGAACTTACACTTAAACACCAACAAATAAAAATTTTCAGAATTTTTATAAGGTTGTGGAATTAAAAACAATTTTCAATAAAAAGTTGAATTCTAATTGTCTCATCTAATTTAAAGTGTCCAAAATTAAATGTATTATGGTCTTATAGCATGTATCATTTCAATAATAAATGTAACTTTGGATAGCTTTAGCTTCAAAATGTTTGCCTTTTCAATGCAGGAACTTGGAGCTCCGGAGCTCTGGACTCACATAAATTTTTAATACCTTTACACATTATTCTTAAAACATTCACATAGTATATTGAAGGTTTTAATGCCTAACAGAGACTAAAGTCTTACATTTCTACACATTTTTTGTTTCTAGCTTATGGTGTCACTATGCTGCTCAAATACATATATACCCAAAATTATTTGATATACTAT
The DNA here is from genome assembly GCF_003590095.1 of Trichoplusia ni. Classification (NCBI taxonomy): domain Eukaryota; kingdom Metazoa; phylum Arthropoda; class Insecta; order Lepidoptera; family Noctuidae; genus Trichoplusia; species Trichoplusia ni. Next base: position 2,713,482 of record NC_039481.1, read on the forward strand.
TAGAAAAAATATTATATGATGTATCATCCAGGTTCCAAGTTACAATGCAGGGTAATACATAGGCATGAGGTGTATCTTCAAATTGTCCTTTTAAAATTATCATCCTCATACAAATATGTATGTATAGATAGTCTATTATTCTAAATAATGAAAATATGTTACAGTAAGTATGGTATTGTGAGTAAATTTAGATTTAAATTGAATCTCCAATATCACTAAAAGCACAAAGCAATTGGAAAGATATCACATTTAAGTGTGAGAAGATCCAATGTTTTTTTTTTACAATAAATAATTTGTCTTAGAACTCACTGACAATAGTGTACGAAAAAACTAAATTGCACTCGCTGAAATTGTCTTTGTTTAGCTTAACATGATTTTGGCCTATTATAAAATCGGGTTCTACACTTCATATCTATTAAAGTTCTCAGTACAAGCTTCATAAACAGTCTCAATAACAAAGTCCAAATTGCTATTAAAAAAACCAGTAAAGTATAAAAATTCTTGAGCCCCTGCAACATTCACTATCAACCATTATAATATCCATTAGGTATGCCAGTTATAAAAAAATAAAAAGTAAATGTAAAATAACTATTTGTTTCAGCATCATACAAACAAGAAACATGTGTTAGGTATATATTTTTTTCTGATTGTATGCTTATGACTCATTTATAACTACAAAGTGCCACAGTGATTACAGAGTAAATTGCATTGTATCAACTATCTTTACTGAGGGTTTAATTTTGCAGAAGATTCATATTTTATTCCTCATCATCATCATCGGCTTAGCCTGTTCCCAACTATCTTGGGGTCGGCTACCAGTCCAACCGGTTTCAGCTGAGTACCTGTGTTTTACGAGGAGCGACTGCCTATCTGAGCTCCTCAACCCAGTTACCTAGGCAACACCCCTTGGTTAGACTGGCTGTCAGACTTTTTCAAGCTTCTGACTACCTTGAACGACTGTCAAAGATGTAGGAATAACAGCCGGGACCCACAATTTAACGTGCCTTCCGAAACACGGAGGAACTCGCTATGACAAAGATGGTCACCCATCTACGGACCAACCGCGTCAAGCATAGCTTAACCTGTGATCGAATCACTTATGCGGTTATAGCACAGCCACGAGCTCCTCATATTTTATTCCTACTAAACCTTTACTATGAGTCCATTTAAGCTGTAAAAGAGTTAATGTAGAAAAAAACCAATGTACTTGGCACCTTAAGGGTGGGCTCCCTTTTTACATTCAGGCGCTAGTTCGCCCTTTGTGCTAATTGTGGGTTTGCAACGTGTTTAGTCCAGAACGACGAACATAGTTTTAAGATATGATAATGTAATGATTCCATTTTTTTTTTGTTTTAGGGATTTCCTTCCACGAGGCTCCGGCATAGTAACTCGACGTCCATTGATTCTGCAGCTTATACATGGAAATGCAGGTGTGTGTAATTACAACAAAATTATATGTAATCCTTTATCTATACTAACATTATAAAGAGGAAATATTTGATTGTTTGTTTGACACGAATAGGCTTTGAAACTACTGGTTCGATTTTAAAAATTCTTTCTCCGTTGAGAAGCTACATTATCCCCGCTGAACATAGGCTATAATTTATTTCAAAAATATTAGGGTTCCGTAAGAAAATTGCGATATTGTAACCCAAGGTGTCATAACTTATATCTTCCAAGCCCGCGGACGAAGTCGCGGGCGACTGCTGTTACTGTTTAATAATTATATCTTTGTCCATAAAAGTGTTGGAAGGTGAATATATGTGAGATTAATGAATGTTACAGTTTATTTAACACATTTTGGCAATGGTGTTGTTCTTTAGTATGCAAAATGTGATCATTAACCTTCAGCTGTATTTTGAATGTTTAAACAACTAATTGGCTTACTAATTCATCCTATTACTGTAGTCAGTAAAAGTGTTTGTAACATAAATGGGTGATTTTCATTACATTACAAATACTTTAGAAGTATTTTTAGTCACTTATGGTCACAATTTTTTTGTACAAAGCTACATCATACTTCGTTGAATCTGTCAAAAATGCTCTTAGGATAACTGCATACAGAAAGGATCTCATCGCGAAAAACTCAAAGTTACCGAACTAAATAAAATAAATAAATTAAAACGAACACTTTTGTTAACTTATAAATTATATGATTTCATCATGTTAAAGCCCAAAAACTCGCAAACGAATCCTTCTGTAAATAGCTACCGTCAATTATAAACATGTTATTTTAAAATGAGACTACAATGATGCATGTTTTCTTAGAATATGCGGAGTTCCTGCATTGCAAAGGCAAGAAGTTCGTCGACTTCAACGAAGTGCGTGCAGAGATTGAAGCCGAGACAGATCGTATTACTGGCTCCAACAAAGGCATATCGCCCGTGCCTATCAATCTACGAGTATATTCGCCAAATGGTAAGTACCCACATAATGTATTACAGCTTTACAAGCGTACTATGATAGTACAGACCAGAATGGAAAAGGAAGGAGTACGCAAACAGAATCGATGAAAGACGTAGACGATGTCGAATGTTGAATTTATAGGTATTCCGTAATATACATACCCAGCCTACACATACGAGTATCACTTTAATATAATTAATCTTTTATAACCATAAAATAACAGCGACAGAATTCATGTATAGCTCATTATGTATTTTTTGTGGGTGTCACAATTAAAGAAATTACTCATAACCAAAACTTGACGTTTTCTAGTTTTTGAATAAAATGGCATAAATTAATAGTACTAAATCGTATTTGACACTTGAATGGTAAAGCATCTTTATACGCATGCGTAACGTTATAGATTGTCGTTTTTACGAAAGTCATTGACCGTCGAATGATGCGTGCCACTCGTTATCTCGTCGAACAATGACGAAGTATTAATTTTATTGTCAGAATGCTTTAGTTTGTCACAGAATCAATGTAATATTAATAAATAGTCATACTAGTCCCGAACAAATAGGACATCGGTATGTAATACAGACTCGAGATTACTGGTTGTTCAAGGTCACACTCATGATAATGACTGAAGAATATTGATCTTATTTTGTTTTTATAGGTCATTATTTTTTATCCTCTCTAGAAAGAATGTTAAGCTGTAACAATTTGGCTTCATAACTGAATTTACATCTAGCGCTACAATAGCAAATGAAGCTATTAAGAAGGATGGTGTGCCAAAAATAAAATTTTATCTAAAAATTGCTAACAGTATTTTCCTCCGGCATGTAACGTGATTAATGTAACAAGCCGGCTATATGACGGAGATGATTCCCACAAATACATGAGTCAGGTTTTATCAAGTACTTAAGATAAGCGTGTGGCTAGTTAATTGATAGTGGAATATAATACTTTATTATCAATGAACTGCTAATATAGGTTTTTGTGCCCATTAATTAAAGAATTGGGCGTGGAACGACAAATGATAAGTTTTATCTGGTGATGCATTGAAATGCTTAGGCCGGTCATTCACATTCGGCTAAAAATGCGAACTCAAAAGTGTGGGACGACATTTACAAAGAAATATGTAAAGGTTTAGTGGAATTCGCATAATTCTTAACCGCTTCGGGAAATTACGTAACAGATACAGAATTTTACAATTTTGCTAGCCAATACCTATCACTGTAGCACTGTTTTTGCAAGATACGTATTAAGTAGATATGAAGAGGCGTAAACTTATGATTTCTCACGATGGCAAACTTTCGTAAAGTGTACGATGGTAAGCACGCATGTGAGTGACAGCCGTGACAGGGGTAAATGAAAAGCGACACGAAATATAAAATGGCTCACTCCGCAGATTTCCGCAGTTTTGCTTGGTAACGATCTACGGTCTAACGGTCTTTAATCAAGACATGACCGCACTTAAGTTGATTAACCTCATTATTAAAACCATCCCAGTAACCAACTGTCGTCATTCGTCAGTTTAAGGCTCGACTGCGGTAAATCTAAACATCTGCTGCCATCTCAAGTTCACTTTGAAAAATAATTATTTTACTAACATCTAGATACATACACCTGTTAGGTATATAATCCATTCACTGCATTACGTGTAGCTAGAATAAATAAAGGATGCGAGTTTTATACTAATCCTTATTATGCAATCTTGATAATTACGCTGATCGTTTTATATTGTGTAGGTATGTTGTATGCTGTTTGATAATGACCTACATAACAGCTAATGCTTTTGTGATGTTCGGATAGTGTTGTTGTTATTATGTACATGCATGTTTGCTACGTATGAAGATATATGACAGTTTAGCGGCATCGCGACGCTCCGTTGATAAACTAAACGGAATGTCTATGTCCAGTTGCGGACGTTTCGCATTACAGGAACAAGATAACAGATGATGCTTATAATTATTGCATAACGATAACAGGCCAACGACTGAAATCAAATCTTTTTTTCCTTTTTTTATAATTATTTTTAGTCGTGCTGTTAGACGCAATGCTGATTAAACTACTCGGTTTCTCCCGAATGCGAAAAGTATTTACCTTTAATTCTAAATAAACGAAAAATCTTGTAACCAGACTTGGATTCACTATAGTACGCTTTCAATTGTCTCTGTAGCAACATTGGAGTTTAGAGAGATATTTAACGGGTACTTATGACGTTTCACTGTTTGCCCATTAGTCTTCTACAAATACTAAAAGAGATTTTCAAATGTATTGTGTTTTATAGTAACGATATCATATTTCCGAGAATGTTATCTACTTATCTAATATATCGAAAAACACAACGGGGATCTTGTTTCTCATGATTACAAAGTTTGCTAGAATCTTAACGCTATCTGTCCTTATCATGTAATACAATATAATCTATTTTATTTTACTCATCAGTACAGCAGCGGGAAAATAGTTTTCATATTAGTAATAAATGATGCGTTCCTTTTTAAATACCTAAAGCACAATTAATTACTCATTAGTTGGCAAAAAACATAAAATGTTATCGGTTTGAACTCATTTCATTGAGTTCGTGATTAATAAAAGTAAAATATAATTTTGAATTATTTATTTAGAATCAAATTGAAAACATTAATATTGTTGTCAAACATTGTTATTATAAGGCATTAACAATGACCTTGTGTTATACTTTAAATACAAACATGCCTTACGTATGCAACATTACTCACTGGTTTTAAAAGATTCGATATATTTTGGCACGCACAGCAGGTTTATAGGTCAATTTAGCATTTACGCTTAGCTAACCATCTATGCCATGCTTTCTGACAGTGACGATACTCAGCACTACCTTAATGATGCTACTTTTAAGTAAACAGCAATTTGATAAACAAAACAAAACAAAATGTTAAAGGAACGATGGAAACATCTACAGGTCTTCAATTTGTAACATTTTAAATACTCAAATAGTTCTATCATTTGAAAACATCGCTACAGAATTGTCAGTAGGTATAAACTGACAATATTGAAGCAAAGTTCAAATACGTTCAATAAGATACTAAAATAGATCTAAAGTGTTTTGTTTCTTCCACAGTGCTCAACTTGACCTTGATTGATTTGCCGGGTCTCACGAAGGTACCTATCGGGGACCAGCCCGTGGATATCGAACAACAGATCAAGGGCATGATCTTCCAGTTCATACGCCGTGAATCCTGCCTCATCCTTGCCGTCACGCCAGCCAACACTGACTTGGCTAACAGCGATGCCTTGAAACTTGCGAAGGAAGTCGACCCTCAAGGCTAGTTTATTCATATTTACATGATGTAATATGAGATGTTATGATCTAGTTAACTTCGCTGTTGTAATGTTTTGTACTTGTTCGGAGTCCGGATGATGACCGTATTATCTAACTTCTCTGGACCATCTTGTAGTAAAAGTTCTGAACATTGATTTCATTACAAAGTCTTGTTGCCATGTGCATGTTTCAATTGGTGTGCTATGTCTTTAGTAATATACTCCATTTTGTTTAGCACTGTCTAATGTAGCTAAACAATGACCCGTGCAAATCGTTGCAAACATCTCCGATCTTTTTAAGAAAAAAACATCTAGCAGAATCTGTATGTAACATTATCGTTATGCTATTACGAGCAAATTGGCATTTAAAGAATTTTGTTTACTAATACCTTTCCTTCCTCCCGTCCTGCTTTAGTAATTTGTTACACATTCGGAATATTTCGGAACTACTTAGTCTGTATTTATTGTTGTTGGAGTTATCGTGCTAGATACAGCTACTTGTTTTTAATACAGATAATATAAACTGAACGGAAATATAATATGTAAAAAAAGTTTGTTTTCTTAAAAGTATGCTTTACATGATAATGGGGTCAAAAGGCCAACCCAGGAAGTACTCATCATTTGTTTATACAATTTTATTTATATACCAACAAATGTCTAGATTTTAAAAGAGTAACGACTCTGGTGTTTGTCTCGAAATTTCTTCTCAGAGTAGTAAATAGGAAATGTTGAGTCTAGGTAGTTCGAAAGAACAAAAATACATGTAACAGTGATAAAAACACTCGTATACAAACTAAAGGTTTATTTTTGTGTATAGGTCTTCGCACAATTGGTGTGATTACGAAGTTGGACTTGATGGACGAAGGCACGGACGCGCGCGATGTCCTCGAGAACAAGCTGTTGCCGCTGCGGCGCGGGTACATCGGTGTCGTCAACCGCTCACAGAAGGACATTGATGGCCGCAAGGACATCGCCGCCGCCTTGGCCGCTGAGCGAAAGTTCTTCCTTAGGTATGTGTACTATCGACAACACAAGTTATTTTGAAGATTACAATTTAAAAAAAATTACACAATTTGAATGAGTACCACGCTACAGACCGACACAATTCAGTTTCCATCGAATCGATAAGACGGAGAATTCGTTTCCGTAATTATTTTTTATAGCATAGGTTTTTTGCCATCATACTCACCAATTGATGTCACTTAGTTAATCAACTTCTGTTGCTGGCTGTATTATACTCCTAATCAACCTACTTACTATTCCGTTGAGAATTGACCTCGATTATATATCTTTATCGTTCGTATTAGGTGTTCGATATGCTTCAGTATTGTTTAATGTTTTGTCTAACCCTATTCATGCAAACGTATAAACAAACTTATGCTGCAAAGTAAATAATTACCAATTTGTTTGTATTAAACACGACGTAACCTGTCGTGTATAAAACTTATTTTGTAAAGTGAAAACGTGGACTCGAAAACAAAGAGCAGCTAAGCCAGTGTTTTAATTAAAACTCGATGTAAACAGCTACTCTTTCCGTTGTCTGTCAATACAGTATGTTCGTTGTGAGCGGGTCTAGTATGGGACGTTGCAACACACATATAGGTTGCACCCGTCTATCACAGTGACCTACTTCCAGAGTCGTCCATACGTCGATATCTATAACAATTTGCGCGAGATAATAAGCGAATTTAAAGATTCTCTCAACGTTTGGATACATTGAAATTTAAAATATTTTTAATGAATGGAAAATGTACGTTTAGAAGGATCTGATTAAAAGAGAGTGAAACAAATTAAATTATTAAGTTTCCTTATTAGATACAGGGAAAACGATAAGCACTAAAAATATATATATTTTTTTAATATGTAGAATCTCAAATTAATAAAGAGTTTTGATAACCCAGGCAATAACTGTCAAATAGCGCACAAATAAACAAACGAGAAAATACTAGTAAGACCTAAAATCTATTTTTGATTGAATACCTCATTAACACATATCACAAACAAGAGATATCTACATAAGTCTCGATTGCTTTATTCGACTAAGGCAAAGGCAATACAAACTAACCCTTTACAAAGCTAAGTTTTTAATCGTTTTTACAGTTTATTATACTATCACTGCATATCTACACAGCTTATGTATTCTTGTATGTATGATATATAATTAATAATAGACGGCTGGTCTCCTACACCCGTGTATTAACCGTCAATATAAAACCCTCCCATTTTATCGTCCAGCCACCCATCATACCGGCACATGGCGGACCGGCTCGGCACTCCGTACCTCCAGCGCGTGCTCAACCAGCAGCTGACCAACCACATCCGCGACACGCTGCCCGGCCTCCGAGATAAGCTTCAGAAACAACTGCTCGCCCTCGAAAAGGATGTCGACCAGTACAAACACTTTAGACCCGACGATCCTTCTATCAAGACTAAGGCTATGTTGCAGTAAGTTGACAAAACTATTTTATATCATGCTCTTACAGTTTGCCTCGGTGAAGGCTTTGTTTGTTGATATTAAATTTGAGATGAGATTCGCAAGTCCAGAACATAATGTAGCAAGTATATGAATTATTGCACAGTACTTTGCGGGGAAACATTAAAAAAATTCTTGTTGAATATGAAATCCTACTGTGATTAAGTAAATAAAACTGTTTTTTTTTACATTTGATGGTAATAAAAAAAAAAATATTCTGTCCCTTACAGAATGATCCAAACTTTGCAAACGGACTTTGAACGCACAATCGAAGGATCTGGCTCGGCGCAGATCAATACTAACGAATTGTCTGGAGGTGCGAAAATCAATCGGTTGTTCCACGAACGATTCCCATTCGAAATCGTTAAGATGGAGTTTGACGAGAAGGAGCTGCGGAGGGAGATCGCCTTCGCTATCAGAAACATCCACGGTATTAGGGTGAGCATTGCTGATACATAAGATACATATTAGGATTTTTTATTGTCTGTAGAAGAAGAGTGGAGAGTTTCTATAACAATACAAAAAACATTTTGTTCACTACCGGATCATTTAATCATGGCTGTAATATTAAAGAGGGATCTGCAATGATCATCCCTGATTAAACAACAATTCTGTACATAGTTTTATCTTTGTATCTGTTGAATGTCATCATAAACAGAACAATAAACAACCACAGCACTTACAAAAGACTTTTTGCCCATACTCTCAACAGCGATTAGTTTGAGCTACTCTGTAATATTCGTAAGTACAATAAAAACTGAAACATAATGCGATGACGTCACACAGGTGGGTTTGTTCACACCGGACATGGCGTTTGAGGCTATCGTAAAGAAACAGATCGCTCGGCTAAAGGAGCCCAGTCTCAAGTGCGTCGACCTCGTCGTGTCTGAACTGTCCAACGTCGTCCGTATCTGTACTGAAAGGGTAAGTTTCAATTCACTTCAAAATAATATTGAATATTTGTTCCGAATTTACTGCAAATTAACGAAATTATCTTATATAGATTTACTTGATAGAGTGATTTATAAATAAATGAACTAAAATAGTTTAAAAATTAGGGCTGATTGCATTATGAAATTAAATGAGTCAAAGACGGCGGTATATATATGTTCATTTATTGATTCATCTTTTCTGATTACAGATGTCTCGTTACCCCCGGTTGCGTGAAGAGACCGAACGTATCATCATGTCTTATGTTCGATCCCGCGAACAAATGTGCAAGGATCAACTAGTTCTACTCATTGACTGTGAACTTGCTTACATGAACACCAACCACGAGGACTTCATAGGATTTGCCAAGTAATAAATTAATATGTTTTATTATGTGGAGGCGACGATATGAGACTTAATGAAACACTGGCAACACTAAATTGTAGGCATATTGAAATACATTCTAAAAGAAAACCAACCTTTTCAGTAAACTATTAATAGGAGTGGCAACAACAATAAATGTATACTTTTGTTTCTGTCTTTATTAGCCTGACACACACAGACATACGAAGTTTTAATTACTGTCGTATTGTCATCTCCACTTCCCAATCAATGTTAAGAACTTCCTTTAGGCTAATGTCATAAAAATTAAAGTCATGAATTTATGCCTTCCAGTGCTCAAAATCAATCTGAGAACTCAGCTAAATCTGGACACCGTGCTTTAGGAAACCAGGTTATCAGGAAAGGATACATGTGCATACATAACTTGGGAATTATGAAAGGTATGTTAAATATTTAAGGTAAGGAAATATTTAAAAACATTGCCTACAGAGTGTGGGATATCAAGGTCAGCAGTATTATCAATTTGACGATCCTACACTTCTCTGCCGCCCACCCACTCTCAAATTAACACAACTAACTCGAAGCTATTTTCACTAAAAGGAAATTGTGAACATTTAAAGGTAAGCATACCATATCTAACTAATCTAAACGTTTTTAAAATCTTAGAAAAGTATTAACAATAAGTTATAATACAATTTTGAGTAATAGATTTTAATTCATTTTATTGTATTTCTTTATTTCTTGGAACAGGTGGGTCTAAGGACTACTGGTTCGTATTGACTGCCGAGAGCATCTCGTGGTTCAAAGACGAGGAGGAGCGTGAAAAGAAGTACATGCTACCGCTGGACGGACTCAAGCTGCGGGATCTGGAGCAAGGGTTCATGTCCCGGCGGCACATGTTCGCGCTCTTCAACCCCGAAGGCAGGAACGTTTACAAGGTACTTACGAACATTTAACTGTCTACATTGTTGCTGTACGACCCCGTTTCTATTGTCGCTTTAAGTTTGATATCTATCGTGATGATATCAAACTTAATATTTGTCTTTATATTCCATTTGCCCATGACAAAGTAACCGTTTTTAATACGAGCCGTAAAAGTCCGAACAATTCCAACCCTCAGTCGCAACTAAAACATAAGCTCGTAACTAAGGATAACCTGAACATCAGCACATTAGAAGAATAAACTTTTATTTGTTTTCTCTTTTGTAGGATTACAAGCAGCTCGAGTTGTCCTGTGAGACACAAGACGACGTGGACTCGTGGAAGGCGTCTTTCCTCCGCGCCGGAGTCTACCCAGAGAAAACATCTGAAGCCGCCAACGGTGACGAGGTTAGCACACACATACCCTTCGATATTTATAACTGCCTGTTACTATTCCGATCTTTCTTATCCCTTCAACTATATTTCCTATATTTAAATCTATTGGAAACCTATTTACTTTTGAGCTTATTTACTTATTATATAGCTTATAATAACGACGGTGTGTACTGTTTCTTATGATAATGTAATTGTGAATTATATAATAAAATATATCAATTATATGTTATAAAATCTGTTGTTTTGCCATGCTATACAGAATGAAGGAACTGAGGTTTGTCTATACAGGCTTTACGAAACATTTACACAAGTACATCGTTCTCACAAAACACGGTGGTCGCACATTGAACATAACGTCCGTGGTGAATTTCAAGAATAACTTTATATATAAAATAGTAATATTATGTAATATATTGTATTTAGTATATAATGTGTCTACTGTTTTATCTAACAACGGTGGAGTAGTTGTAATTTTCTTGAAATACATTCCAGAAGATGTAGCATGAGACGTGTAGAGTGCTGTTATGTAATCTTAATGTTAGTGTCACGTGCACTTCACCATCATATATTTAAACGCCACTCAATTCTAACAAACGTAATTTTTTTAACTTCTTCACTCAAGTTTACAAGCAAAACTTCATAATTAATATCAGTCTAATAGTAGGTGTAACATCTGAATGTCGTGCTTCGTTTGTTTGAGCATTATTTGCAAGATTCTGAACGGTTTTTTTTAATTATTTGATTTCAACAATTGTGGAAGATTCAATTTTGTTTTAGCATGTTTATGTTTTTTATTTTTTAGTTATTTCTGCCTTCCCTGGGGTTGGGTGGAAATAAAAGAAGAGTAAGTGAGTCGTGATTTTAAAGCTTTGTTTGCTGGATTTTTGTCTTGTTTAAAAGGTGATGTGATATATTTTTTAGGCGGTAGATTTCAATTAAAAGTTGTTGCATGCGCGAATAATCATTTGGAAAGAAGGATCGCTCTGAGCATCGTATTGAATAGCATACACACGGGAGTGCGAGCAACATCAGTCGTCGCATAACTTGGTTTTGGTTGGTTTTTATTCCATTAACTATTTACATGATACATGACATGTTTCGTGAAATACTCTGTATTTTAGTTATAACACTGCATCTACTACAAAAACTCTTGCGTTTGTATTTCAAGTAAGTCTGGTTTTAACTTGCTCACAATACTAATACGAAGTAGACATTTTTAATAAGCATGCTGTAACAAAATGAACATTGTATCATCGTTGAAAATTTTTGAAGATTTTATATGATTAAACTGCTATTAACTATTTTATTGAGCTTTGTAAACGTGATAATACTTATATCCTGCAGATATTATGTTAAATGAATATTTTAATGGCCTTCAATATTAACAGTAGGTAATTTCATATCTATTTAACCTCCAGTAGTCAGTTGGTTGTAAGTTCAGTGCTTGTTTCTTCGGCTAATTGAAGCTAGGGTATAATATTCTCTACCTTTTTAACACGCATGCCTGACTTAGAACTGGCTAATGTTGAATGCGGTTAAAAAATGAATTAATAATTAATAAATTCAAATAAGTAAAAAAAATAACTTTTTCATTGTAATTTTGGCTAAGGCCCCTGTTGCACACGTAGTCTCCAGCTTTCTGCGTTTCAGTTTCGGTATTTAGGAGAATTTAAAAGGGTTACGCTTGGCTATTGTATAGTGTGATAGGGGTCTAAATGAATAACGTCTCATTTTATGTCGTACGGTTTGTAAGCTACAAATGCGTTTATATTTATAACAATTGAAAGGTAGTTAAGCGCTAAACATTGTCTACGGGATTATCACAAATTGCAACTGTTGAAAAAACGTGACTATTTGGCTGATATATTTAAGTAATTGACCATATCTTTGTTAAATATTGTACTTATTTAACATTTAGGTGCACACTTCAAAAAAATACCTAAAATATAGTAAAATTTCTGTTGAATTTAGTGGTAATCTCCATCGTTTCTACGAGAGCTGAGTAAAATCCAAATTGTTACTAGATATTGACAGTACGAATTCATTATTTCCAGAACTCGGATACTTCAGGCACAAGTAGCATGGACCCTCAGCTGGAGCGGCAGGTGGAGACCATCAGGAACCTGGTGGACTCGTACATGCGCATCGTGACGAAGACGACGCGCGACCTCGTGCCCAAGACCATCATGATGATGATCATCAACAATGCCAAAGACTTTATTAACGGAGAGCTGCTAGCTCACCTTTACGCTTCTGGTGATCAGGTGAGACTGACAAACTTTTTATTTGATTTTGATGGACTTTGAGGTCGATCGTTCTTCAGTGATATGGGTAGATTATGTAAGAAACATTTGAACAATAAGAGTTATCTTTAAACTTCTTAAATCTGTATGTTCTAGTCTCAAATGATGGAAGAGTCTCCCGAGGAGGCCCTGAAGCGCGAGGAGATGCTGCGCATGTACCACGCGTGCAAGGAGGCGCTGCGGATCATCGGCGACGTGTCCATGGCCACGGTGAGCACGCCCGTGCCGCCGCCCGTCAAGAACGACTGGCTCGAGAGCCGCCTCGACTCCAACCCGCGCCTGTCGCCGCCCTCGCCCGGCGGCCCGCGCCGCGCCGCGCCCGCGCAGCAGGGTATGTAGCTCGCTAATCATACTTACGAGACGAGTGTTTCAGTCACAATGGTTAACTTAACAATTTGTTTAATGCTTAGGTTATTTTTAGACGCCTTCCATCATTTGGCGGTTGATTTTGAATTAATAATTTATCTTAATTATGAAGTAGACAAATTGCATGCAACATTTTTTTGCTATTGTTAACAAAAAAGTGAGTCGTGAAGGTGTGTTCCCGGCAGGCTCGCTGGGCAGCCGTGGCGCGCCGCCCCTCCCGGCGGCGGGGCCGGGCGGCCCGCTCCGCCACTGCCGTCGCGGCCGGGCGGCGGCGCGCCGGCCCCGCCGTCGGGCCGCCCCGCGCCGCAGCCCGGCTTGCCCGCACCGCTCGTGCCCACGTAAGTACTACACCATATCTGCAATGTCACACTTATCTATCTACAGGGTGGTCTCCGGTTCACTTTACACTTGTTGGTTCAATTGGCTAAAGATATTAAAATAAACTCAATAACCAAGCCAATTTAGACGATTTTGCATTAAGAATGATTAATTTCAAAATCAGTTAAAATTTGTGAAAATTACGTTGAAATAATAATAGTTTTCTTCGGAGGCTACCCCAATAAAATAACTAATATTGCATTCGTGTACGTAGTTACTGAAGCACTCACGATTGACGTGATGAATGTTCTCTAACAGTATTATGTATGAAGTATTAGAGTTGAATACAGTAAATGCGCGCTTTCGCTCGCCGCGGTACTATCGGTGTGTAAGCTTCGCTTAACGTACTACTCGAGGCATTTGTGTGGGTGATGTAACAGCCATAAATTGCAGTAATATAATATATTGTGCTTTATATGATAGTATCACTTACTGGTAATCTTTTAATGACAAAGCTAAAAACAGGGAAACTAATGCTACGGGTAAAATTATAATGACAAGTTAAACTCTGGGTTGAGGCTTCAAATGACTAAAACATGTTTACTTATTACTAATAGAGATATGTATGCGGAGTGAGGCAGCTGAGTGTGTGTATGTGTTCGCAGGCGGCGCTAAGCGGGCCGGCGCGTGCGCACTAACTCACTAACATAAGTTACGTTTTGACGTAAGGCACTAACTACGAACTTGTTAACTTATTACACACTAACATCAGTCGGACAGCGCGCGCTAACTTCTATACAACTATTTTATAATTGTCACAAACATATTTAATATTTAGGTTCAATTTGTTCCATTATCAAACCAATGTATCTGTACCGTGATTGTAGTAAGTTAACAAATATCGAACAATTTATAAATAAATTATACATATGTTATATACAATATTATTATTAGACATGTAAATGATCAATACTTATGATACGTCTGAGAAAATGTTGCTTCCATAAAATTTATGAAAATAATATTGGAAATTATCTACAACTTTTAGTAGAATACAAATTAAACGTAATAGGGTCTACGTATGAATCATCTGTGGGCAGCCATTCGTCAAACGAAAGGTTATATAAAATATATAATTTAGATATATTTTTATTCTAAAATACGTAATGAGATTTCTAAATCTATATTTTTGCTTAAACTGGTTGTGTACGCACTCATCGAATACTCAGGCTGCCTACAGATGAGCACATAGTTCACATAACCAATATTTAAGTAATTGATGTCTACCTAAAATATTCGATGTATGGTGGGAAACGTCTGGCAGGATAACTAAACAGTAAACA
The DNA here is from genome assembly GCF_003590095.1 of Trichoplusia ni. Taxonomy (NCBI): domain Eukaryota; kingdom Metazoa; phylum Arthropoda; class Insecta; order Lepidoptera; family Noctuidae; genus Trichoplusia; species Trichoplusia ni. The sequence continues at coordinate 2,728,568 of NC_039481.1, forward strand.
GCTTTTTAATTGGTTTTAATTCTCATTACTTTGGGTGTAATTAACAAAGAGGTTTTATTCGTGATTCGTTCCTTTTTTACTACCAACAGATATCGATATTACAGCACCGCATGCTTAGTACACTAATATATGTGTGATCTTCATGATTTCAGTGTACGACTATTCTTTTCGATCATGTATCAACTTAATTCTTATTGTTTACAAACATGCTAACCACTGAACTATTTTGTGTGTTTTTTTCTTTGAATGACAATCTGGTTTTTCCTTTTTTTGTATATTTGAAGCCCAGTAAAAAAATTGTGTTTTGTAGATAATTTAAACGATGTTGTAGTCCGACCGATGGTTTAAAAAATAAATTGAAGCATAATATTATTAAGCGACTAACAGAGCTTGGTCTAGAATCTTAAAATCCTTTTTACTTTTATGAGAATAAAGGCACAAAAAATTATATTTTTATATTACCGGTCTGTCTATAACAGATCACAGTTGCCCTGTAAGAGTTGTGGGTCATCTTTGTGTTGCGCCTTCCATTATCAACTAGCATATTATGGCGGTTACGTTACTCCGAAATGTCTTACAGAGAAGCTGTGAGAGCTTTTGATTTCTAAACTTGTGTTTACAACTTCGACATTTGCATCTTGTATATAACAATACACTAGACGTATGTAGTTCGGGAATGTTCAATTCTCGTAGTTTAAAATACAAAATGGCGTTAAACAAAATGGCCGTAATCTGTCAGTCATTACTCTGTCAGAGGATACTTTTGTGACTTGTCTTCTGAGAAAGGGGTAACAGTCATGCCCCTCCCCTCATACATGAGTTGCTTGTTGTACCCTATTTGAAAGGCAATGTTGACACTAAACAACTAGGAGGCCGGGAGGAGCGGCGGCGGGCGCGGCGGGCGTGGTGGGGCAGCTGCCGCCGCACATGCGCCAGCAGATCAACCAGGCCGTGGGCCAGGCCGTCACCAACCACGCCATCAACGAACTCAGCTCCGCCTTCGCCAGATTCAAGTAAACACGACGTTGTACAATAACACACAAATACTCGTCTGTATGCGATTTGAGCAAACGAAGTCACTTCCCTATTCCCTACCAAGTATTTTTGTTTACAAATGGCTCTCAATAATACTGTATACAAGACTTATCAATTGTCATTGTTATAACACATGTATACAGTTTGACGAACATATCAGTTGACTAATGAGCACTGCCTGGATATGACAGCAGTCCACATTTGCGTAGACGCTTTGTTATAGTACATATTAGAGATATAAACAATAACATTATTTACACGAAGTGACTGCGTTTGTTACAAATAATGATCTATGTAACCAATTCTCTCCTTGTTATAAAAATCTCTGTACATTTATGGACACACGTTATAAATGTGTTCGTAATTTAAAACATCGTTTAAGTACTGATCTCACCGTTTTTTATACTTTGAGATGAGCTAATACGTTTTATAGTATTGGTGAGTTTTAACCATAACAATTTAACAGGTTTCCCTAGCTCACTAATATTTATTAAAACCCTACTAAAGTATGACTTTTTTAATTAAATAATGAGGTTTTCTTCAGCATCAGTGTTACAAAATAAAGTTTACGCGATGTTTTAAAGAATCTCTGTTTGCTTTTTGTTTGTGTGACTTTGTCCAAGCATTTTCAGAGCACATTGTTTAACTGCTATGTAAACTTTATGTGTGGACTAAACGTGTTGGACGTTGCAGTGTTGTACAGTGTAATACATTGCTTCTCGTCTGAACTGTGAGTGTAACTGAATGTATCTTGTAACAGTGTCCTGCACATCTTCTAGTGATACATAACCAACGTTACCTTTGAACTTTTATTTTTATAATACATTATATTGCTGCTTTGAGTATCAAATTTTCATTGTTTTGCTCAAGTTGCATTAAATCATTGCTCAAACATCACGAAGATCACACATGTAATAAAACATATTATTATGTTAAACATAAAGTACCATGACATATTTGAAAAACACATGTTTTGTTACCAATTATGTGGCATAGGTTTTTTCGTAAACATTCCAATGTTATATTTCCAAACGAGGGATACGTTTGCGAGATATTCAATATTCAAAAAAGCCTTAGGCAGCGAAATCATTGAATACTTGCAGATATTTCTACATTTGTACATGTTGCGTTTTGTAAAAATTTTTAGGTTATAGTTTTTAATTATTTTTGTTCTAAGAAAAAAAGACATGACGAAATTGTGTATAGCGTCAAAATTATGAAACTATTAAAATTCAGTATTATCTGTGAACGATGTAAGTTCGACAGCGCTTCATGATTATGTAATAATGCATACATATACTGTAGTGCGAAGACTCCACGGTATTACTTTAATTATTATAATTATGATGTAATTAAATTTATGTTATGATAAATTGTAAATGTTACATTCAGTGGCTTAATATAGGTGTATATTGGGATTACGTAGTTGAACTGTTTTGCGAAGGACATAACGGGCCCCGGGAATACGGCCGGGGGCTCGACGAGCATATCATATTGTTTTGTAATGTGCTAGACTTTTTGTACACTATGTAAAAACATAATTTGTTGATGTTGCCGCACCAATGTTGTCGCGTAGGACTAGCTGCGTAGTGACAGTCGTTGCAACATGTACTCACGTCAGTGTCTAGGTGTTACAGTAGCTTAGGACTTAACACGCTCGTCTAAAATCTCTTTCCGTCTCCAGTAGCGACGAAGCGTATTTAACATTTATGCATTTACTCTAAATTATACCCAGCTTGTTTGTTGTTGTATATTAAACAACTATATTGGTATAATCTGGTATTAGTAACCACTGGTAACACGTAACTTATGAACTCATAACGAGATATTATCGATTAACAAGTGTATGTAAAATTAATTGTACTTATAATGGATAAGACCAAAGCAGTTATCTCATATATTGTTGCTGTTAGCAATACCTTTGGTCAATTATTAGATCATTTTATTGATGGTGATACAATATGAATTCGTTATTAAAAATATTAAATAAAGCTTATCGATATTTTAATCTTGGAATCATCTTGCATCCATTTTTGTCGTTGACAGCCGTTGACGAATGTCATCATTTCACGAAAAGAGCGACACTGGGCGTAGTGTCAGTGGTGTATCAAGATACAAGTCGTAATATGGTAGAGTGGTACCTCCGAGCATGATTGTATACCCGCGGTATGTGAGAGGGCACATGGTGTCGAGCGAGGACCATCGCGCGACCGACGCGACCGACGGCGTTAGCTAACCGAGTTCCTACACGTAATGAAGTGTTAAACGCTATAGCTGTACTCATTGCTCTCAATATTAGCTGAATAATATACAAAGTAATCGATCATTAAACGTTTTTCTCTTTCTATCTTGTTAATAGCGTTAGTACCATCGAACGGTATAGGCAGTGATTGTTGGATTTGATATAGTTTATGAATATTGTTAATCTTATGCTGTATAAATAGAGTAATTAAATGCTATATGTGTACTAAAGACGTTTGATTTATTCCAGTAGTTTGGCAAACATGCCACTCACTTATGTTACTAACAGTTTCGGATAATAATATTATCTACAGGATGTTAAATTAGGTAAGCTGACTTTGAATAATGTTAGAAATATTTCAATAAGACGGTTTTACAAAAAATAATAATTATGATCTGTTTATTCGTTTAATAATAATTTTGATTGTAAATATGCTTATTGAAATATTTATTTGATTGCTAATACGTTTTTAGGAACAGTATCGTGCTTGCGTTGAGTTTTAGTACTAGGTATTGGTGCATGCGTTTTGGTAATTACTACCCGTGTAAATATTTTCAACATGTTAATTAAGTTTGAAAATTGCTCATTAAATAGTCGCATGGAGTTTAGGTTCTGTTTAAGGAATGAATGTTTTGGTAGGATATCTATTTTATTTTTAAATATTAACTTCGCAAGAAACCTCCTAAGAGCGGTGGCATGGCATAATGCATTATTTATGTGTAATTGTATATTTTTAAACTTACCCATTTGCTTTGTGCTTCTAAATGTTAATTGAAATTGTACTAACAATTTTTTATTTTTCGAAATTTTCATGTGACTTATTTGTTGATTCATAATTACATTACTCCCGTATTTAGTTATCACTGTAAATAATATGAACGTTATTTTTGTGTGTATGAACAATATTTTAATATGTATTTTTGTGTTGTTAGCCGTCCGATGCCGAACATGCCGCCGAAGTTACCCGAGCGACCGCAGAACGGGCGGCCATTTTAAGCGCCTCATCTTCGCCGCCATTTTGTGATACTGCGTAATCGTCACTGTAAATATGTTCCCTACTATGTACCTATATTGCTTACAATTTATTTAATGCTTAGCATTGACTAATGACTATAAGTCGATGAAATTGTATACACTAGAATTTAAAATGAGTTAGTTCAATTTATAATTTAAAATATGAGCCCATAAAGGAAGGAGTACTTGCTGTATGTTACTGTTTCGCTTTAAGATGAAAGGTTTTGTACAAGAAAGTGATACCAGTGACAACTATTACAAAATTAATTTTGCCTTGAGCTTAAGCGCGTAGTCATACGAAAACCACCAACCGAATAATTTTGCTAATTTTAAATTCGTTAACCTTGAGTCATTTATCGACAAAAATTGTAAGAATGTTTGTGTCTGTGCTTTTACAAAACAATTGCCACCAACAGCACAAGCACGCGATATTTAGATTTACTATAAGTATGTCACATAATCTTGTTACTATGACAATATTTACTTATTTATTGAAATTAACTGTTATGTATTCAAATTAATTACGAGGTTCTAGTATCTGGTTCGATGTTCGTATACATCATAAGCCCACGCGGCGGAAACATGTGTGTAGCAAGCTGTCGGATCTTCGACTGATATTATATAGGATAATGGCACGTTTGTGATAGAAGAGGCTTCGAAAATAAGGTTTCGCCTTCAAGTAGGGATGTACTATTTCACATTAATCGTGTTATTGTGGCATTTAGTATTAAAGCCTGGTACGTGAGCAGTGAGGCGTTAATGGCATCGATATTAAACGAGATTCTTATGTGTACTGAGCTACAGACTAACGCAGAGGCTTTTTAAAGCTGACTAACCCGAATTGTCAAGTTTGTACGTGCCGTATGACTAGTCAAGCTTTATATTTTACTATATTAAAATATAAATTACTGGTACTATTCGATCCGAGTTATGTTAACCGCTTTAGGGAATTACTTTAGTTTTGATACATTCCTTTAGCCTCATGGTCCCGCGCCAGGTTATTACATGTATATAGATGTAAAAATATTATTATAGACCTGTTTATACTTGTGTACTGTTGTATACAACTGTAATAAATGTGTAAATAAAAATGTATATCTTTTTTATTGATCCTTATTCATCTAACACAAATCAGATATTATTATGCGAAACTAATAACAAATTTGTTATTGATTTGAAAGGGTTGACTAAGGGAGTTACAAACTTGAGCGATAAATGTTTATTTATTGGCAACATTACTACTTAATGGCAAAAGTTGACATACTAAATAACTCATATATTATATTTAATATCAAGACGATTTAATCTGCGTACAGTTAGCTTCGTTCTTAAAAATGGTTCATAATTATAAAGTTTTACTTCCTTTACTGATGAGTACCTACTGTTACCTTTTAGAGTGATAAAAAGCGAAATGATTCGTTGACTGGTTATTCCAAAGAATGCCAATATGTATTATGATCATAGGAAAAAGTAAGTACTATTATTTGGTAATCCTTTAACTTGATCTAGTGATTTTTAGTACCGCTTTAATTATCACTTAGGTTTAAATCTTCTTCTAATATATAAAATTCCCGTGTCACGATGTTAGTTACCGTACTCCTCCGAAACGACTTAACCGATTTTTACCAAATTTTATATGCGTATTCAGGTCTGAGAATCGACTAACATCTATTTTTCATACCCCTAAGTGATAAGGGTTGCTCACACTAAAAAAATATATTTTAATTTTTATACAAAATTGATTGTTTTTATTTTTTTTATAATGTGGCAGTAAAAATACATACAACTAGAAAAAAAAAATTCGGCAAAACAACGTTTGCTGGGTCAGCTAGTTAAACTATAATAAAAGCACAGTCAGGAATTGTTTAGTGAAGAGATTGGCATATTTCGGGGGCAGCACACAGCAGGCGTTTCTTTAGTCCGTAACCCGCTCACTTTTTGGGGTTTTGTTGCCCCAATGTTTTAAAGAAAAATTCATCTAACGAAGAGTTCACGGTTGACGGTAGACAAAACGAGTCTTTATTAGTTACATGTAGTCGTAAATAGTATTTTTACACTTATTTTGGGCACAGGCTTGGGCTTCACCAGTCTATAGTTCACAAGTCTCCTCACATAATGACAAATACTAATCTATTTATCCTGTAGGGTGTCGAAATGCAATAGTGGAACATATTAGACGGATCGTTCAACACGCATGTTCCGTGCATGTGAGTCGTGTGACCAGTTTGTCCCCTAGCGCAGGTGGGCGGTTCGGTCCCCGATTCAAGTTGGTTGACGTCATTGTTTTACAGCGACTGCGTTCAGACTATTCAATCTATTTCTGAGTGGCCGATTATTTATTCTGTACAAACTTTTATTTTTATAGTCTCACCCTAGTTCGGTGTTCTCGCTAATTGTCGAATCGCATGTTTCAGAACGTGTTTAACCACGTGAAAACGTTTCCGAAAACAAGCTAGTTCTTCTATATAAATTAGGTAACTTTGGAAAAAGTTAGGTTTGATGGAAATTATGATTCAGGTGTTAATGTGATTCAGATTTATATCGAAGTAGTTTTTAGGTACAGGTCAAGATTATTGAAGGGTTTATAATGGACCAACATTAGGTCCCGTGAGATCATTAGGCGACTGCCTAAATATATACCCATCGAACGTACCATTGCCTAACGAAAAAGTGGAAGGTCGAAGAAGTGGTATGGGTTGCGGCTAGCAATATTTTACTGTTGTATGTAGATATGATGTCGAAATTAACAAAACAATATCTAGTGTTTTATTAATTTCGACATCATATCTATAGCGACGGGCAGGTAGTATTCTAGTTAGGTATCTATTGTTGCAAAAACTTTTAACTTTAAACACGTTTACATTATCAAAGTGAAAAAGTAAAATAATGTATCTCTGTACATGTATGTCTGTAGACAGTCGGTATTTGGTGTCTATTTTGGGAACATATTGCCTTACTTTATATCACAAGCAAGCTGCACATAATGTAGCAAGAAATCATTAGGTGCACAAAGTTACGGTCACGCCCAAAACACACCGCAAAGACAAAAACAGTGTCCATTATTACAATTTAATGAAGAGAGAAAGCCATTAGGAACTGGGACTTGATTAAATCGTCGAGCAATTGTCGGATTTGAGGCGGCGCCCTCAGCGGCCCGCAGAGGCCTAATCGCACCGCCACGATTCTGATTACGTGTGATTGTTGTATCAATCATTTTCCCTATCAAATTATTCAGTGGCCGGTAATTGTATCGGCGTCGTCTCTTAATGCCGGGCGAGGAGACGAGACCAGCGGAAACATTCGGCTTCACTTCGTCTCGGTTTGTTACTCGAACGATTGTAATTCATATGCTAGCTGCACATTACCTACTAACGAAATTAGAGAGAAAATTGTCAAAGTTGGTAGTCTTTTTTTGTTGATTGCCGGGTCTATCATCACTTTTTGAGTACGGTTTAATATTGAATAGCCTTGTTACAGGCATTGTAATCTATAGATTATGGACACTAGTTATGGTCAGTTATTTTGTTTATAAAGTAGAGATACCTAATGCTAAATTCTAATACCTAGTATCGTTACTTATTTCGTTTTACAGGAAAATACAGTGCTTTAGGAAGGCTTCCAAATATCATTAAGAGCATTGTGCCATGCGGTGATTTAAGCTTAAAATTGCACAAATATGATGCAGATACTGTACCTATTAGTAGACATCGACTCTTGTAGCTAGTGTAAGTGCTATCGACTCTACAATCTGTGCAACCAAATTAGGCAGGACCGAAGCAATAAGCACACTCCGATACTTTATAAGTACATAGTCGTATTATAAACAGTAGGTAGGTAAGTAAGTACCGAATCCACAAAGTTCCAAAAGCTGTATTTGCCAACAGTAATGTTTAACTCGCCTTAATAATTACGAAAGCCATAAATTGGCTTGTTTGCGTCTAATAAATGTACCCGTATAGTTTGTATGGAGTTGGAGAGCCGAATATACCTAAATCATTGTAGAGCATATTTCCTTTATCGCGTCCGTGCGTGTACGTAGCCAGTCGATTAGTTATGCAAATCTGAGGAATTTACTTCGAGTGCTAAACGGAGCTATTCCATGGAGCTGTGCTTAACGACGTTAAACGTTACCTGACTTTATTAAAACGTATAGTATTTGCAATTACTGTTTACGTAGATAAGTTTTTGTTTTTTTTTCTAATAAATTGGCTTAATCGATTCATTGTAAGGGTGCAGTTTATGACATAGGCTCATGATAAAAGTAGAAAATTGAAACGGTTCAAAATATAGTTAGAGAAAAAAAAATTCTCCTTAAGAGTATCAAGGCTGCAATTAAAGCTGTAAACCATCTGTTTGATATTCTTATACTATTCTCCTTATAATTAAATTGTTATTCACTACCTACTTACGTCTAAAAGTAGAGTCACTATATTACGTAAAATCTTATACCGCGTTAAACACTTGTTAAAGAAATCAATTCATTCCATATAACATTTTTAAGTCATTAAAACTCTCCCCTACATTCTAAAAAGGCATTATAATTTGTAGATAACTATCCTTAATTAGAAACTAGTGCGAGTGACAGTTACATGGGCCTCGACTTAGCAGCAATACGAATTGGTAGAGATATAATTAAACAGTTGTCTAATTTAATTGGCAATAGGCGAGTTCTCACAAGTCAGAAAGTCACCCTCGCTCATTACGTTCGTTCCGAATTTTCCCAACAATTAACATGCGAGGTTGTATGGAGTAATTACAGGTGCGCTGCGGCGCGGTAAACGGCGCGGCTCAATCACGACACGCCACGCCGGAGCTCACTACTCGTACGACTCGTATTAGTCGTATCACACGCATAACTCATTGATTCATTGTGCTGTCTATTAGCACTATTAAACTGCTAACTTGTCTATATGTAGGTATGTGTCTTTCTATAGCAGGTCACCAGGAACTAAAATATTTTCTCAAAGGTAGGTATCTAGCTAATATGTCTATCATCATCATCGAAAATAACACGCTACACAGCTTTCAAATAAATAGCGTCAAATTTAAGGTACTTGTTCCAAAGCTAAATTATCATTAATTTCTCATTTGGCCGCAGTCGATACTAACTTGCTGTAACAGTAGGCTGACATGTAATTACAATTATTATTTTGCTGTTACGATAATTATGTCCCTTCTACTGTAATTGAAAAAGTTTGCCATTGATATGTGTAAGTAGCTGGCCGACGACGTAAAATTACATTTTTTTATTGTTATTTCTTTACTCTTGATTCCTATCAGCGTTATTTAGCGGTTATTACTGTTTGAACTTTTAATATAACGACCGCGTCGTGAGCAAGGATTTCATTTGGAATCAACATAGCGTAATAACTCGAGAGTGTAATTTAAGAACTTACAAAGTACTTACAATGTATTAGATGGTTGTTGTTACACAAGAATTAACCGATACAGTAACTCTGCAATGATCTCTATAAAATAATACCGTAATACGATGAACTTTGGTGTAATACACTACGTACGGAATAGCTGTGATGTAACATACATTACATAATTGAAAAGTTTGTATGCTAGCAATTCAATAGTCAAGTGGAATCAAGTGGTCTTCATCAAACAAAAGTTCGACGGTTAACGAAATAGGCAGCAATAGGTACTCGAAGCTTTTGAGGAGCGATTTAACTTTTTGTAAAGTGCAACACTTTCCCAGCCCCCGCGTAGGGCCCTTCAAAACGCTACTGCGTTTAGACAAATGAACAGCGTTGCACCCTCCGCGGCACACGACTTGCGACATTGACTCATTAGTATGGAAATGACAAGCGTAGTTTTTTGTTTTATGGAAGCGTACTTTACTACCCCATTTGAAAAATTGTTTAACGAATCGCGCTTTAGTTTTGTAGAGTGTTGTCATCTACTTAGATATTGGATTTGTATTGAATGCTTTTAGAGAGGTTTCCATGTTTTAATTTTCTGCTCTTATTGTTAACATTTTTAAAACTGGAAGTACAACTGACAACAGAAAGGTATGATATGATACCTGTAAATATTATTAATGTTAATTCTCAAATTTTATTTCCATAACGATTTTTATTAGATATCGCTTCTAGCTAATTGCAATTAGTAGCATTCACGTCCGCCACAAAATGGCGGAACTCGTAGGACACAATAAATCAATTGGAGTGGGTGGTTGACTTTTCACTCAAATGTGTGGTTAATTGTAACCGAAAATGACTGTTGATCGAGCCACACTTAATTTGAGTGGTGCTTTAGTACGCAGGGGCTGCGTTTCGAAGGGGTGGAAATGTAAGTAATGGCTCGGTTGGGTTTGTGATTATTCCGATACTAATTTCGTAAACCTGCCGGAAATAGAACAGCAATTATACTTATTACTGTTTGTATATCGTGTGTTTTCATTTGAATCAAACACAGATTTCGATATCATTTTTTATGTAGGATTTAATTGAAATATTGCAGCTTTAAATATGTTTAATGTTTATAGTATAAAATTCTGAATAATATAGGTATTTCTGTTATAGAAACTTGTTGAATTTATTCTTCAGGCCAGTAGACTTGAATCATCTTCTTGAGTCGTTCGTCGATGTCTTTGCCCTCTGGCTGTTCCCTGCCCATAATGAAGACAAACTTCTCGTGACAGTCCATCATGCCGAGGTACTGGCTCTCGATGGCCTTCAGACGCATCGGGTAGCGGTTGAAGTCGCTCAAGTCCAGCTTAACTGTTGAACAATTTACAAAAGTTTCAAATGGCTAATGGATTTATGATTTACTTCTGATAAAATGCCCAGCAATCGTTTAGATTGTGTGTAAATACATTTATTAATATTGTAAACTGCAAAAAATTGTAAGAGAAGTGTTTTTTCCATTGTAGACCGGTACCTAAAATACTTGATAGAGCTTCTTATCACGTTACCTGTAGATGGAGGAATCTGCAGAGTCCTGTAGGAGCCATCGCCTTCGAGTTTCTCCAGGTAGTAGTCCCGAGTCTTGTTCGTCTTGTGGTTCGGGCAAGGAATTTGCATCTTCAGCGTAATGCTCTCCCATTTCAAATTCTCTACATATTTGCCGATCAGCTCACTTAAATCCTTGCGTTCCTACAACATATTTTTAAAGAATTAGAGGAATCTACATTCCAACGGCCTGGCAAAAGTTCCTGGTGTGCAATTTACATACAATTATTTATTTCTTTATTAAGTACTTTTTCAAGCATTACCTATATGACTTATTACAGAGTCCCACAGAACTCGTTGCCCAGTTTGTCTTTGGGGATCCTTATGTATGGATATCTAAAAGTAGTAATCTAAAAATAGTAGTACCTAAGTCATAAAGATCCACGTCCCGGATTTAGGCTTAAGACACGAATAAGGTTACTATTAAGCCCTTAAAAGAAAGCTGAAATTGCAACAAGGAATGCGGCATAAAATGACAATGTAAATAGAGTATTAATAAATACTTGGTCATTGACAGGAGTGATTTGAACACAGTGTGCGGCAGCTGAGCCGCCGGCGGGCTCGTTCTTGTAATGTAGCAGGTGCCAGATGCCCACTGCCTGGCTGTCGTTGAAGGAGAGTCCCTGCGTGAACTCCTGGCATGTCGGGTGCTTCTCCGCCTTCTGGCCTTTGTCGTGCGAGTGGTGCGGCGCTGCCGTCGCAGTCGCCAGGACTAGGACTAGAATCAAAAGATTGGTTTTTAGAAGTCAAGGATTTTATTTTACGCCACGGATTTTTTCTATGATTATGATATTCAATGCGGTAATTCTCATTTCCAAGCATGTGCCGATTAGTTCTGTAAAACTACGACCTTGTTAACAAGGACTCTCCGAACTCTTCCTACACATATTTAAACGTGCATAGCAACAATCACTTTTTAAATATCTTGTTTAGATATATAAATAGTTTAATTCTTGGTGAAATAGATTGCTGGAAGGTAATACATAGTTTTGATTGTAAGATTGATTTGAAAATAATACGTGATTCTATTTCATATCGTTTATGTATGGTCACGTCTTGGGATTTATTTAGATCGTTGACTCTGAGATTTGTAATAGAAAAGTATTGTATGTTAATACATGAAATAACTCCCACCAATTTTTGACTTGAGAGAGTAATTTTACGCGTAATACATTATAATACATTTAATCTATCGTTCTTTATATCCGAATTAATAAAAGCAATCGCGTAGGCTTCAGTGAGACGTTATCACCAGATCTATTCCACAAAAAGGTTATTTGGGACCTAATGGAAAAATCCAATTGAAGTCTATTATTTTTGCACACAAAGATACACTTGGATGAGGGCTTTAAAAATCCTCAAGGGTAAGACGGAGAATTAAAAGGACAAAAAGAGAAAATTTTATAAGTAAATACAATAAGATTATTTTAAAAATACCTGTAAATATGAACGTCGACATCTCTCAGAGGTTGCGCGGGCTACTGAGGTAATGAACTGAATGACTTGATTGCGACTAACGACGACGGGATTAACTAATGTCACGCAGCTCGGAACAGGAGGACACGGTGGTTTTTTGTTTGTTTATGTATAGAGAAAGAAACTACACGATGAAAAAATATATACTTGTGATTAACGGCGAGTTATCTTAGACACAGGCCAATTGTAGTTATCATGAACACAAGGCTGGACTGCTTTAGTGGATTATTAAAATTTTATTCAGGTAACTATACCCCAAATATGATCAGCAATTTGGTCCCACCCCTTCCAAACATTGGAAAATGATGTGATGTGTGTGTGAGTAAAATTTTAAAAACATTACAAGAAAAGCATTTCTTCCTTATAGAAGAAAGTATTTCTTATAACTGGTCATCGATGTCGTATGTACTCTAAAATTGTCTTTTAATCTATTATTTCAAAAACATTCATTTTAAAAATTGTCTCGACCTTAAGAACTAGAGAATCCCGAGTTTGTATCGACATTTCTTCTCAAGGAAGAGAAAGGAAATGACGACTAAGAGCTCTAAAAAAAATCCATTTCATTTTTCTTAGATTTGTCATGAACAATTTTATTTAACTTCATCTCAAACTTTCTAGCTGTTTTAAATCATTCCATTTTTTCTTTTACATTATATATCGTCTTTATATCCTTGCAAAAAAGTCACCTCCACAGCACAAAACGGTACATCGTTGTCCCGGCCACCGCTTAGTAAACAGAATAAACAGCAACTTCCTGCCGCCGTCAGACGAGACAATTCGTCGTAATGTGATAATACTAATCGATCCTGTACTTTTAGCAGGAACATGATTTGGAGGTGATTTACTAAAGCCAGTCTTCATTACGTTTTGTCGTTTCGTCTTAAATAACAATCCGGTGCCCTTCGGATTCACAACTGCGTTCTGCTTGTACGAAAACATCTTGGTTGTGATGCTGTTTTATTGTTTTAAGGCGTCGCTGGGTTCTTTCCACTTGTAACCATGTGACAAAAAGCGAGATTTCTAGTAAGTATATTTTTTGACATAGATCATTTTGAACATATTTTTTTTTCCTTTAGATAACTATGACCAAAACGACGTCAGGTAAGTCAAAATAAATTCTAGATAAACCTTTTACGTTTCCATATCCTATTTCAGATCAATGGTGACTAAATTTCAATTTTTGTGTTACAACAGATTTTTTTCGTGTCTGGTCAACTATAGTCTGTTATAGTTATTTTACATGTAGTTGTGGGACACAAGATGTACCCATTTAATGCATCGCATATTACGCAAGGTAAGTGTCGTGTTACCGTTGGACCACAGGGTTTTCGAAACCTCCTGTGTGGTTAAAGACAAAGGGAAACACGTGTCTTTTGTTTTGCGTTTATCCATCAACTGCTTGCGAATTGTAAAATCTCCTACAAACTGAATTCCACTTTAGCACAATTGGTTTAAGGTGTGTTTTCCTGTGTACGAGGTATCGCAAGGGGTTGTGGTTAAGTGCGCACGCGCTTCTTATATCGAACATTTGATTACCATCCTTTGTTGCGTTGCACGAAGTGTGACATCTGTCGTTCCTTTTGATTTTAAGAAACTTCTGTTTTGTTATTGTTTGCTTATGTTTGTAAAAGTAACAACTAAATAGACATCTAGATCTTTTGTAAATGAAACACCGTGTTTTTGAAAAATAAAACTTATAGGTAACTTACAAAGTTTTACCTCATGCAATTTACAAACTACCTTATTAATTTATTTTCATTTTTTGGTGTCCATAAACTCTTTGCTGTCATTTTTTTTTTCAATTATAATGTTCCTTTTATACATAGAATGTAATAGATTCTACATAAATTTAATGATATAATCAAATATTTCTTCACGAAGTTGTCGATTACTAATATCGACGCTACCAAATCAATTTACACCAAATTATTTCAAGGAAGACAAATTACAAAAAGTTTTCATCGACTAATTTAATCCTTCCTTTAGGAAATAGAGCCTAAACAGTTATCGAGCAACATTCAGTTAGAACGCAAGCATAACCAATTACATGAACATTTCGTTGCTGCATTGCCAATTTATATTGGACATGGACAATTAATCATCGGTCAGACGTCGAGTTCGCTCATTAAATCTATTATTAGGTGCTACACTCACTTACCTACATACATTCGCGTGTCTAATTTATAAAATGTGCCTAATCTGTGTCATCAATCAAACAATTTTAACGCATACTCGTGTGTTTATATGTAATGGACTTTCTAAAAGTAACTGAAATTTTGGATTACTCGGTGCAATAATTTTTGTTGAAGTGATGGTAAGAAAAGCTTTAAGATTTTAACTCAGGTATTTACTTAATGCAATTACAATTTCTATATTCATTGATCCACCTGTCTCGACAAGGTTCATCAGGATAACAAAAGTTGAGCTGCTACAGGCACTTTCAAATAGTGCAGCTCTTAAAAAAAAAACAATTCTATACAGAAAAAAATCGCGAGAAAATTCATACTGGACCTTAATATTTTATATCGAATATAAAAAGCAGTATTAAATGTTAGTGTATTACTCGTCGGTGTTCAGTTAGGTGTGTCAGGCGCGCGTTGCTGGCTAGTTTATGTGGCCGGCTTATCTCGGTGAGATTAGATCTCGGCTGCACCACGACATCACGCCCACCGCTGGCCCACCGCGGGCCCACCGCAAGGATCTGCACAATACGGACAAATGAATATAGTTGTAGATTTGAGGAAAGCCTGCCCGATAATGTTGTTGATATAAACAGAAATGGCGGCTCAGAGCGCGCTATATTCAGAAAGCGCGCTATTGTAGAGTCGTTCAATTTCTATCAGTCTTAATTCACATAAAGTTAGGGATTAATAATTTATAAAAGGTTTATATTAATCTAAAAAAATAGTATTTACAATAAATACTTATTGGTATCGAGATAAGTTTATTCCAATATTCACTGTTTTGATCGCTTGCACCGTTCTTGGTATGCCACTTTTTTTTTCAGGAAATTTGTATTGCTATTCAACTTAATCCGAGAATAATGGCGTTCAGCAAGAACTAAAAAACTGAAAATATCATCAATTAATCCAGTTTACAGAGCATTTTACATTCATTAAAGATAATTACTTTTCTTTACAATAATATCGATTATCTCGTCACAAAAGTAATTATAAAAGTGACATTAAAAAATAAAAAATAAATACTCATTTGTGTATTCTTTTTGTGCTGTCTTGTTGTTTTAATTATTTTCACGGCTTGTGGGCAACAATAAACGCTGCCGATATAATCAAATAATTACTTGTTAATTTTTCTTATATGGCGAAAGAAGCCCTAATGCCAATTAGCTACAAATAGGAAAAGGTTTTCTTTAACATCGATATATATCTTTATGAAGTTAACGTGCCGTGCAGTTATGTATCAAATTAAATGTTTCCATTATTTATAGATTCCCATGAGATAGGCACGGTGTAAAAATTATCACGAGAAGTTTAACACAAGGTTTTTATGGGCTGACTGTTAATTCTGTTTTAATAGAACAATTTTTATTTATAAAAATATTTTCTGAACAAAATACAATGAGTACTTACATAAGCATATTATAACAATAGGCGGATATAGAAAAGTAGAGTCGCAATCGTTGTAACTATATTCAATCGTCGCATTAAAGTTATATTAGTTTATTCCTTATAGCGCAGCTATACTGGAAAATACTAAAAGATCATCAACTAAACCTTCAGAGCGTCGCTCAAAAAATTTAAGTTTGAGCATCAATTCTAAGCAGGTGAGAATCTAATCGTAGGCGGCGGCACCTGCATTAGCGAAATCATTTGTCTTCGGTTTCCATTATAACTGTTATAATTGACGCTGGCTTAAACCGCAGACCTTTTGTTCTCGCCAGATCCGCGGACATCCCGGCGTGGTTTTAATTACTGCCGGCCAAATGCGTTAATGTAATCAAAGCTCAATACATCATACGCGCGCTATCGCCCCGCCTCGGTTTGATTAATAATTCTAATGAGCGGCGGTGCCAAACGAGTTAATTAAGCGTTCGTTTTTTACAGGCCGGTGCCACCGCGGCTGGTAAACGGGCGCATCAATCACCGCTTTGTGTCCGCCGCCGAACTTCTTAATGATTGAAATGATGCCAGACGAAGCCAGCGGTGCCCTCTGACCGCGAGCCGCCGCCCGCGCCCGCCAGCGCGCTCCTCTCGGAGGCCTAAGTTGCCATTACAACCGTTCAGGGTGGAAGCCAATACATATTAAGAACGAAATCTGTTATGAAAATCCTCTCCCGAGCAGTAATTAGTTTTGGGTCATTGGTTGCTGTAGATTTTAAATTGCTTGCAATTACCAATTTCATGACATGCCAAACAGGCAATTGAAAATTAATTTTATAGCAAATGTTTAATATTGGAAGTAGTAAGCAATATTCCCATGGCAATCTGCAATCTGGTCTAGACACTTATCTAAAAAGAAGTAGGCGGGACCTTCACAAAAAATACAGCAATCAGGACAATCAGTGTTAATATTA
The DNA here is from genome assembly GCF_003590095.1 of Trichoplusia ni. Lineage (NCBI taxonomy): Eukaryota > Metazoa > Arthropoda > Insecta > Lepidoptera > Noctuidae > Trichoplusia > Trichoplusia ni. The sequence continues at coordinate 2,745,828 of NC_039481.1, forward strand.
GAATATAAAAAGCATAACCAAAAGAATTCCGACAAAAAACACCCGCTAAGATACTCTAATGTAATATCTAGACCGGTAGCTATAAGATTGGTACATATATTATAGCCCGCGGCGTTACCTGGCTACTGGTTAACGTTCATCCATAACGACATTCTAAGTTTTACATAAAATACCATTTAATGGTACTCTAACCAATCCGATCAAGGTTTTTATAAATAAGTATAATTAGATAAGTAAGCACATAAAACTGCGTAATGAGTTTACATGAAGATTATTTTTCCTTCTAAAAGCACTTGTCGCTCTGCCTTCCAAAAATATTTTTCACCTTTTATAAAACAACAAATCAAAACCTTCGCTCGGGGATGATCTACGAGACAAATGGCACACATTAATATGAATCAAAACAGTTTATTCTGTAAAACTAGTGGGACCGGTGTTCGTCAAACATTATCAATCATTTTCGCTTCGGCCGCGGGCAGAATAGCTTTAATTTGATAAAATGCAATTAGCTACCAAGAAGGAATCTAATCTCAAGAGGCGGCTCCAATTTGGCCGCCATGTTTTGGGTGCGTTCCACATTGACGCCTCAAATAATACAATGAATTATAAAAGTTGACTATACCAAATGTTCATTTGAAACAGAGCCTTTGTTTATATAAAGATCGACATCTAAATGAATGGAGTCTAAATTGTTTCTAACTTTAATTATTCTTGTAATGAGTTCTGTTTGCAGATTGCTAGAGTCTGCAGCACATTCACAACATCGAGAAGTGTAACTGAATAAATTAATTTTCTTACAGAATTAAACGCTTGTTTTCTACGATTGAATGGTCCTTCAATTTAGTGGCGAGTCATTCCAGTGGCAGTATCACGTGGAACGCGCGCCGCGGGGTTTAATGTCTAATTCACCGCGCTACCAACAGGTGGCGGCTGCGCGGCTTTTCAAATCTGACAGACGCCATTGCCTTTACGTCAGAAAGCCGCGAATAAAATTAATGATGTTCGCGCCTTAATGACGTTTCACGACGCCGCTCCATTGTGTCCGTAATACAACAATTATTGAGATCATTTATTAAGTTTATTGATCTTTTAACTTAATCTTTTATTTCGTAATTTAGCTTGGTGCGAGAGCGCGAACTCTGAAAAAAAAAATCTCATATGCTGAGGTATTTTTTGGACTATTTTTGTCATTATACGGCGTGATGTGAGCGGGTCTTTGAATATAGAGGCAATTACTGCCCCGCATGTGGTTTGATTATGTACGACGGTTCCATTCCATCTAGCGATGAGGCTATAAAACGCCGGTAAAAACGTTACTAAAACCTTTGGCAGCCGCAGTTTTTGAGCTTCCGTTGCTAAATTGATGCTGATATTAAGAGGCATTGTTAGATTTTCTGTGCATTATAGAGTAACTGTCTGGTTTTTATGTGCTCTAAAGTAGATTAAGTTTATGTACGAGTGGTTATTTGTGTAGCTTGCGGTCGGGTGTTGTATGGGTGAACGTTGGCAGTTTGTGAAGTTGCGGGCGGGGAGACGCGGCTAATTAGCAGTTAGTTGACAGTTAGGTTCCTTTGACGCCGGGAAATGCTGAAGCTTTGCAATCTTAGTGCTATTAAACAGACCGATCTTGGGTAGCATTTTAATGATTACACAGTTTCTGTATCGAAATTAACATTATTTTGAGTCAGAAAAATGTTTTAAGGCATTTTAATAATTATGTTTTACTTATATTGGTTACTATAGATATCTTTTTTTGTGAATATTATACGAATAGAAAATTCGTATAATATTCCGATCGTATTGTTTAACCTTAAATTAATACCCCAACGGTCAAATAGGTATCTCATCCCCATCTGTTATCCAAGATCTCTGAGTATTGGTATTTTTTATCCGAAAATCGAGTTTCGTATGTATTGATTAATCTTAAGCCGAAAACTAATCACTGACCTGATATGAAACTAATAAAATGTTAATCTTACTTGATAATAAACCCAATAATAAAACAGACAAATAAAAAAAAAACAATTTTATTTTAGTTACATGACATGTCTCTTATAAAATTCAGAAAAATATAAATTTGGCTATGAAACACACACTTTTTTCAGCCAAGTTACACAAGCATTGATCGGGAAAAGGTTGCCGTCGGTGAATCTTTATTTAAAGTCAAAAGTTACAGTATTATACGTTATAGTTGAAAAATAACTGTCTAGACCATAAGGAAGTCCGAGCATCATTTCGTCTTTTTTTTCCCCGTCTTCTTTGATGTTTAACCGTTATGACACTTCAGCTGTATTGAAAAAGAATTGCAATGGTAATATAATGACGATGCAAACATCAAAGAGCAAAATACTATTTGGATTATATTATTCCTTTCATGTTGTGATAAAATTAACTTTTGAACAGCGCTTTGTAGTGAGCCTGATAGCCGGCTATTACCTAAGCAGATATAAATCCTAAAAATATTTTAAGGTTATACATTACACTGCTGTCGGTTCCTTAAGATGTAAAAACCGGTCAAATGCCAGACAGAGTTGAGGTATTCAGGGTTTCATACAAATAGCAAAACAATACGGTTGGGTGATAAATACATTTTTGGGGCATTACCAAGCTATCAAGGTTGCTGAGATACAGCCTGGTGTTGTTACTTCACAATAAGATTTTCCAGTAACTTAAGAAAGACACAATAATCTTGGTCGTGAAATACACTGGAAAAACGATTAAAACCTCTTTCAGCGGGCTATGATTAGTTTGTAATACCCTATAACTGTAGTTCGCGCAGTCGCTTGTTACCAGCGCTGTTGGCAACGAGGGTAAGGAAAACACGTAGCGCAAAATGATATCTAATAAGCCAGTGTTAAGATTATATCGACGATAGCCTCCCTCGACAAGGCCCGATTTCCCAATAACATTCCGTCTCAAGCACAACTTACTATAATTTCAAAGAGCCTTCATATACATAGGTACGTAACTTTGTAGATAAACCCATCGGTAATTCGTTGTCTTCGGTCCACGATCGTCGGAAACCAGCGCAATTAGATGCAATCGTGTCGGAATTATTGTAATAACCAAAAAGAATCGATGTTCTAACGATGGGCGATCGCTGCGCGGCCATTGGCGCGGCGCTCACCAATGCGCGCGCGCACGATTGCGCGTTGTTAGCCGATCTACACGAGATAAGCTAATTATAGCACAACAGCGGACGTTGATTGTTATTCTACTTTCCTCCTTTATTTTTCAGATGTTAAGCTTTCGAAGTATATCTTAATCGTTGAACGCATACATAACATTCGAAGCGATTATTAAAATATCGATCGGGAAACGAAACACGTTATTATTGTACGAATCGTCTAATCATTAACTATTGAATGGACCACCAACGGTAACCATTACGGAAATTAAAACGGGGCCTACATTGTATAAATGTTTTTACATATCAACAGATATGAATACCAGTGCTTTGGTACAATCAATTGAATTAGATGATATTTGTGAGCAAAATATGTACAAATATGTGAGTAAAGGTTTTGACGTTAAAATATACTTAAGCATGTTTCAATGTATCAAAATAATTCTTGTAAAGTAAATAGTTTACGTGCCAGAAATATTTGAATGTATTTATCTACCTATTATAATTTAATGAATACGTTTTTGTGTTAGGTACACGTATTTCCCCGTTCATGTAGTTTAATCAGTAACAAAACACCAAGATTCGTTACTACCTAACTATAAGCTAACAAAACTAATTTTATAACTATTTTTATATTAAGCGTAGATATTTGGTAGGTACGGAAAATTATAAAAAAATTAAACATTCTATTTTATATACATTTTGTTGTTATTTATTGTATATTAAGGAAGGTTTACCAAAAGCTTAAAAACTTCAAACAGATAAACGCGACGATCGCTCGGAGTCGATGTAGAAACAACTGGTTTTTATTGTGGGCTATTAAGTTTACAATTTTGTGATATCAAGGTGACATTTGCACGTATTAATTCATCGCACTAGAATATCTGTATTTAACCTAGGGTTACCAAAAGACTCTTTAGATTTTTCTCGCATTTTTTGATAGATTCTCTTATTATTTATGTCTTCTCTAATAAAAGGTTGTTTGGAATAAAAGGTCAGGTTTATTGTTACGTTGTTAGTAAGTCTGTCGAAATTATTCCACAATAACTTAATAAAAAACTGTCATACAAACGTACACAGAATGCTTGGCAAGAAGGGTGCAGATAGTTATAATAATGTCTACCACAAGTTGACATCCTTTACAATATTAGGAATGTAATATTTGAGACTAGAATTTTGCTAGCAAGATTTTGAAGTCGAATAGCAGAAAATGGCAAAAAGAAAACCTTTTTTCATGTTAAAAATTATTTTGTAGGTCACACTGTTTTGCTGAACTGGCAACCATAGCACAGGCTAGCATTATCCCAGGATCGTAGGCACAGCGGTCACGTAGCCGCGATTGGGCCGGCTCTCTTCATTGCGGGTACGTGCGCGTGCGCCGCCGCGCCCGCACCTCGCCCGCGCCGCGCCTGCGCACTGCACGCCGCGCCGTCATTATGTGCATCGTACATAATCGCTATGTGCTCGTGTCAATAGTTGTTTAAAGCGAAGACCTGGGTCTTGCCTTGGTGATGCTTAAATTTAAATTGAAATACCTTATGCTTCTGAAGTCGAAATTTGAACAATTTTCTTCTTTCTCTGTATGTACATATGTATGTATGTGCTTTTGAGCAACAGAAAGTCTAAGCATCTCCACATTCTTGAGTTGTGTCTCATAAAATTTTCTGTTAATCGGTTTGAGATTTGGGCCTTGCTAGTATTATTGTTTTATCAATTATAACGCTTTATAACAGCCTGTTTCCTCAGCTTTTCATAGACATTTTAATGAGTCAGTATGAATTTGTTTATTCTGTGTCGTACAGCTTTAAGTTTGTTGTGTGTATTATGGCCCTCGAATACTGAAAACCATCTTAATAGGGTATGTGACAACATTGATTAATATAAATCTGTTTAGTCCGTATTTTCTCACAACATTAAAAAGTAAGGTAACACGAGATTTAAAATCACATGATGCCCTTCATTTTCTTTTGTGATAATACAATAAAAAATACGTATCAAATATTTTTTGTACATCCGTCGGACGGACTAAGCAGTTTTTTTTGCCAAATGCATTTTTAAGTCACATTGAAATTATAAGGCTTAAGGGTGTCTCTGAAATTCTGTCCTTACAGACTTAAACTACCACCTCGAAGTAGTAAGTACTCGCACCTTAAAAGTTAAACTACAATATTTTATGCCAGTATGAAAGTATAATGTCACCGTTCAATTAAAGCTAACTGCCACCAAATGGCAGAACATCGTCGGTGTTGTGACAGCAGCGACTCCACTCGACCGCATGTCATTTTATTGCTCCCCCATAACACATAATTGTCTGTGGTTTCACCCACCCTTAAATGCTTAAGCGAAACGTGCGCACTTCGGCACTACGCATCGCAAATAATTCCACAAACAAGCCCTAATCATACCTATACATAATTTGTATAATTATTTGTCATTCGTAAGTAAATTGCTTTGAATTTTTTTAATGTCATCTTCCGTTGCTCCGGGCCCTTAATGGTAAGAGTCACGCCCGTCTTATTGTCCATGCAAGTTGGCAAATTTGTTTGGTTTCCTACTGAAAGTTAAATTTTTGTAAAAAAAAGTATACTTTTTTGTGTTTTAAAATATTCTTCTGAAATTTCTTCATGACAAGATTATCTAAAAAGTAGAGTCATGTATTTCTTAAAAAAGGCTAAATAATATCTTAGTACGTGTTACGTTATTTATAAATTGAGAAGCATAAATTATAATTTAATAGTTTCTTACGGGGACTAAGGAGGCTTTCGTGGATAAAAAGTGTGGCGACTGGCGAGCTCGGCGTAGCGGCCGCGGCGGCGTGCGGCGCGTGGGCGGCGACATGTACAACACATTTGTTCCGATGACGACCGCCGCGATTTTATTATAATTCATTTAACGTGTTTTAAACATACTATATTAGGCGATCGCATTCCACACTCATTGGTACGATAACACTATGAGCAGATCGTCGACATCTCGATTCATAAAGATAGTGAAAATGCCTCGTTTAATATAAAAAGCTTATCTAAACTATGAACCAAGATTTCAAGTTTCAAACACGATACAGTTACTATTTATTACGCGAAGTAATACAAAAATAAATTGTAAAATATCGATCAGTACTCGTAATTCATTGAACTCTTGCTGTTAACATCTAATCATATAGCTATTAGGACCCAAATGAATACATTGCTGGCAAACGAAGTGGACTTGAGACAAACGTTGATAAAAAATATTGTTGTCTTCGACCTGCTCACCCACGGGAAATAATTGGCGTATGAAAAAATACAGGAAGTCATTAGTGGCAAAGCGAGCGGCATCTATTTCACGAGAATGGCCGTTTCAAGAGCCAACTGTGTGTCACACCGGACTGTAATACGAATACAATTTATATTATTTGAATAAAAAAAGTGATTTGAGTACTTAAATATTTAACCTACCTAAATAATATCTAGTCTATGTTTTCACTATGAACTTTGCTGACATTGTCTCAAACTTTCTGAACTCGTGGGAATTTGTTATTGAGTCTCCATTTGTGAACAATGTTATCATTATTATATGACTAATGATAAAAACTAATTTCAATTTGAGAACTAACACTTTCAAACATTTACCATAAAGTAAGTATAAATTTTTCAACTGAGAGTTAATAGAGAACTCTAATAGGCCCTTAATATTCGGTATCGTTTAAAACCCGCTACGGTGTGATAGAAGACAAATGACATTCGTCACTAATAAGCCTTGTGTCCTCGCAATTTGACATTTCAGACATTTTAATTCACTTTTAATTTGACTTATGAATAGGTCTTTTACGCGGTTTGTACATCATTTTATATTCATTAATATGATACTAATGTGTCTCGTTATATGTGGCCAGCCAGTGGGACGGGCCGCAGCCGTTAGTGATCTGTGTCACCTATTGTTGACGGTTCCTACGGTCATTTTCGGTACACCGAATCTTTTTGTTACCAGTTGTTATAGTCGCTGTACAGAAAACGGTTACAAGAGTAATTTGTAGCAATAAACGGTATTTAGAGCGTATCTAATTTCGTATTTTAAACATTATCTTTATCAATTTCTCGAATCGTAGATGCAGTAATTCATGTCTTTTGGAACTATTTTTTTGAGAATTTGACGTTAATTTATCTTATTATGGGCAATTATTTATGCAAAGATAATAGCTCACAGCAATAATTTTTAATTACACATCGTTAATTCATGTAACAAATTCAGAATTTAATGTGTTTGTAAGCTTAGTTTAAATATGATAATGTTTATTACACTATATGACTTCCTTTTAGACAGATATAAGTGCTTGGTTTTATTTTATAATTTTAAGTAACAATGCACGTTATTATATTAATTGTCCATAATTACAAAGGAAATACATTTTAGATAATTTAGTGCCTAGAACTGGTCCGAACTTTTACCAATTTAGATAGAAAATGTTGTGGTGATAGTTTTATTGTCTGTTTATACAACAAATGTGGTATTGCTCTGGGGAGAGCCAGCACTGCGTCATAAAGCGAGTATTCAGAACCGACACCCATAAAAGCTTTATGATTAGTCAAACCGCTGGCGAGGACGATTCATTATGGGCCATTATGCGTCGTGTTTATCGACTTACTCTATACAAGCCAATAAAATAACGAACGACCGAGATAAGAGGTGGACAGTCCTCTAATCTCCGGAACAAGGGACACTAATTCGATTGTGGTTTTGGTTGAGCCTTTTTTGGGGTTTACGGCACAAATTGAAGTGATAAAAAAACTAAAAATTGGCTTTTTCGAGGCCCATTCATTAGTTCCACGCTGAATGGCGTTCGTTGTGTCGTTTTCGCTCAATTAGTTAAACGGAAATTCGAGCTTCGGCCGCTTCGGCGGACGCACACGGCGCGCGCCGCGACTCCGCCTGTGAAATATTACGACGTTTTAAGTGTTGCCATCAGCATTACGATTATACTCAAATGGAATAATCTATGTTAACGTAATATGTGTCGTAAATTTAAAATTTATATTTTCTTGTTTAGATAAGCATGTAAAGCGCGTCCAATAGACACCTACCTCATTGATTTAGGTATTTTAGACGTGTTATTATAATGTTTTAATATTTGGTACTTTAAAATAAATTCTTATACAAATGTATAAATCGTCTGTGAAATTTGAGATTCAATGTTTCTTATTTAAGAAGTAATCACTGAACATGTAAGGGGAAATTCCTTTTCAAGACAAAATTTGATACCAGATAGCCATCGGTGCTAATAGATATATTAAACTTTCTATTTACTGATATAATAAAATAATTCAATTCGCAGAATAAATACGGTTTGCTTTTACACGTCAAATACATGTTAAAAGCTTGACAAGCGAACATAGGAAAGATCATTTAATTAACATAATGACTAATATTATAATTTGCTTGTGTAATAATAAAAGGATGTTAAGAAATATGTTGAAAGTTTTAGCATGAATTATTCCTATAAGGCAAACCTGCAGATTGGCAGAGAAGCTGTTGAACTCTACCAGAGTTAAGAGATTTTGTCTTGCCCCTCCTTAGCGTTTATGAGAAACGCTTATATTCGTAAATGGAGATGTAAGGTCAAAATCATGTGAATAACCACCATGTTGTAGCGTTTTCGCATATGAGAAAAAGTTAAGCTTCGAATGTTGAGGCTACGGTAGAGTTTGAGCTATACATATTTTGTAGCCAGATAGTATAATGGGACCATAAAGTAGAAGTTCCATAATTCACTCGATGATCAAAATAAAAAACGGAAAATGAATCAAGACAAGATTTTAGATCTTAGAACCTAAATTTTGAAGTGCAAAATCATTAAAATCAGGATAAACGTAGTCACTTTATTGATGTATTTCAGTTTAAAGACGACACAAAAGTTGCATTATGGGTAAAGTATTAAATAAGACTTTAATGCCATTATTGGGCACACTGCCACCTTCCCTCCACCCACGTTTTACGTCTCAGTGTTTGTATTTATTTCCTCTATACGGTCGTATAACATTAAACAAATTAAAATCAATAAACGCCCATTACGCGATTCATTAGTCCACGGGCACGACACGGGCGCAGGTGACAAATACTTCGTCTTCACTTTAAAACACACAATAAGTAGATTTGAACACATTTAGCGTATCGTCCGTATAGTTAAAAGCTGTATAATAGCGTTATCTTAGGGCCGGCACTAAATTGGGATGTCTCGGGCGAGCGTGGCGGGGTCTTATCAGTTTTGTCGTGTTCATCTTGAGTTGTGTTAGGCTTTACTCGGGATATTTATGTCGGCCCGCGTCGGGGTGGCGAGCCTACACGCGACAATGTCGAAAACTTATTGTTGACGTCGCACGCGGAATGTAGAATTCTATTCTATTTTCATATAGAAATTGTATTGATATTTACAAGCGAAATGCGTAGGCCGATCGGATTTACCCATATCTTACTTTGATTCCATGTTCACCTCTTTATGTTGATGTATACGAGGCCCAACACCAACTAATTACTACACTACAGCTAATAATAACTCTTATTTGAAACTAAGATGTCGTTTATGAGGCCGTGGGCGCGTTATAGAGTGACAGTAACGGTCGGATAATCGTCGATAGCGAAGCGACAACCCTTGCCGGACGCATCGGTTTGATGAAGCGCTTTTTTGATACTCTTTCACGTTTTTTTTTCACCTTATTGTCCGTGGTCCATTGATAAACGGACAGGTATACGTACTCAGACAGGCGCCAACATTCCTCGCTCCGACCTCACACTTACTCGTTGCCTTATAAAAACGAGCACACTTTTTTATAAGTATTAGCACTTTTTGGACTTATTTGCCTCCCTTTGTGTTCGTCGCTGTTGTTTGTTTTGGTTATTAGAGCGGCTGTAGGAAGTGGACGCGATAAACCTATTGGGCCTAAGCGTTTTATTGTACCAATTTTGGATATCCGTTTTCATTTCACTTATGGAGTGTTCAGAATATATTGAGTCCCGATGCTTGTTCGAAGGCACTTACTTATAAGTCGAAGCCAAATTATATCCATTAACACCTCATCGCGAACGTAGTTAGGTAATAAATATATGAGAATGTCATAAAAACAACAGGGCAATGTTGTTAGTTGTCGCGTTCCAAGACGTATACTCATTAGCATAATGTGTTCATATTAAATGTTTTTGCCAGGTGTTAATTATAAAATTAATGGCACAAGCTGAACAGGTTGCTTGGTTTGCCGCTCCGGGCTATAAATTTAGCAAAAACAATGCGGAACTAATCGCATTAGCATTTTATGAATGGGTGTACCGTGTGACAAACATTTGAAAGTTGTGATGTCGCCGGCCGTGTCAGTGGGGACCTCTGCTGGACAGCAAGGGTCACTGACATCGCTTACACACATCACTTAGACCCTCTTTGATTAGGTAATTATGTAAATTTATATCTAAAGGGCTTATGGAGCTTAATAGAGCAAGTCTTTTGTGTCCTTTGATTGTTTAGTTTGCCTTTAATCAGTTCTTTATTGGTAGATTTGTGTTATGGTGTTGATTTTCTTTAAAGGCGGCTCTTTCTAGGGCTCAAGAAGATTACATTCTATCTAACTCTGTAATCTAAATCTTCATTTAAAACACAATAATCCAAATAAATATACTTGAACTGCCTTCGTAATTTAACACAACTGTCCAGGGCACAATTAAACTCATAATTGAAAGAAGATTTAACATTCAGTCTTCAGGATGTAAAGAACTATCGTCGTATTCCACGTTGGTTGTTTCGGCTGGTGACCCAAATTAGCCTCAATTAGGGTGCTTGCCCCCGCCTCTGGTTTCACGAGAAATTAATAAATAGGCTGCCGGCCTCTTCGTCGCCGACTCTTTTGCGATCGCCGACTAATCGCTGCGTTTACGTTCCTAGTGCAATTTTGATTTATTTGCTAAACGGATCATTTCCGGCACTAAATGACGTTTCGGGATTGTTTAGAGTTCATTCATGCGTTTTTATGTTCAATTTAATTTGTTGGGAAATAAAATTAACCCAGATTTTACTTTTCGATAATTTGTTTATGGTCTTTTTTTAGTTTCATGTGAATGGCAGGTAGGTTTTCTAGTTCGGTTCGAATTTTGATTTAAAATAGTTTTTTTTGATGCCTTAACATTTGTGGAAACAGTTTCATTCAATCCTACAGATGTTGACTCAGATGTTTTACGAACTCAAGTAATTTACCGTGTACTTACATAGATAAATAGATACTCTGACATAGATAATTACCTATGTAACCACATTTTATAAATTGCTGGCAATCTAATGTTGTTTGTAATGATTTTCTCATGATTGCACTGGCCTTTGAATCTATTATTCGTTATTAGGAACAAAGTCGACCACAACTGGCAGAATATAACTAAGAAATAATTTTCCATATAGAAATCGTTTCTGATTCGTGATTACGTGTAACATTATACGTCTAGTTATGCATGTATTGTTTTCTGCTTAAAGTTATTATGTTATAGTTAATTTGTCGGTATGTGCGATGTGGGAATGTTCATGGCTTCAATTGAATGGAGATTGTAAACAAAATTAACTGTAGCGTGACACGAACATGTCGTCCAAGTGGCTTGCGGCGACTTGTTCTAATTCTTGATTACAGTGAAAGGAGATGAGAAGGACTGTGTTTGATGTCTAGTGAGATGACAGTAATAACATAAAAGTTATTATTTGTATCATTATAACGTAAAAAATTGTTCTTACTTTAAAGTTTCCTCCCACTGCTGGGCTCCCTCTTTCTCGTACTTAATTCTACGGTCTTGTGTCAGCCTCATCCAGACTCGACCAGAGACCTTAATTATATCGTCGACCCATCTTGCTCCAAGAACACCAATAAGCTATCTTTGCTGATGAGTTTTTATTCAATTTTGTTAAGTAACACTATAACAGTTTCCAGAAATAATAGTCTGTCCTTTACCCACTCTAACCATATCCATCAGATCGAAATATCATCTCCATCATAGCTATAATTCTAATCTAAATACAGTTCTGCTCCACACCGAGCCATATCCCTGAGGGCGCCAATATCTGTTGTATTGACTCTTACAGTTGACACAGGGCATTCTGTTTGATTAACCTGTGCCGAATAAACACCGCGGGCTTTGTTTTGCTGACGATCAATCGGTAGGGTTAGCAGTATTTGCACGGGATCGTTTCGAACTAACTTTGACACTCGTCTGCCGTATTTCGAGGTAAACGGTTCGTTTTTATGGGTTAATGGAATGACAAATATGGATAGGCGTGTTTCTGATAAGGCGATTTTATTTTGCTGTTGTATTTTTTTATATTTGTGAGCAGACTCTACCTTAAGCCTGTTACTATCATCCTAGCCTTTGCTCAAGTACGTCCGAGTCTAACTCAATTACCAGGATCGATTGCCTATCTGTCCTCTTCAGCCCAGTTATCTGGGTTATTCCAATTCCAAAAACTAAGCAACTCGTTATTCCATATAAGGTCACTCATCCAAGGACCGATCGTATGATGCGTAGCTTCAGCTTCTCGCGCTTAGCTCTTGTCCAGTAGCATAGCTATGAACTCTTTTGAGACCCTGTTACGAATGAATTTTATTATTGACCGTAGGTACGTAAAGCCGATCAACTATAGTTGAGCAAATCAAATATTAAGTGTATTTCCTTTTCTTCCACATTGTATACTACATAAACCTTAAATAGAAATAAACAACTTGAAAAACTAGAAACAACGGAGATACATTTCTTTCACAACCGTAACGAAGCATAAAATCGACACAAATACTAAAAGAATAAGTACTCTTTCCCTTAATAAAGATATGAAGCCTTCAAAAAAGGTCTGTGTACAGAAATATCATTACCAACAATGTACACATCGATTAAATCAATGAAAACCACCACTCAAACGTTGTGTCATCGAAATCCTTGGTACCTATTGAATTATTCTTATCTCTCCACTTACAATACTGCGCGTGATGTCACCGGGGCCCGAGCAGGTATCATTAAGTACCTTTAACTTGACAACTTTAATCTTACATCCCTCGAAAATATCTCCAACTCTATCTTCTTACATATAAAGTTCAAAATTCAGTGGTGTTAGTAATTTGTATACGGTTATAAGTTTGTGTTTGTTATCTGCATCCCGACTTGTGACACCTCGGCCAGACCGGACGGATGGAGTGGTGCCCGACTAGGAGACTTCAACAACTTTTAATAAAATGCATATTGTTTCTCAAGTTTTTATTGTTTATTATTAATCGATTGGTTTTCGATGTAGATATGATATCTGGGGAATCGGAGAACACTTACCTTATCTACGACGTCAAATAAAAATATGGAATACTAAAAAGGGTAAACATGTTGAGACTTCTTGCATAAATATTCTGTAATATTATGTTTTTGTATAGAACCTCACTGACTTACCTGATGTGGGTAGTCGAGTTCTATGCCCGGAAATGTAAGAGATATATACCCTTTTGCAGTCTCGTGCGAGGTTTCCATAACCATGACATGAATAAGCTTTAGTTGTTGAGATATCAAATATTGACTTTAACTGGCATCGTCGTTAAAAAGAAGCTTCAGAAAAGATATCAACTTGGGCATTAAATGTCCCACAAGAGACGTAGTTATTTTGACAATAGCTATACACCGATTACTTCATATATCGAGAATATACAACATTACAAAAGTAAGTTACCAAGTTTTGTAAAGCCTTAAGCTTAAATAGTCGATAAAGCCTTCAGGCAAACATCATGGCGTCACGTTTCTTCGCTTGTGTTTTCTTTATTCTGGACTTAAACACACAGATTATATAGATACACTTACACTGAAATGTGGCCTATACATCCTTAGGTTTACGTTTGAGTATTTTAAAGCTTTGCTGTTTTATGCAAATATTTAATGCATACTAAGGAAGTGTTGAAATTACTACAAGGTATGTACCTAAACATGATTTAATACCAAAGATTTTTTTTTTTTACTGATAAGATTAATTTTTCATTGTTTCAATTCAATTTTCAAATTCGGTATGTAATATTTTTAATCGATTTCGAATCGAAAAAAATCGTTAAATATTTTAATATCCAGTGTCACAGTTTGAACGCGCACGATTGAAAGAGGCGCCTAACAGATTAGGCGGCCGAGCTCGCTTCGAATTAATTTGTTTTAAGACTAATAAACACTCTAATTAACCAATTACCATTAGATCTGTGTGTGCGTGAGATAATACCTCTTTGGTGTTACAATGAACAAACAAATCGGATCTAAATTGGTTTTATAAGGTGACGTGAATCAGATTAAACGGTGATACTTATCGCATCCCTAAACTTTATTAATTGTTTTTGCATTAATTTATGAAGGCTTATCTGAATAGCTTCTCTTTGGTAGCTGATACATGTAATATACTCTTTACGTTTTTGGTAACAAAGGATTGTGTGATATATTTTTATTAGATCTCACCTATGCCGTAATCCTGCACTCCCTTTGATTCATTCTCCGGCCAGGATTCATAGTGTGGTGGCATGATAATACGTATACTTATAATGAATATTTTAATTATTACCACAAGTATTTACTTAATAAAATAAGAATAAAATAACATTATTTGTAAATAAATACCAAAAAGGTTGAAATGTTTAAGTTAATCTTACATCAAAGCTTTTAACGATTGCGATACAAAGTATAAACGGCCTTAATGTTGTATGGATAACTCTAATTACTACTTGACATTGAAAAAGACATTGCTGATATAAATACAACGTCAGTTGAATGAATGTTTGTGTTAGCGACGTAATGATACGTTAACGCGATATTAATGCATTAACCCAAAGAACTCAAGATCGCAATAGAATACTCATAAACCTTCAGTTATTACAATATTTTTAATAGCCACATTCGCCACACAAAAACATAAAAGCAACATCAATTTATCCGACCAATGGTTTCGCTACTCGCTTTTTATTAATCCACCGTACATTCCGAAGCGTAGGCCAACTCAAAAATTCTCACAGAAACGAACATTTAATAATACGAATGAATATAATGCGATTCAAACGATTTATTTTCCGTGTAAGCACATCACGTACGAACTAAATCATCGGTCGGGGAGCCGAAAAATATACCAGAATCGGTCCTATTAGCTTACGATTGGATCATTCGATACAAATCGTATGAAATCGATTCGTATCGAAGTTAAACACTACAATCAGCGACCACTCGTTGCAGCTGTTAGTTATGCGATCGGCGTCATCCACTAAAATAATATGACACAGCCATTTCTGTATCTCCTTCGTGCACCCAAAAAGGAAAACTATTGATATAGCCATAATTAAGTATAGTAAGGTAGCAGCCGCAGAAAAAGCGGCTTCAATAACAATCGACAATAATATAAACGTTAAAATAGAATGTGTTACAAATCGGTATTTATTAAAACAGAGGTCAAACATTAATGACTAATAAATTACAGTTTTCTTTAATTAAAACGAACATTAAGAAAAGTGTCAATTAATTTAATACTCAACTTATTTTTTGTGAAAAGAGCTAATTAAACGGACAGATTCTAAATTATACTGTTGTCATAAAACCTTATTGCTTCCTGAGTGAATGGCAAAATCTGTTTTCAGTACCTACAAGACGGGCAAAGTATAATAAGCGTCGACAAATAATCGTCATCAATGGATGGAACATGTTGACGGTACTCGGGATCAACGGCAGACATTGTAAGTGGTTACCCATGCTTTCCGAGCCTATAATTTGACAATATTTTGTGTCATTTGGGCTTTATTATTACTTACGCCATTGACTGTGGATATAACGTTAATACACGAACATCGCGTCCGCTGGCACGATTAAGGGCGCGGTAACCACAGGGTCCCCAAATTCAATATTAAAAGCATCCTCCAACGTGATCGGCAACTAATAATAGTTTAATTTGAAGAAATGTCCCTGAGAAAATGACGGAATGTCAACCTTTTTCTAATGTTTTTTTGAACGACAAAATGAAATAGCTCGTTTCGAAATTTAAGATCAGAATTACAGTGTTTACGGACACGATGTTTTGGTATTAATGTCTGTTCTATTGCAAATAAATAGGATATTATGGTCTGTTATGTTGTGTCATTAGCTCGTTAATGTGTTCCAAACATATGTAATGGGATCATTTTTTGGAAAATCATTAATTTTATTTATTGTCTTTGGAAAACATATGGCGTTTATGTAAGTTGCTTCTTTACGACGCTAACTTACAGATTAAATAATATAGATTGTCTAAGACACCTCCTTGCAATCCTTTAACAAAAACCTAATCACCAATACATCTGAAAATTCTATCACAAAGGAATCTTTACAAATGCATTAAAACCAGCGGCCAACAGAGACACAGATCAATCTAATTCCAATAAAATCTAAACAAACAAGAGAAATATGGCGTCACGTAATAAAATCTAAATTGAGTCGGTCTGCATTCAAGGGTGGCTCCTGGCTTGGCTGGGTTGGCTCGACTGACTTGGTTGGGTTGAATCTAGTTAGGTGTAAATAGAGGCATCGTTTATGTGCGGTGCGGCGGCGGCGTAATGCAGAAGGGCGGTGAGCTCCCAGCCCATGCATACTAACGCGGGTAATAAATAGCCTGATGCCATGTTTACCCCTCATCTCAGCCTCGGACCGACGTCAACTGCTCAATGTATTCCGAATTTGAATGTAAACGGAAAATTTTGCTTCTGGCTGGTTTTGATTGAGTAATGTCAGTTGGATTATGTTTTGTTTTTAAGATTTGAAGCGATTCGGTTTTTAAACTTTGAAGTGTAAAATGAGGTTTTATTTAAAATTAATAGGATATCTACCTTTCTTGAGGTTTATAAAAAATGTGCAAACAAAACTAGAAAAAAAAACAAAGAGCTTTCTTTATGCACAGGCTTAATATCAATAGATAACCGTTTTCATTAGTATTTATAAAAGTCAAAGAGGCATTTTGACAATACATTATTCTTGATTCGTCGTGATTGATATTGAGCATTGGGAATGACTTAAGCTTAAGCTAATTAACACTTTGATTTATAGTGAAAAAAAACATGATGTCAAGTTCTTATTAATCTATGAGTCAGGCCATTTATCGATAAGTAATAATGATTATATTATTTACAAGCGCTCAAATCGATACCCTGGCCTTCGATTTTATGTAATGTGAACAAAGTCATTAACGCTAAATGCAATGTTTCTCACAGGTAGGCCATGGGCAGACATGGTTTGTTATTGACATCATAATAATAACGATTACATACAAATATTACTAGTACATACGTGGGTATAGTCAGTCCACAGAATACATAGTAATGATGTGATTTCTTTAATTGATGTCAAAAGAGTTAATTTCTGCAAATCAGCTTCTGAACACAGACCTTAGTTTGAGTTTTTACAGCACGACTTATTTTACGGAACACATTCACATAATGTTATTTCATTTAAGCAATTTCGGTCACAGAATTTTCGGAACATGACATATCACTTATGAAATTAAACATTTATAAATCATCGACTTAAAAAAACGAACTGTCAAAATCGAAGTAAATTAAACAAAATACATCACTATTAAATGATGTAACGGTTTACTCACACGTATTTATCGGGGTAGCCCGACTAGTTTCAGACCCAACCGGAGCCCTTAATCATGAGCAGACGCGGCGGGATCGCGAGTAGAACTGAAAAAAAAGACATCACGCATTACTTAACCTAGTTCTTCACAGAATACAAACTAGCTCCGCATTTTTTACTAAGCCATCAATTAAAACAATACGTTGTTTCGTAATCTGGCAAAAACCAAACTAAATCAATCACGGCGTGTCTGTCCGGACACTTAGCGGTTCTTCGGCAAAACCTAGTGCCTAGTTACCAACAAGCGGTTATTTAAGAGGGGAAGTACTCGGTGTAATCACAATAAATACAATTATGTAAGTTTTTAACAATAGAACATAAATCGACGTCAGGAACGCAATGCGGATGTTCGGCGTGACACTCTAATGCAGAAATAAATATTGCCATTAAAAAATAACAAAACGGTTATTACAAACATGGTTTTTGTCGATAAAATAATGTTTAATGTCTGTTTGATGCTGAATTAAATTCTTATTGTCGTTGGTGGCCATTATTTTATTAATAGCATTATAAATGGAGGTGAATTGTCATAGCGCGGATAATGAGGAGAGTTTTTGTCATGTGTCCTTTGCCGTCACCGACTATTAAGTGCGACCCTGCGGCACTCGGCCCACAGACTCACTTATGAGAACTTATTCGGGGCATAATTGACCAAAACCGTCGCATGTATATGATATCTATTTTTTACAACTCATTTTTTACATTTAGGTACATAAAACGTTCTTTCTTGTTTTTTTTTTAATAGGAATAGTTTCTGTTTTTTAAATTATAGAACAAGCTGTTTTAGTCGAAATGACGTTTGAACACGGCAACCCGCGGCGGCGACAAGACGCACCGCCGTGCGCACGCGCAGCGTTGCGTAAAAAGCACTGCGAACAGGCAGCGGTGCTTAATGCAGATAATGAGACCATCATCGTTTACAGAAGTAAGTTTAATTAACGTAAAAAGCGCGTTTACTCTAACCGCCGCGTTATCGCGACCATCTTGCCACTTAAGTATGACTTTTGTTCATTATTTTGTTGCGCGCTTTACGTGTCTGAGCCGTTTCCGGCCGCGCTCGGCTCCTAAACATCAATTTAATGCTCATGTGACTGTTTGATCCCATGTGCGCTCGCTTTAATTTCAATCTCTGTTTAATTAATTTTTAGCCATAAAACACAGCCTATTATATTACATCGCTGTGGAAAGTAGGATTTAGGCCGTATAGATGTAATTAGTGTAATTGCTAACTGTTTTCTTAAGTATAGTGCTGTGAGATTTCTACTTTGTTTGTGGATCGGCTTGGAATATGAATGACTTCGTTTTATTTGGTACCTTTTACTTATTCAAATGTTTTTTTTTTCTTCCATTCTTTATTCAGATGTATGACATGATAGTGGCTATAAGATAATAAATATGCAATGATTACTCACATATGAAGGTACATACCATATATTTGCAAAAAAAGGTTTAAAGTACATTTGAAAACAAAACTATTATGAAATTGCAGAGCACAACACAATCCCTCAACTTTTTGGTCTTATCGCAATCTTAAAATCACGCAAAAACTTCAACGTTCAAAACACCTTTCCTTCCACACATCATAAAGCCAATCGAACGATTTACAAGCTGTACCTAAACGAAGGCTTTCGTTCAAAACTGAATTAATAACCGCGCTGTACATGCCCCGCCATTACGTTTTCACGGTCCAAGTAATACATTGCTCAACACAAGTTTCGGAACTTACATGTACGTACTTTCATGGTGATCTCTTACATAATCATACATTATGCGACCGACTGTACATAATTTCTACCGCTATTAGTTTTATCAAGCGGGGAATTGTTTTTAATGTCTATATTTAACTATTGTTATGTATGTGCGTTTGTGTTACGTAGGTAAATGGTTTCCTGAAGTATTGCTTCACGTTTTTCATATGTATGAGTTGACTTTGGTAAACATATATGTCATTTGGGATGTTTTGTTATTGGTCTACCATTTTGTCATGTAATTAGTTTATTTTATAAAATTCAAATTTATATTTTTTTCAACAGATTCTAATGTTGTTCATAACTCCGTAGAGTTATGTAACTCTATATTTAGCGTTCATAAACGTCATCTAAAGTAGCATAACACAAAAATGATTTTAACGCCCTGTGACATATTGTTGCATCCTTAATATATATAAATTTTAAGATTAACGAAAAATATAACAAAAATTGATACGTACCCAAAGGGTAAAAACGGTATGACAACAAACTAAAACTAAAATAGAGGTTAAGGAACCTGAAACTGAAATTTATTTGGTACCGTTCCTTAGCCTACCTGGCTAAGAACAAACCGATTTGTTTTACCTTTACGGAATAGGCTCTTCATCTTTCAAGCTACAACATGCATCGGATACAACACACTAATGATTAAAACAACAATAATTGATACCCCATAATTTAATGCCATTTATAATTGTTTTTCGTTAACTGATTCATGACATTTTTAATTAAAAACCTTGAAAAGTGTTTGTCTCTACATTAACATCAACATGTGCTTCGTCTTGAAAGAGATATGTAATTTTATGACCATTCAACTTGCTTAACCGCCACAATTACAGAACATTCATAAAAAACCAGCGACTTCACATAAATTGATCATAAAAGAAAAAAAAATGTGCAAGTATCAAACAGTTTTACATTTGCCAGTGAATGGTAATCATTAATGTGGGTTATACGGCCTATTAAACTGTCAGGGAAATAGTCAATAGGCGCGTAAAAAGAAATTAGTGCCGTGGTTACCTAACATAGGTATTATAAGTTAAGTTAATGCGTCTATAAGACGCCGATATTGTCAGCGGAGTAGCGCGAGACAAAGAATATCTGATAAAGGGTAAGCGGGCACGCGAAGTGTCGCACATGCGCAACGACGCCACTTCTTGTCTCAGCTCGCTTGCACAACGATCAAAACTGTGCGGTGTATAGTGTATAACCGTGTTACGTCACCAACCTAATAATGTTAGGAGAAAAAAGACGAGCAATTAAATAAGTATTTGTTAAGCTTGCTCCGAGTAAAAACTCTGAATTAATGCGCGCCAAGCTTCCTGATAATGAGTAATTATTGCAATTAGTGTACGGTCAGCGAGTTAGCTGTCGTATTTTATGTGTTCGCTTTGTTTAATTAATTATAATATTTAATTAACGCGTGTCATGCGGCCCGATGTTGAGGCAAGATTCAAGAATAAATTTTACTTTGAACAAATTAGATGGATATAATCGTAAATAACGCGGTTGTTGTCGGTACGAAAAATATTATTTTGGTCTGTTGAACATTTATTTTAGTAAATGATTTTTATTTAAGAGGCGTGAAGGATATTCATTATATTTGTAATTTTCTGTATTTGATACATTGTTTTATTACAGTCAAGTTAGTTTGCAATGGATAGATCGAGAAAAATAGATATATACATAATTTTAGATGCAAACATTGAGTATTTTTTTACCTTTTCTTAAACGTCTCTTTTAAGAAAATTTAAGAAAAAACTTAAATGTATACTCTTTTTCACAATAACTGCTATAGTTGTCGTTGTTGTTGACTCTACCCGGCGGGAAGAAGGCGGGGAGAGGTGCGCGGGCGCAACTCCGCGACACAATTATGTCATTCGATCACCACAATTACGTGGGAATATATTAGATGTTCATAACTTCATACAATTATTGATTTTGTGAGCTCACGACTGTCTGTGTGTCTGCTACTCGCATGTGAAATACAATTATTAGTAGATAATTTGATTTAGTAACTGTAATTATATCTAGAGTTAACATGACAGAATGTGGGTGTGTTGTTTTTATTTGTGAATGTAGTTCTTAGCTTATTTGTCATCGATTCCAGGCTCTTTGAGTATTTGGTATTGTTGGGTTCAAAGTAGTGTATAGGTTATAATAGAGGTAAAGATCAAAAATAGTTTCATCTTATCTTTGGTAAATAATTTTCGTTACTTTTGTAGCAGGTACCTATTAGGTATATATCTTGAAGTCGTTGAAGTAAACATAAAACTAACATAAAAAAAACTAAACAAAGGAGTGTTTATCTCATATCAAAGGGGTGAAAGGCTAAAAGGTTAAAGACGCAAGATTGCTTAAAAACAACACTAAATGACCACTTATAAATGTAACAGGAATATTTTATGCATTTCCAAGAGGTCTTATCTAGAATATTTAATAACGCTTCCGCGGCCCACATCCGCAGAACCAAAACAACCTTGGTACGTTTTTGGAAGCAATCATTAACAAAAAGCTCACATAAAAGAGCAACCGCACCGGAAAAGTGCAGAAACGTTACTAGTGTAATTAAAACCGACGATTCCATGGAAATCGATAGCGAAAAAACAAGTTACACCGCGACTCGATACCGAGAACGGAAACGCTCGATAAACGCTCCAGTTTGCCGAGTTGCGGCCGGCTAATAAATTTATTATCATTTAAAATTATCATATTTGTAATATAAATTGCGAGTAGGAGCCATAAAAGTGGTGTGATTAGAGTTTTTCAGGTGGTGGCTGGCGGCGGGAAGCGTGAAATTACTGCTAACGCACACTCGTCTAGTAGGCATTCAATAGTATAGGGCGGTGGAGGCACGCCAGCGAGGCTAGGCGAGGCTATGCGAGTCGAGACTGCGAGAATAGACACAATAAAAAAAATTGGTTAGATACTAGCAAATATTTTAATATTTTTTTGATATATTCGTAGGTGGTAAGTAAGCTCTACAAAAATGCAAGGAAAATAATTAATGTTAAATAAATAAATAATAAATAATTAACTGTTGATTGAATGCACGTAATATGAATAACATAATCAATGCAATAATGAAACTCTAATAATATATAGAATTTATGAACTTTTTCTAAGTATTTCAGACATTTCAAGACGTCACCTAACCCGTCTCCTAACCTTGTGTTACCTAATCCTTTAACTTTATCATCAACAAATCATCGCTCCATCACATCCTATGTACAACGTACCCGACTATCTCTACACACGTGCATGTGTGCGTGCAGCACACTCGCAGTACTTTCAATAAACGCTTAGGAGCATTTGTACTATTAAATAGCCTTACATGCGATTAAAGGTTCACGCGAGCGTGTAATGAAAATTCCCAATGCTACAGTATACAGATGGAATTCGCTAGAACGATTTTTTTTCAACCAATAACTTACTTAATGGTTTTCTTGACCTAAGTACCGAGTTGGTTCCAAGTACGAAGAGCATTATCGATTGCTTCATTACCACCGTGTCATAAACATTCTTCTAATAAATTTTCATTGGCGTAAGGTGTGATGCTATAAAAACTCTATACGGATACCTCGAGAGTGATGATCTAGTACCTGTTAACGTAAAATATCAAGGCTTAATGTACTGAAATACACAATTTGTATGATAATTACTACTTAACGCTTTCTTGTCGACTTGTTTGCTTAGTAACTTGACATGTAGGAAATTATGCTAGTCATGTTGATGTATCATGAGTAAAGTGAGGTAGGTCTTTAGGTGGGATCTAGATATTGAGACAGGTACATGCTAGCCTACTTAATGAAAGATTTAAAACTGTTTCACGTGTTTTGTACTTGAGGCTTACATCTGGTTCACTTTCAATTGTCTGTGTA
Organism: Trichoplusia ni; assembly: GCF_003590095.1. NCBI lineage: Eukaryota > Metazoa > Arthropoda > Insecta > Lepidoptera > Noctuidae > Trichoplusia > Trichoplusia ni. The sequence continues at coordinate 2,769,230 of NC_039481.1, forward strand.
AATGGTTTGTGCACGTGTACAGCTCTATCTACAAAAAATAATAGTTTATATATCGTAATTGCCTTTTTACAATTTTTTACGGAATGTCTCAGACAAGCAGTGTTTCAGAAGCCGAGTCCCTATGATTTTAGTGGGTTGGTAAAATGAAAATTGTTATTTTATGTTTCATTAAAATATAAATGCCTTAAACTAGTGTGGAATCATTAAACATTATATAAAAAAACTATTTGTTCAAACACTATAAAGAAACCGGTCAAGTGCGAGTCGACACAGAAAATTCCGTAAAAACAAGCTCGAGGAAAACAATTTTGAAAAAAGAAAATTATCACCTATCAGATCATCATCAAACGACGGAGTCTTTGTATTAGTTGACGTTAACCTAACTCCAAATAAAAATCTTTTTTCCAAGAACCACTCCCATTACAGCTTAAACTTTCCGCCCCTACTTAAGATAGCTACATTGTATGATATCAGTGCATCACTCACGCGAACTCTACCCATCCCGGAAGAGAGGCACGTCACTAAAACAAATGACATAACACAAACGTATTGTTAAAGATACTGTATCGGTGTGTGTAGTTTTAATTGTGTATATAATCGGTGAGTGCGCGTGAGTTGCTCTACTGTGACCTAACAGTAATTGTAGCACTTATGCCATTTTTTCCTTCGGCCATTAGTGCTCTTTACGAGTTGCACTGAGCATGCACGAATTGCACGATATGAGCATTTTAAATGTATTAACGTATGCGTTATTTCGTCTACAAATGTGGAAATTAAATATTAATTTCCGTGTCGTTATTTAAGAGTTTGTATCATTTTAGATACTTGATACTATGTGGTATTTTAGTTCCGTACCCAAAGAGTAAAATGAAACCCTAATACTCAGGTCGTCAGTATGTATGCTTGTGTTTTTCACTGGACTGTATCTCATGAGTATTTTTGTTGCCATTTTACCATAAATACTAAAATAAAGATCCTAATTAACCAACAGGTGCTGGAAGACCAACATTTTTTTGGTAACAACCCTCAATACTTTTTGTCGCCCAACCTATAATTTTGTTTTCGCATTTTTGTACGGATCCCTACTGACTCGCAATTCTGACTCGCACATGACATTTAATAAATAGATTTACTAATGAAAACTGTTTTTTTCCGTTATCATTTTGATTTCTAGTGAGATTCCTTGACTTGATCCCTTGACTCTGCATATTGTGTAACCCAATTAAACATTAGTTATATAAAGAGAAAAATTGAATGAGATTTATGTGACAGCCGGTAAACCATCAAATATGTAGTTACAAATTATATATTTTTAATAATTGCATTTTAAAAGCAGTGAACGACATTATTTCACCTAGGAACTTTTTGCCATAAATAGTTTTACGATTTTTCTCAAGCCATATTAAGTAGCGTCACTCGGAATCCAATATGGAGCAGTTTTTAAACTGCCTAGATAACCGAGTAGAAGTTGTTTGTTTTAAGATTTGGCGTCTTTGCATGTGACGGTGTGGCTCAAATGTTTGTGAACACAATGCGACACATTAATTGCGGATTAATTCCTTAGACCGCGAGTAGATTTTTTTTGTCAAACTGAAAAAAAAAACAATTCGTTCTTAAATTTACCTAAACGCGTTTATTTTTAGTACTATTTCATTTAAATGTGCTTTAAAGAAAAATATATTACTAACGTTTTCTTGTCCAAGTACTATGGTCAATGGAAAGCAGGAAGAAAGATATTTTCCTTGGCGTGGCTGTAGGCCTTAAAATTTGTTTTTTACAAAACAATTCATGTTTGTAAACCAAAATGTTTGTACCTGTTTAAATATGAATTTGATTTAAAATAAAAGTTAGACAAAAATATTTAAAAAAAATATTACATTAAATACACTACTATTAATTAAAAACGGATTTTTATCCTCTTTCACATTCATAAATATGAATACTCGGAAATATAACTATAAAGTATATTGTTTCATATTTTTACAATAAAAATCAATTATTTCTTCATTCATTCATAGCTACCAGGAACAGGTGATAGTTCATAAAATTAAAGAAACGAACACAACGTTGTTGTTTCGTATGTAATGAGTCCGACATTTCAAATGAAATGTATTGACTTAATTGTTTTTATCAGCTGATAAGACACAATGGCTTGTTTAAATGAACTACATAAATTATATGAATGGTAATACCTGTAGATGATACATGAGGTCTACTAGCACCTTGTAAAGTAAGACAGTTGCAATTGTGAGAGAGAGATGTAGCTCTACGTTGTGTATTGCACTATCCTGTTCCCACATATGCCTAGGACTTAATGTAAAAGAGAGGTGGTAGTTTTTCTGGTGATAAATAAAACCCAAGGGCTAGATAGAAATTAAAGAAGTCGGTTAACTTGAGTTACTACTTCCTATGAACTCTATATTTCTCCTTGACTGATTGATATTACTCAAACTGAAAGGTTAAGTTTCAAAAGCTTGTCTTTAAGGCAGCCATTATTTAACGAGATGTATGTTCGACAATTAATCAGAACTACCACTTGTTAACTCATAAACCTAGACATCTGTACATAAAAGATTCACAATTTTTTTCAAGAAAAGAATCAATTTTCAAAAGGAATAATGATAAGGCTAGTCTTTTAAAATTGTCGAGAGCTGAAGAAAATTTATCTGGTAGGATGATCGTTTGCCTCAAGAAATACCATAGTTAAAATGAAGGAGGAAACGACTGCTTTCTTGGATAAAGCAGTTTTTAACAATGTTCAAAACCTTGTTAAAAATATGTCTGTTGTACCTATGTTAAAACATGTTACGTCTATTTTGATTACGAGACGAAAAATATTTACGGAAGATGCCTTCACGTTAACTAGGATACCATGAGTAAATAAAACAATTCTTTTTTACGAATATTGGTGCTTGAGAACTCCTTTTATTACAGATTAGTTAAGTCAGATTCATCATCCTAGCTTTTTCTGTTAACCGCATGCAGCTAAATCCCAGAGTTTTACAAGGAGCGACTGCCTATCTGACCTAGCTTAACCTAATTGCCTAAATACATAATTACACGATATCCCTAAGTAAGACTGAGTGTCCGATTTTCAGCTTCACCAGTAACGACTGTCAAAGATGTACAGTCGTAACTTAGCTCGTTCCTCAATTTTAAGTTTTGTTAAATAAATACATTATTTTAAGCCTCATCCTTACAATACAACATTGCAGTGTTAATTTATATCTACTTATGATTATAATTGTGGACCTTTGTCCTCTAATTAGGTTTGTTTTGTTTTCGTGTCACGCTATATGTTGTGAGCAGGCCTTTACACCTTACTGTATGTTTCTTGGAAATCAAACGATGGTGTCAAAAAGGTTTTTGCTTGCTACCTAAACGTGTAAAAGTAGGGCTGTTATTTGTTTAATTTTTGTATATCTGTTATGTGTCGTGTAATGGGTAGTCACCACTTCTTAGACTTAACAGTTAAAGAAGTAGGGACGCGAAACATAATATGGTGTCTTTCGCAGTAATTATTTTAATCCTTGTGGAATGCTGGATTTCACAAACATTCAGGTCACATGCATTCAGACTCAGAACGAGCATTGATGAATCACATAAACGCTTGTTCTACGCGTCTCTTTCAGTACGTTTGAGGGTTTGTTATCACTATACCGAAGGAGACAATTAAAACTCTTATTCGAACGTAAATATAATGCAAATTTTATAAAATACAATACTTATATGTACAAATACGATGCTTTGGTTCATGTATTTGAATTAACTGTCTACAAACTTAATGACGATGTCTACAACTTAATGAATGATAAAGAGACTATAATGTTGAACGTAAGTACGTTAACTACACAATCTTTAGCAGGCCAGTTCAAATCAGTGTTACATATTCTGAGTCGTATAGAGAGGGGCTGTGAACCTTCCTAACTTGAAGAAGTCTAGTGAGGCATGAAATTAACAAGAAAGACAGGGGTCTGTGCAAAACTACGTATCTATACATATATGTACGTAGGTATGTGTATAAGCACTTATTAGATACAGTAGGTTTGATTTCTGAGTTCACATAGTTATGTACATTTAGGTATGGCCATTCGAAGCAGCTTATTAGAATGTTAGTTGATTCTAACAAGACAAAAATTTCGCATAAGTCTACTTATATTGTTACATTATTTTTTGTATACCTTGATATGACAGTTAAAAGTCTTTAAGCTATGTATGTAATTTACTAGCTGTTGCCCGCGACCTCGTCCCCGTGGGTGTTTTTTTCACATTTTCCATTGTATCTTCGCTCCTATTAGTCGCAGCGTGATGGTTTATAGCCTAAAGCCTCCCTCGATGAACGGTCTATTGAACATAAAAAGATTTTTTCAACTTGAACCAGTAGTTCCTGAGATTAGCGCGTTCAAACAAACAAACAAACTCTTCACCTTTATATATCAGTATAGAGTATAGATGTGGTAAGTAATGTTTTAAGGCGTTATTTTAAAATCAGATTAAATTAAATTACATTTGAAATGAAAAATTTCAGATTAATTGAAATACACATCACCAAGGAGTAAGTCGACTTAACTACTACTGTACTCTTAAAATGAAAAACTAATTAAAACAAATGTTTTAAGACATTCCCCTCTTTTGCATGAAAGGGACCCGGGAGCTTCAGCTTCAATACCGATTTAATCTTTCAACTGGTTATTCATTAACTCCTTAGTTCAAAGTTACTTCACCTTTAACTTAGGTTTTCGAAGCTTGAAGCATTTTCACAATTATAGATTAATAAGACACTTGAAACAAATACCATTAGAACTTACACAATCATGTTATGATGTAGCCTCCTGAACACTCCACCTACATATATAGTTAAGACAATTTTATTAAAAAAATGTAGAGTTCTTTATTTTTTTGAAATATACAGCAACCCTTCCCTGTTCTATCATGGAACTACATTTGTACCTATATGTTATCTTATGCTTCCTTTTTTCTAGTATTGTATTCAAGGATTTTAATTAATATTTTCCTTGACTAAAAAAAAACCCGTGTAAAGATATACCAACCTATTTAAAAAAAGGAAAATGTTAATCATAAATACGTACGTAAGTTCCTCTTAAGTAACATGTAGGTCTTTGAAAATACAAAACTTCTATTACAGGTTGAGACAACAAAAATATACAATTTAACCACTTATTAGGCCGGTGTATCCCTATGTACCCCTGCCAACCTTCTGATAGTATTGAATACTCTGTCATATTTGATAATTTAAACGAAGCTTTTTAAATTTTTTTCAAACATGTATTAAATTGGCTCAACAAGTAGTAAGAGGTATCTTTCTATAGAAGCCAAAGGGAAAATCACAAAAATAACAAATAGCAATGATGTTCATTATCGCTATCGCTATTCCTACAGATAAAAATATTTTTCCCTCTTTAGAAAATTACATTATTATTCTAAACAAAATTAAATACTACCCCTCTATCTACCATCGAGTTAGGTACATACGTCTGCTGTAGAGTCCGAAACGCATTTCTTTGAATAAGAGAATATTTTATATCAAAAAACTCTTTTGGACTAGAGATAAATAACTAACTTGTCTGTATCATAAATATTAGTAATTCATGTTGGAGCACAAAGTTGCGAGGCTGACACGCTAGCCTCAATTTGGCGGGCGTGAACTAATTACTAGAGTGTAGTGTCGCCAACTTTCAGTAAAACGCCGTCATAAAGTGCGATATCCCGCTGCGAGAACGCTTTATTTTCCTATAAAAGCGTTTTATCCACGTATAAAAGCTTAAATCCGCGCGGAGCTTTCTCCCGGCGGCGAGTTGGTAAAAAGAGCATTAAGTTGGTGCGGCAACATGGCCGGGGCCCGCCCCGCTGCGCCCTGCGCGCCGGTTGGCTGGCGGCGGCAGGCCGCGGCCCGCCCCCGGCCGCCAGCCCGCGCCGAGCGCCGCGCCGCGCCCGCGCACATCGCCCGCGATCCGCGCCGCGCGCTCACCTACTCTACGCTCTCCGTCTGCGACACACGATCCGATCCGCAGACAACTTTTATTCGTGAGAACTTTAGTGCGGTTATTTTGTTTACCTGTGACTACTACGGTTGTCGGAGATCTACTATTATTATAATAACATTGCAAACTGTTGAAGAAAAGTGAAAATTTAAGTTAGTTGAACTTTGTAAAAGTTTGGACAGAGGAACTGATATCGGTCAGCCGGCGATGCGAGGTCGGAGCCTGTAAAGTTAGTTGTGTGTTTGTCGTTTGGATATTCCCGGGTCGGTTTGGTGATGTCTTGTTGAGTGCGGCGAGCTGGGGGCGCTTGAGCTGTGCGTGGGGCGGGGGTGGCCCGCGCTGGATGCGCTAGGGGCGGGTGGCGGCGGCGCGGGCCCCGCCGGCGCGCTGGCGATGACGGTGCAGCGCGAGGAGCGCGAGGCGCGCGCGCCGCGGACCCGGTTCATGATCACCGACATCCTGGACGCGCCGCCGCGGGACCTCAGCGCGCACCGCGACTCCGACTCCGACAGATCTGCCACCGACTCACCAGGTACGTTACTACTCTAGCTCTACTCTACATACCCATCACCATTGTTGCAAATTGACATCAAAGTGCTTATCAAATATATTTTAGAAACTGTTAGAAATCTCTCTCTGGCTTATTTACAATCTTAACACTTTCTGTCTGTTAGAATTTCTTAGAACTGTGACATTTCGCATGAAAATTTTTTGATTATTAAACCCATTTGTCTACTGAAACTCGGTTGAGTGAAATAAGACCTACATTATTTTTAAAGACACATGGCGAACACGTGACAAATTAAAGATTATTAACTTGATAAATATATTACAGTTTTTAAACTAATTGTACCTGTTTTACATTGTTGGTATAAAGTCAAACTTTTTTGGAAGCTGTTAATTGGATAGGTTCATATAATTTACAGTAGTATTGTGTATTTATTTAATCTTATATTTCTTTCTCAACTAAGACTACGTAACTAACAAGACTAATGTTAAAAACATGCTTTTGTGCTAAACGGCAGATTTAATTTCATTAAATAAAATTGCAAAGATAATAAAGGTGCATTTTCTAATTAAAACAATTATTACTTAGGTACATAAAAATTGTAATATAAAAACTATACATTAAATTTATAATTTTCCTTCGGTGTTACTTTCACAGCTATCTTCATTAACTTAATTAATAATTAAATACAGGTTTAATAAAAAACACAACTAACAAATAATGTACAGAAAAAAACAACTCATTTTTTAAATATATAATATAATCTAACGACTTAAGTACAAGTCAATAAAGTCTTATCTTAACTAACAATTATCCACACAGGAACGAGCTACGTCGTAGCATTTAAGAAAAGACATAAACGACAATGCACTGATCGCTTATCTTTCCCGGAGACGGATTACGAACGTTTTCCTCCGTAATAGTCACACTTATTATGAAACTAACTGCACGATATTATAATTTGATCTACTTCGATTGCTGGGAACTGCGATAGCGGCAGTCACGCGACGCTAGGGTATCTAAGGAGAGTTGACTTAAGATTGTGATGAACACGTTCGCTTATGTAATGGTTGCGTTCACTGACGGGAGTTGGGGTGTGCCGGCTGAATTCACGTGACTTGGCTTCTAGCTGCAGAAAAAAAGTTAGGATTCTTTGTTAACGTATTAAAGTACTAGGTGTAAATTAGCGGGTTGTAGCCGGCTTTAGACCTTAGTACAGCTTGATTTTTTATATAGCTGTCTTGTAGAGTGTTATAAATCAATGGATGTATTAAAAAGAGCAACCGAGCTTCTTTACAAATATATTTATCGAAAAGCATACATTTTCAGCGAAGTATTTTTTAACAGTAAACATTTATCTTCTTTTAAAGTTAAACGCTTACTCTATAATGAATGAAAAATGAGTACCAAGAAGTTGTAAACCGCCCGACGACGTGTCTATTTGTGTGCGTTCCAATTTACATCACGCACGTTACCTACACGCGGTGAAAGTACTTTATTGTAATTATATTATACCCACTTGTTAACTGCTAAAATATTGTTAAAGGGAAATAATTTATGTAGAGTTTAATAGTGCAAGGAAATGCAATTGCAATTCTTTGCAATTACATAAATTTATTAAAAATGTTTGTAACTGTACTGCTTTAGTAATAATAAATTAAGTGGATAATAATTTTATAGGTTTTAAGCAGTTTTAACTCAATAAAAATTATATTCAATTGTTTATATGTATAATGTACATAGATGTTAGACATAGAGCAAGAAGTTATTAAATTGATGGAGAATGTCAAGTCGAAACTAATTAAAAAAAAAATGGTTCAGCGTGCTGCTGAAAAAGTCTACAATTAAAGAATGAAAAGTTATTATTTTGTTATTAATTACCATTCAAAACTTGTCACATAATTACTTATGTACTATTTGAAGAGTTTTTAAGAGATCTAGGCATCAAAGCAGAATTTAACTGTTTCACAAGATTTCATTCGTATTTTTTCGCAATCTAAAATCCCCGTCTCATAGGTGTAAGTGACTCAGACACCCCTAATTATGTCGTCACTTACACCTTTTCAATCGGGTTGATCCCTCGGAGCCTTATAATCCTTCGCCCGTACATCTTAATTAAATGTTGCCCAGTGCCCACTGTATATCAGTGGGATGATCCAACCCACATTGCTACCACTTTCTCACATCCGTTTATTTTCTCGTGGAAGAATGCGTTTAGTCTAATTTCATATTTTTTTAATTATTATCATATTTGAAACGTACATAGGCTTTCATGTGACAAGGTTTCAATCCTAATTTGTAAATTGCAGGAAACGGTTTCCTCCTACGTTAGACTAGATGTAGGTGGGATTATTGCAGTACATTTGTCTAAAGTCTCAATTTGCCTTAGGTAGAAATGTGCATGTTTGCATGATTGTTTTTCTATTAACGCAAAACGCCAATAACAACACCAATACCTGTCCAAGTAAATAATTTCTGGTTTCCCAAAACTATAAATTTAAAACCACCTGCACGGAATTGTTATCAATAAATTAAATTTACCTTCCTTCAAGCATTATTTGTCACATGTTATAATCAAGAGCAAAACAAATCGTTATTTTTAAGGCACTCGTAATCCGATCGTGTTACGTTTATGAGGTTATTTCGGCCTTGTTGGGGTTAAAAAGGCTACCAGGTCTTAAAGTAATTTCGTAACGATTGTGTGAAGAAGATGTCGCTCTATGCCGTGTATAGTGCCATCTCGCTTTTACAACTGCGGCAGTTATACTCTAAGAGCTAGCGGTAGGCCTCCAGTCATCAGGTGCATCTGTCCGTCGGAGGGGTATGTCCGGTTGGGTGTGGGGGGGAGGGGTGCAACACGATCCCGACAGAGGTTTGTGACACATCCGACCTCTTCCGATATTAGAGGCGGCCGACCGTACATATGACAAGTGACAATCGTTTTAATTGTTTCGATATCACTTTGAATATTTCTTAGTTTGTTTTGTTAATATTTGGGTGGATATTAAAGAGATGTAATTTCGGTTGTTATATTTTTGTTGACTGTTCTTAAACTTTTAACACTTAACACAAAATATTGTTGAACATTTGTACTTTTCCTAAATCATATAATGTTTAAACTAGTCAACGTGTCAGGAAAATTGATGATTAAGTTTTATACGTCTTTAAATTATCCTTACGTATAATATAAACCAACTAGTCGACAGAATTCAGGTTGCAACAAAGTTATCTCACCAGTAATTTGGTCATGAAACCTTTTAACATATAATTCGCTACTTTATCGAGGCCGTTATGATATTCAAGTATGTTACCATACAAAAAGAGGTTTTAAACAACTTAATAATGAGGTGCAGTCAGCTTAATTACCGGTCAACTTGAGACACTACGGAAGTTTGACTCAATTGGACAATTACTTGTAATAAACAAAAGACAATAACAAAAAGTCTAGTGTTTAAGGACATTCAACAAAAACCTCTTTATTATTAAAACCCTTTGCTCTTTGATCGTTTATCATAGATTTTAATATACCTAAATGCTTTTCGGACATAAACAGGTAATAAAAAGGCATAAATTGATAAAACTTAAAAGAATACACTAATAAATGTCACACCTTTATTGACCTTTAGGCGTTTCCAAACTTATCGAATACCGTTCAATGTGATATCAAAACAAACAATAAAGTTTTATTATTAAATGTCTATAAATATAAAGTGATTTATAATTAACTTAACCCCAGAATGTTTGTCATATTTCTTAAAAATTATTTGCGCAAATATTACAAACTTCAATTTTTTGTTAAGCCTACACTAGACTATTGTCAACTGCCTAAGTATGACATAATTAATAATTTGCAAGTACTTTTATACTGGTTAAACATTTATAAATCATTTTTTCAATAAACAAAACTTGTGACAAATAGATTTAGTCCCTTCTGTAAAACTAAAAATAAGTTATCAACACATATACACACAAAAAACATCCAATTTAGAAATACACGTGTGAGTTTAGAATCTTAATTTATATATATTACGTCACATTGTTTGTCCGTGATGGCGTCCTAAACTATTTTAATGATTTCAGACAAATTTGCAAGTCGTAGGCAGTTTGATCCAACTAGAAAGACAGGATAGCTTACATCACAATTTATAGTCGCAATAAGTATCATGCTAATTATTAATCTCATCTTCAGATGAAGTCGCGGGCAACAGCTAATTCTCAAATAATAGTTATAGGTATAGGGTACACATAAAGCCAAATTTCAATGTACATTTTCCTATAAGTAGTCGATTTTTAACAGCTTTTAAATCCATTTTTGGGCCTATGTTAAAAGTTTTTATCGGGATTATCCCTAGATGTATTTTGTTGTATATTCAGTAAGCGTATCTAAATGAAACGAAAAATAATACGTGGTAATGAAAACAACAATGGCGTGCTTTATTAATATACTAATAAAATAAATAAACTTAGTTAAACATAATGTCTGTGAGCCCAATTAAGGCTGGACTATTAAAACGACTAATTGAAAGAATTATCTAATTTGCAAAGCTTTTTTTTTCTTTAATTAGTTGCTAACGATATTTTTTGCAAGAATTAAATGTTTGGCAGCCAATTTAACTAAACTAAGTCTAAGATGTGTCGGTTTAAGGCTGGTAGCACACATAATAATATTGATACTCTGTTTTGCATTTCCTTGACATAAGCCGGTAAACCTGCAACGGTAGTAGGTATAAATGATATTCTTTACTTTTAAAATATGATTATTTTTGTTTCTTTGATACTATGACTGGAAATAAAGAAGTCTATTGTTGTTTATTGTCTAAAGCCGAAATAATATTTCATAAAACACGAAGCCATATTTATTTCCAAACTTAAAAAAAAACAATCACATAAAAGGCGCTTCAGATTTTCGCACAATACAAAATAGCCTATCATAGCAGTGTATAGAAAACACATTTAAAAATATTTGTAAAGCCATTCACATCACAATGGGAGGCTGACGACATGAAAATTATAAAATAGATTATTGAAACGATTTGATAATAAAGCTTATAATATAACATTCGAAAGTTCTCAATAAAGTAGCAGACACGTCGCCGTATTAAGGGCACTGCATATGATTATTATAATTTATTAATTTAAAGCTCCGACCGTGTAATCCCAGCTTCATTATAATTCCTCATTAATGTTTAATATGAGTCGGCTTCTAACTAATTAATGTATACTAAGACAAATGCTTGTTATCAAGATAATATATTTACAACACACATTATTTGCATTTTAAACTTTTAAATTGTTATAAATAAATGTTAATGTGACCGTATAATGTGCGCTGCATTTAATTTTAGCACCTTTATACGATGATTCGTCACCTCTAATATCATACACTTTTATATTATCATTAAATACTAATAACTTTTCCATCTTCTTAATAAATTTAATCTCTAACGAGCGTTGGAGTGTTAACTACACATAAAATAAAAAACAAGACATTTAAGTTTAAGTACTGTTTGAGTTTAGATCGTATTATCCGATCGACGATTTAATAGTCAAGCGGCTAAACTCGAAGCGTTAAATAAATTAAATAATAAAATGTATAATGGGTTGCGATAAATACAACCCGTTCCTAACACTCGGCTCCGAGATAAGTAAACCCTTATAAAACGGACTAAATTAATCCTGGCTCAAAGGACTCGGTGTCACACGGGGGAAAAAGAAAAAAAACTGACGTCATAATCAGCTTTTGTCAAATGTCAAGCTACGTTCGCTTTTTAAATGTTAAAATAGCTCACTGAAATCCAAAAGCACCGTACGAGGCGGTACAGTCGCGGCCGGCAGTCTTGTGAAATCCGTTATTTAGTTACGTCCATTAAGGCAGTTATCCGTAGGCCACGGACAGGACACCCCATGCTTATTATATTTCTAAACGTATACGTTATCTTACGAATTTACCTTCCAATTACTGTATTTAACATCCGTTGAAGGCAATTAAACGTTTCATGCAACTGTAAATACAAAACCCCTGGCATCGTAATTTGAGAAAAACCCACTTACTGAGAATGTGAAAAAAACACAACGTTTACAGCAATTAGTGACCATACAAGCCAACACAATTTAACTAAGTAATTAATCTATGAGTAATGTTTGACGGCACTGAGTCGTAGGAGCAAATTGAATTTACGCTATCATCGAAATATAAAACTGCAATCAAATAAAACGAATATATTTATTGAGATGCATTCGAATTTAGCTGCACAAATATCGTGTTTTCCTTGACATTACTAATGAGTATCTTATCTGAACTGAGCGAGCAAAGCGATTAGTTTCATTGCAAAACTTATTTATTATCTCTGATCACGTGAACTGAACAGCGTTGAATATCTGGCAAGGGTTTATTTTGTGTCGTTGATTGTGAAATACATTTTCGCGTAACTAATGGCAAGGTGGTTTATGATTAACAGGTGCTACTTCCCACTCGGTTCCCCTAGTCACGATTATATTATTAACACTTTAATTAATTGTTGGTAACCGTTTGTCATTGGTTGTACTTGTAGTGCATGACCGATGCCACTGGATCGACTCGTCACTCGTTCGAGACGTCAAGCTCAACCGCGGGACCGCACCATCGCATCGCTAAGCTGCTTAGCATACCTTCCACAAAATTACCATCAAGCAATATTCAATCTTAAAATCTGGCTGATAAAGTCTAAAGTTAAGATAAGTTGAGATGTACAACTTGACTTTTGGCATCGCGATAAGGGCGAGAAAAAGGTGACAATTCTTTCATCACTGCGAGTTGATAACATCAAAAGTTTTTATTGTGACAATAAATAGATTATCATTGATATAAATAGGGTCAGTTTGAGTTCTCTCATAATACGCAGCGATTGCCGGCTTTATGTCACAGCTGACAGGCGATGCGAGCTGTGAAATTGGGTTCGATTTAAAATATAAAGGTTCGTCTCAAGACTTTGTGATTAGCTTTTTTTCGAAGCAGGATTATTTAAAGTTTGTTTAGTTGTAGTAGTGTTACAACTGTCAACCGAAGCTTTGATATATTTAATGAGAAATTTGATCAAAAGATGTATAAAATGTATATCAATTTCAATTTGTTAGGGCGCATAAATAAGTAAAAGTTTATTTTTGCCTTATTTTGATACTGAAACTTGTTCTTACTTAGTTTCAAGTTAGTGCGTGAGCTACAGTTTAAGCTCACCGGAGTGTTAAGAGCTAGACACCTAGACATATTGTCTGGCACACTCGAGATTATGTTAATCAGTCGCTGACTAATATACGCTGAGACTAGAACATTTTTCTACAGATCTTGTAGTGTAAATACCTAGTTTTCTGCATTTAAAACAGTGTCGAAAAGGAGAGTATTCGTATTGAATACAGAGTATACAGAGTGTTTTCGTTCAATTGAGGTAATTGTTTTTAATTTAAATAATTGTACACCTACACCTCTAGGAGACAGTTTCAAAAGTGTGTCGAATTATCTGCAATTAAGTTTCGCTTCAAAGTCTTTTCCAATTCAAATCATCACTTACATGATTATTTCTCGTGACGAATTAAAGCGCAACGAATGAGAACAATTGAATTAATGAAAATATAGATCTCAAAGCGAGATAGTTTATTAGTAGGTATTTACGATTGTTTATCGGAGCTTATCTCTCATACTTACGTACACATTAACGTTATATGAACACATAACTGGTGTGAACGGACCGTGTAATAGGCTCTCAGCGTCCACTTGAACGATAGCTAGAAAACCTATCGGAAAATGCATAATTTTTCATCCGATTTCACATCGACAGGCCCGAATATGTCGCGAAACGATATCGCTTTGATACATCGTTATTTTATATTCGATACATTTGATATCGATATGGTTTTTGTGATCAAACATTACGGTGCGATACGACGCGCGATGTGACGCTCGCAAACAAAAATGTTAGAGCAAATAGTTATGATACAGACTCCAATTTTTTTGTTAGCGAGGCCTTCAGACTGATCATAGAATTAGCGGTACCCAAACAACCCGGTTTTTTGTGACTACAAACATTTTTGAAACTCTTTGTTTTAGAATCGGCAATCAATCTCTACCTGTCATAAAATTTAAATGTAACATGCATATTTATGATAAATTATGCATAAAGTGTACTGTTGCGTTTCCGGATTCAATTAGGCCAGTCGGCCTTACCTTTCTTTAATAGAAAAATGTTTTAAAATGCGTGTCGTAAGCGGACAATTACATTAATCATAATTGTACGTAATTGTTGGTAGCGCAAAATCATTGCATTGTTAACGAGCATGTACTGACTTACGTGAACGAATTAAATGATCCTACCTTATAGTTACTGAAAGGAACTCAACACCGGTTATATACATTTTTGTACAAATATATCATAATACAATAGGTACGGAAAAGTAAAGTTGAAAAAAAGATATATGTATTCGCCACGTTTTACGGCGGATCGGGTCAATCTCGTTGAGGAATTTAAAACTTAGGGCAATTCTGAAGCCTAAATAGGCCGCGTTTTTCCAAAAAATATTTTGCTATATGGCATGTTCTTCTGGAGGAAGTATTATTGCGAAAACGTTTAGTTTAAGCAAGTTTGCACTGGAGGCACTAGATAAGTGACAATTTCACAAGCATTAGCGTCGATAAAATCGCTCAATTACATGGAACTGACAATCCTTTTCGATAACTCACGTGACTTTGACTTGTGTTCATTTGGCCTACTCGATCAGCGTTAGTGTTTACAGAAATAACACTGTCTAGACAGACAGATACAGTTCATAGCTTTAAAAAAACAAGTGAGTGATGCGAGCATGGTTTATGCTCGCAATGATTGCGGCGTGTTATGCCATTGTCGTGACGTAAGGCATGCGCAGTGCGCAGTGCATTGTGCCAGGCGTCTGCGCCGCTCACACGCCCGCGGTGCGCCCGCGCGCCCATTGTGCATCAATTCATTAAGAGTGCGGACACGTTGATTCAGAGATAGCGGTTTGATAGGTTTTCTGAAGTTTTTATGCTTGACTAAGATTTATTTTATAATTATATTCTTATTTAAACTACCATTTACAGTCATTGCAAAAAAAAACATTTACCAAAAATTTAACGTTTAGCATTTTCTTTATCTCTGTTTAGAAATAAAGGCTACATGGAGTTATTTAAGTTAACAGTTAAATAATGCTATGTAACTACATATAAAAAACAATTATAACGTTGGGTTGTGTTGGTTACCTACTTGTTTTCTTAAATGTGACAGCAAAAATCGCCATCGCTTATCGTCAGCGCCACCGTCATTATTCTTGCATCGCCGCTCTGGAAAGCAAGCGTTACAGTAATTAGGCAAATTGTATAAACGGCATATAGACTATTATTTAGTTGCTCGCTACCGGTTTAGATTTAATTGCCATTAGATTAGATATCTATTACATTGTAACTACCAACGTTCTATTTTTATGTAATCCGAAAATAAATATTTCGCAACTCCCGTCTCATATTTGTGTCTAATTACATTTCCTTTGTCTAAAATCTTAGAGATATTATCTAAAACTTAATTAAAAAGTTAAAACATATCCACTGCAAGTGTAATGCATGTTTGATTAACGCCTCGAGAGCAATGAATGGTTAACAATTCCCACTAATCGAACAATTATAATAATTACGTAAAGAGTGGGAGCTACTTAGACATCTATTGTTGAATGGTAGATTCCTATAGGATTAAAGTTAATTGAGTGTCTGACAAGCCTATAAATCTGAGTGTTTCTAGGTTAAGTCATTGTTGTGGTCTGATCGATGTGGCTATTCAGTGTGGCCTCTTGCTGTAATTTTCTCCTTTTGGGTACATCAGATGACGCAAATCGCGATAACAAGACATTATTCTACGATAGCCAGTCATTTCAATTTGCATAATGTTCGTGATTTATTGTTTCTTCTAACTTACTTTGTGTATTGTTTAGTGACCGTTTTGTCTGTTATCTCTGGAGTAAATCTGGTGTATTTACGTTTTTTTCCACTATTAACGATGACTCGTTTAATAACTTCAGCTATGAAGTTAGTCGACTGGACTGGAGAGGATCTTATAGACAATATCTACACAATTTCATGGTTCTTACATATTGATTACATTTGCTTCTGCATCTTAACCAGTGGTCGATATAAAAACTGTTCATATGAAGTAAACCTTGCATAAACTCAGATTATATCACAAGCGATTCTCATTAATCTGCCTGTCATTTGAAATTCAATGTCTTTGGGAACACCTGCTAGTAATTTTAATTGCTTAATTATAATTTAGTTTGATGATCAGAGGGGCACAGTGGATAAGGGTTCATTATTTTGTAACGAAGTTAACGGGTCCGATCGCTAATTAAGATAGCACTACTGATGAGCTCACACGCTTAAAACTTATGCTTAATCTATTAAGTCTATATTCCTAATATGTATAAAGGGTTCTATTCTATCTATAAATTACTAAGTTTTAGAAAAACAACGTGTTCAAATACACTTAAAAATTTACTTTATTGCATAAAATTTAATGTGCATTATGCAATTTATTTAATATTTTATCACTGAGTTCGCGCGAAGACACTGTCAATTGGCCCACAAAACATAAAGGATGTCGGATGTCACAATTAAAAATGAGTAAAAACCGATTATAGAAACATTAACATCAAAGAGCTCATAAATAACCACTATTTCTTTGATGATACAGTGTTATATTATTATGCATATTGTAACGCAACAATAGATTGTATTGCACGTTTCTGGCCAACCGACACTTTTTGCTTGTTCCTCATGACAAGTACACCTACAACGGCCTTCACTATCAGATTTGTTAATCACACTATCGTTATATTTATTGAATAATTAAAACTAGTTTGAAATCAATCGCGCGTACTAAACCAGCTTAATATTCAATTAGAGCTAAGTTCGCTTGGATAGTAAACGCACTGACTGTCCTCTGTGAGACATTGAGGTGAACAGAAACACACGAGGCCGTGGCGCAGGCTCTACAACTCCACATCCAATGCGGCTTTACTTAACAAACTGCGTACTGCTTGCCTACTTACCCAGCAATGTACTTCGCCCTCACGTCAATGCGATATAGTTGCAGCTTAAGTCATAATTTCAATTATAAAGCCATTAGTACGGCGCTCCTACGCATATTGTTTCGTATTCACGTTTAACAGAGGTCGAACCAGTGATTATTGTGTCGACGACAAAAAAGACAATTATGGCCAGTTATTGAACGGGTTTGTTTAGCGGATTCAAAGTTGTTATTAAATAAAGTAGAGTTAATAATACATTTGTTTTGAAAGGCAAAAGTATTTATTTATTATACTGTGGAAGACTTACAGCTTAAAAGATAAAACTTAATAGATAAACAACTATAGTTGACAAAAAGCCAATCACAAGTCTTCACGTGTTGAATTATTCTACATTTTGAGATGAGAGCCCAAAAACAGTAACACAATTTGTTAATTAACAGGATACATACAAAGGTTAATTAATAATGAAAAAACTAGACGCTGTTTAAGTAGGGTCACCGGCTTACATCTATTTTTGTTTGTGACAGTACAATGTATTGATTTTTAAGGACGTGAATTTAAAGTTTGTTACTCAAATAAGAAGGAAATACAAACGTTCCGATTTACCATGCAGGCCTAAGTCAACAATGTAATAAAGTTTTCCCCCAATCGTGTGGCATTCGATTCAGCTCACATCGATCTCGATTCATAATTGCCGGCCGGGAATGTGTTGCGACATGCCGCCGATCTCGGTTCGTGTGTTCGACGCCCGTGCTCCGATGACAACCGAACCATTCAGAATTTGCATCACGTCAACATACCGATTTCTCAATTAGTCGATTGAAATCCGTGTTCGTGAATATTGAACACTAACTGAAGCGCTTCGTGAAACTATAAAATCGATTAGCGCTAATCGATTAGAAAAGTCCGTCAGCTATTAAGTATTGCTATTAAATAAGGTTTTGTTTTAATAGCTACCGTATGCGGAAACAACCCGCAAATTAATGCACAACATCATAAAGGAAAATACCATATAAAAGGTATATCGGTAGTTCGGAGCACGCGGGAGGTATTGTATCGAACATGCACGTTTAGGAGTGATAAGGGCGGTAGCCTAATGTGTGCATTGTTGTACATTACTGGCCACTAATGATAATAATTTTCACGGTCGAGTGAGTGCAGTCGGCAGTTGGACCTTATTATAATAAATTAACGGCGGTGTACCCTAATGGTCGGCCTGTACATAATTATACTCAATATTACAAACGGCTAAAGGGTCGCTGGTAAAAAATCAGCTCGAACCTCCGCGAGCAATTTAGACCCAAGGTTGTTTTATTACAGAAACGTTTACGTGTAAACAGTTTAACCGTTTGTAATTGAAAACAAAGTTGTTTTTTTGATCTGCAAATTGATTGCAGTTCGTTTTGCTATAAAAATTGTTTTTTATTTTCATTGCCATGTTTCAATTGCTCCTTTGTTCGTTTAATGGAAATATAATTAGGCAGGTATGTGTAATAAAATAGACACGTATAAATAGATAGAACATATTTTACTGAAATTATATTTCCGTAATTTTATAAACTAATAAAATAACACTTAAGGAAGGGCGTTGTTCGCCGAGGATGAATACCTCAATTTAGCACATTATTGTTAAGATTTATTATATCCGAGAACGATTAAAATATTGATCTTTATTTGTTATCGATTTCCTATCCGTTTTGAATCGATTATAATCGATGGCCTCTTTTACAAACAAGCGATGATTCTCGTTAATAAGTAGTGTTGTATGCGTGTATCGTCTTGGTGACCGTCGTTGATCGGGTAAGCGCGTACTTGGGTGGCAAGCCACAAGCCGCGACCGCAACCATCGCTCGACTGCGCTAATTCCTTGCGCATTATACACTTAATCCTTTGTCTCCTTCGCTGTGTTTGACACTTATTATTTTGTATTTACTTAAAGAATAATATGTTTCCTGATAACTTTTTTGGGAGATTAAGATTAAGTCTCAAACGTTAAGGCCAAGCATTACCCATTTGAAATTTGATGCAAATTATGACAACTCTTTTATAAATAAAACAAACTCTGCCTACCTTTTTTAAATACACCTCCCACCTACTACCTTAATGGCTGACAAAAGCAGCTTAGACATAGACACCTAACCTGATAATACCACTTGTAGAAGGTATCACCCTCCCCCCCTTTTATTGTAGCCCAAATATACCTACTCCGCCTATTAAATAACGAATACTTGACAACCCTAGTAAAGTCAAGACAAGTATAATAGTGATCGGTAAAGCCGTAAATCTGTGTAAGTAATGCGGATGGTATTCGAAGGTTCGGAGGAAGCGGCCGAGACCCAGTGACCGCAAGAAGCCCTACCAGAGGAAGGCTTCTGTGTTCGAAGGGCGCTCCTTAATGACAAACACGTTTGGAGAGGTCGACGACTGAGATAATAGGTTTTAAGGAGAATGTACTAATATTATTAATGTAATTATATTTTACTACTTGCACACGCCATCTAGTCTCAAACTTAGAAAAACTCATATTATGAAAACTAGACTTCTGATAAACACTCTCAATTTTTTTTTTGAACAGAACGAATGATCCGTATCGTCACAAAAACATTATTTTGTCCTGGGTGCGAACCGCACAAGGCATAGCTGTCAGAGTCTTTAACTACTAGACCAGCAGACCACTAATTCTATTTTGTATTTTTTCATAAGAATACTTGGGTTGTTTAAAAAAGATCACAACGCAAGAATAGTAGTAGTGTTTTATTTTACAATTCATTAAACCTACAAATGTAGAGATATTACTGAACTGTATGGACGGTAGCT
This sequence comes from Trichoplusia ni, assembly GCF_003590095.1. NCBI lineage: Eukaryota > Metazoa > Arthropoda > Insecta > Lepidoptera > Noctuidae > Trichoplusia > Trichoplusia ni. The sequence continues at coordinate 2,789,615 of NC_039481.1, forward strand.
TTCCCTCATATTTTCGTTTATATTTGCACTTCAACAAAAAGAGAGACTTGTTTGTCGAAATTATACTATGGTACATACGATAAAATATAATTAAATAAAGGCAAAATTACGAAGATAGAGTTATACATTAAAATAAACTGTATTAAAGTGTACACTTTTTAATACCGCTTTTTTTATTCTAACAGGTGTAAAAGATGATTCAGACGACGTGTCAAGCAAAAGCTGTGGAGGTGACTCATCGGGGCTCGTTAAGAAGCAGAGGAAAGCGCGAACGGCCTTCACAGACCACCAGCTCCAGACTTTAGAGAAGTCCTTCGAAAGACAGAAGTACCTTAGCGTTCAAGACCGAATGGAACTGGCTGCGAAACTAGGATTAACGGACACACAGGTCAAAACCTGGTACCAGAACAGACGGTGAGTGTCTTTAGCCAATTTTTTCAATAGTGTATAATAGAATTTAGACATTTTAACAGCAAGTTTAGTTGTTAGCTATAGGAGTATTAATGTTCTTTTTCTTCTGATATATAAAAATGCATTGTTGTTCGTTAGTCTAGTTGAAAACGTGAGAAAAGGACAAAAAACAAAACTGCAAAATAACTACGAGATCGGGTAATACGCGGGTGAAACCGCAGGAAACAGTAATAAATAAACTTGGCTACATCTTGAAAAATAGGCTTGAAAAGTCGTGAAAAGAATAATGATCAAACTCGTTTTTTTTAATTCACTATTTTTTTTTTTGACTTTTTACCTATACTATGTTCTAGTGTTCTTTTTGACTAGTTTTGCTTCTTACATTACGGCGGTAAAAAACACTCGTACATAAAAAAAACAATGAAATCTTAGAAATATACTTTGGCTTTAGTATAAGTTTTATTTAAAAATCGTTTGCTTAACATGCAGCGATGCATATAATTTTCTAAGTATTGCCATTAAATCGATATAATTGATTGCTGGTTTCTAACAATAAGGAAATGGCTAAAAACTAGTGTTAATACTTTAAAAATAGTGTTATTTATATTTACGACGCACGTCATTATATTTTCTAATCATCTATTTCCTATATAATATTAGTAATTACTACTTTAAACATTAAATAGGTGGTTATTGCGGTTGTAGAGTTAAATAATAAGAACTGTTTGGCTGACATTTAATGAAACTCCAACATAAAAGTACGAAAAATATATTTTTGACAAATAAATACAATACCTATCAAAACGATTTCATGTTTGAAAGGAAATTAAACACGTAGCACAGTGAAGAAATAAAAGCTATTAACGGAACGGTGGCCCAAGCGCACCTTTATATACGTATGGTCCAAGTTGCAAGCGATGCACTTAAGACTAATATACTAATATACAGTTCAAGACGATTTTACGGTTATCATATCGTTTTATTTTGACTTGCATTAGTTTTGGTAAGGTATTTTTTTATTTAATTATAATGATTAATTGCTAACTAAACAGATATAAAATTAATAAATTACACTAAAACAAAAGCTAATCACTTAGTTATTCTTAAAAATAGATTTGAACACAGTCTGTAATGTTTTGAAGCTAATTAAAAGTGGTGACGTTTTTCAAATATATTTATGAATATTTATTTCATCTGTTAATGCGATAATTAGGCCTAAAGATTTTTGTCTCCGTCGTAAGCTTATCATTCTACAATTATAGTCAATGGCTTTTATTGTTTCACGTAAGAAAAATAAATAAAAATCGCATTAAAATTTCACGCCATTTAATTTTTAAATTCTTTTTATATTTTACCTTATTTTTTTAGTTATAACGTCTTTTATATGAATACAATGGGCATAATTATAAATAATTTTGTAATTAATTTTTTTTTTCAAATCTAAATGCTTTTGACTCAGGCCAAAAGAAATCGGTGGTCGTGAGATAGTCGGCGGACTTCAGAGCAATGCTGACTCAGCAAAACCGACATCACATTACACACTCTAGCCGACATAAGCCTCATTATATGCCCTAATAATAAAACAGACTTATTTATATTAAATCTATTACCACAAAACATATAAAAATAACGTTTTATATACATTTTTTTTGTGTTGTACCTCTATTAATAAACATTTAAAAACTTCTTAATTAACACGACGTAATTTTTTATTTAAATGCAAAATAAATCGTTATTAGAACCGACAACCATAAAATTATTCTTATTTAAAACTAGTCTTGGCTTACTTGAAATGAAGCCATTAAAATATATAACCTTATAAACAAAAATAATATCTACAATTAATTGGCTATTCTATTTGTAATTAAAATTTTAAAGAGCTATTATATTTAATTCGAAAAAATATGTAGTACAAAGGAGTTTTATCAGAGACAGAGGCGGCGAGCTATTTCAAAAACAAACGTTTGTAATTAGGGTCCGGCCGCCGCCTCCGATGGGCTCCTTACAAAAACTGCGGTAGCTAATAACAAACTATACTAATTTTCTATTGATCGAATACCTTCTTTTCAATCAAGCTTGTGCATTTAGACTGGCTACCTCTTTTTCTTTCTTATCGCTCACTTTTTGTAGTTTTATACGTATGCGAACAAAAACCGTCTTTGTAGTAACACATTCGATTTCATTCAAAGTAATTCAATGTAAAATGTTTCGGTAGCCAGAAGCAGTTACAGATCTATTTCCTTTATTGATTTGTTGCCTTTTGTATTATTAGCAAGTGAATCTATTTCTCTGTTTATTTTATTGGTGTGATTGGACGTGTGACGGTAGCGCGGCCGCTGCGCAGGCGCCGATCGCCTCGCTCACGCCCCCACCGCCGCGTCTGCACCTTTTTGCCGCACTTTTTGTCGATTTTCTATAATTTCGGTTAAACTAATGTTTGGGCTTCGATTTTTCGGTTCGTGAAAGGGTGTGAAATTGGAGTTAATTGAAGGATGTAATGGGCTTTTGTGTGCGGTCACTCTCCTACGGCTTACCGCCGAGATTCAATAGAGTGACACTGCCTAATAATAATAGACACCGATTTTCTGGTTCCCGGATACAGAACATATTATAATAATAGATTCTTATTAAACAATGGTTACTCCTAATTTGGAAAAACACAAAGCTTTTTAATAACGACCCAAATTGAAACAATTAATTTTAATTACCTATTTACAAGACACGCCGTTTGCTTTTTGCTTAATTATAAATAATTACACACCTACATAACTTGTGTTGCCTACTTGCTTAGCTATTTTCTACAAACTATTTAGACGAAATACATTATTATTTTGGCTATTTATAGAGATCACTTTTAATTGGAATTAGATAATTGGTTTCAGCCATTCGCCGATTTTGAAAGTAGACGTTTCATTTTGAATAATTAGTTTCGCATTTCAATTGGTGTTTCTGTGTCGCCAGCGGTTTAATAGAAATGTAATTTGCTTCAGCTGCGAATGTTCCCACGTGACAGGTGTAAGGACTGTTAGACGAGAGTTAGATATGGTATTAACATTTGAACCATTTTTCAATCTATTTCTCCGGCCTTCATTGAAAGCTTAGAGCTTTCAGCCTTGTAGCTTTTTATGACGTTTAGTATGTACATTCAAATCAGGAAGAATCACATTGACGTTCAAATACTGAAACCTACATAGTGCGATGTAGAGACGGATTAAACAAGAAAATGATTGAATTTTTGGGTCCTTAACATAAAGCCAAACCTAACCAAACTCCTTGGTTTGAAGTCATCAAGAACCTTTCAAAAACAAACTATCAGCAAAATAACAGCAATAAGTAATACCCTTATTCGTACATTGGTTTGTGAGTGTAACCGTCCGCTCGTATCACCGTGTGAGCGGCGGGCTCATCACAAAGGATGCAAGTCACCGGCGCGCCGGCGCCGCACCACCGCTTATTAATCACCACACCGCCGCTGCTGTGTGTTTACTTAATTGTTTTCAAATAGCTTCCATATTAGGAATTTTAAACTATGATGCGTTATTGAAAATTAAAGTGCGGGTGACGCGAGTGTTCAAATTTTAAACTGAACGAATGTTATTTAAATTTTCTTGCCTTAATATAAAAATAACAGGTATGGAATCTTCAGAGTTTACTAATAAACAAAAACAAACAAAACACCTAGGAGTTAAACAAAAAAACTTCTATATAAAACTTGTGTTAAAACTCTACATGGACGATGTCTCATACATAATTACATGCTACCCAAACGTTATCCTAGTTCCAAAACTGGCATAGACCTGTATCATACGATACGATGATTCATCAATAGTTATAATATTTAGTCGGAACGATCGTGAATTCACAATAAGCCTGGGGCCGCGAACAAAATGTCGTTTATCACCGTTTAGTCGTTGAAACGTGTAATCCATGGCGATTACCTAATGACGTAGTCTGTAATGACACTCGTAACAACACCTACCTGCGGTGAGACTAGCTTAGGAAGGCGGGTTTGTCCGCTATTATACCTGCGGTGACAATATTATTGGAAAATGTTTTACTTCGATTCGGTAGCTCTACATTTAGTGTCGTGTTAGCAAGGAAATGTGGATAGAAGTGGCTAAGTAGAACATTTATACAGCATGCATCTAATAGCTGATACTAATAAACGGTACAGACAGGTTCACCCACATTGTAATTTGTGTACAAAATACTCAGTCAGAATATAATTCATAAGTAGACAATAATGTAGAGTTTCATTTTCAATAATTCAATTTACGTTTTAAACTAAGAAACATGCTGTACCACACTCCGATAATTCCTTCTCTATATATAAATAAACTTAAACGTGCGCGTAAGTGTGAATACCGATAGCGACTAAATGGTTAGCGTTTCTCGTAAATTTGCATCATTTGTTTAAACGCTGCACCTCACAGAGGCTGCGTAGTGCGGGCTCGGCTCACACCACACGAAAAACTGATGTTGCAATATATTTATTCAATGGAGATTACTTATTTTTACTTCAGTAGTCCTATTTTGTTTAGTTAGTTGGTAAATAGAGTATTTTAGAGGTATTTTTGTGCTATCGGATCGGACCGAAAATAAAACACCGTCTATTAAATGAGTACTGCGATAGTAAATACAGTCTAAAATAGTTTACACATGACATTTTAACATTATTGTACGCATAATTCATGGTACGTAATACACCCACGCTTGGCAATAGCAGACGGTACTCCCAATTTCCTATGATTGCCCCATTAAAGTGTTCCTCATCGATTACTAATCGTATCGAATAGAATCGTTAACTTTTCAAAAGTCGTAAATTAAACGAAACAATCGAATAGACACGTGATTTTGAACAACACAATACTTTAGTGATCGATTCTAGTATAATAAATAGCAGATTCCGTATTAAAATTCCGTACGTGTGCTTACGCATCTCTAATGACATAATGCGCGGGTTCCGCGAGTGGTCCGCGTAGCTACCGAGAACCAGACTAATCGGTTATAGCGAACCCTTCCAAATTACACGTCAGAGACACGGGATTCGAAGCAAGGACGCTCCGGTCGCCCGGCTTATCATTTAACCACTAATCATTATACTGCAAATGCCATTTCAGTTTTGGCCGGGTTTTAATAAGCGGATTGCGAGACGGATTATTCGTTGTATAGCAATTTCGCTGTTCTAAGTCTGGCTCGTGATGCAATCTGATATTAGCGAACGTTAGATTTGCAGGAAATGTTTTATTGTACACCTACTTGTTCATTAAAATAATATTACGTTTTTAGACAAATTGCTACATTTGTTTTGTTCAATGAAATAGATTATATCAAGATTTTTTGCTAGTCTTGTCTGGGTGTCAAATGACTATCATAATTTTGATGACCTTTGTGTTTGAATAATTAACTATAATGGTGTTCATAAATTGTAAACTAAATGTTAATTGTGTTCAGCTCAATTTTGGGGTTATTAGCGAGTTTTTGTGATTAAGTTTTTGTGAATTGCCTTACCAGTTATGCTAAATGTTAGGAAGAGATAGAACTGATACAGATTCTTTGTTCGTGAAGGATATTAAAGTGTTATTTTAATCGACATCAAAGAGGAGTAGGCTTTCAGTTCGTTAAAGTAAATTTTCCATCATTATCGGGCAGTCAGCGTATTAGCTTTCGGCCAAAATGCTATGAAATAAAAAAATGAAATGAAAATAACTGTTTTAAGTGAGTAACCAGGAGAGACCGTTAGAGGCCACTCTCCCTAACTTCTGTACATTGATGTATCTAAATAACTTAACTTATTTATAATCTATATAGTCAAATCATTAACCATCACACCCGATACGTATTTTGCATGAGTGCGATCTGAAGTCTGTTGACTAACAAACAAGCGCTACTTCTTTACAAGCTTAAAACCATGATCATCATGCTTACATGTTAATATATTTATAATTGGATCATATTGTGACTAGTATAGGAAATCTCTCTTTTTGCTGGTACGGTGCTCAAAAGTCAGGTTAAATGAACATTTACCTAACTTTAAGTGCACGTTTTATCCTGACGTATGAATGGCATTTAAACCTTACGTATTTGCGGTTTCAAATAAATACATTTTTGTATCTCATTTAAATATATAATATTTTTCCATATTTAAGTATGATTTCATGTTACAAATATGAACCTATTTTCAGTCAACCTATTTTATTGAGAAAGTAAAATGTTCGAATCGTAATGTCTTTTTTTCGTTTTCATGTATTTTGATATGACAATGCTTCAGATGACACAAACGAATCTCTAACATGGTATACAAAACTTAAAACAAAATCAAAATTAAACTTAGTTACTTACTTACTAACTACTACGGACCTATAAATAACAAATTATTATGTTTTATATTATGACTGATCTTATTTAACTTCACAAAATAGCGACGACTGTTACAAACCTCAATCAAACACAAAAATGTTTTATTTGCTAGATTGTATTAAAGGTTGTGAAGATATTGTTTACAATAGAAACCTACTAGATATGTATGACAGTTAAATATGTGATTTCAAAATTACTATTATTACTGAATTTATTGCAAGTATGTTACAATAACTTTGTATCTATTTGAAGTCCAAACGATTAGCAGTAAAGACTCGACACCATGTATTACAGCATTCGTCACGTCCATAACAATAAAAGTGTTGAAACTTCAAACAATTCCCATAAGAGCGCTCACACGTACAAACATGTTTCTGAAACTTTCTAAGCAGCGTATAAATAACGTTCGATAAAGCTCAAATTGGTCCCGCGGTCGTGCGGACTCCTAAGAGCGTAAGCGCCGAGCGCCGCAGCCCGCCGCGATCGATGAAACTGCTCTTTGTTTTCCGGATATACAAGCCGAATTCGCATCACGTCGCCGAAAAACGCAAACTGAGATAAACAACCTCCCCCCCGGAGAGGTCGTAAGCGGGATCGTTTTACCGGACAATTTTCGTCTTTAACCAGAACTCTTAAGGCGCGTTTTTGGATGGGTCTCCTCGAACAACAATTGAATCAGTTCACGCAGCATCAAATCACTAAACCACTGGGCGGGGCGTACTCAGACTCCACCGGGGGACGCGGGACAGGGACGGAGTGGAACCGCTCTCGCCGCGCTCTCGCGGGTTAGACAGAGAGCAACGTATTGTCTGTCGAGAGGTTTCGACTTGAGATGCCAGTCCAAATTTAAGTGCGCTCCGAGAGCTTTTTGTTCGTAGCCCGCGGCGGCAATAAAAAGAATAGTGTCACTGAGCAGATTGCCTCTCATTCAGCACTTGACAATTAAATAAGTGCTCTCGAGTGACGTACACTAAGAGCGAGCCGTCATAATAACATGATTAATGAGAGCAGCTTTCTATCGATCATTTGTCAGCTACTGATAATTAAAGTGTAGTATTTAAATTAGGATCCAGTTAAATACGGCTTAAAGTGTTAACGTTACATTTAAAGCTAAACCTCTTCTATTATAAGCTTATATGTATAGAAAAAAAGTATATGAATTAACGAGACAGATGATAATAAATGGGGTTACAAAAATATAAATTATTTAAAGAATGACGAACAACAGAATAGGGGTTCTCAACATTTGCATTTAATAAAATTAAATGATCCATTTATAGAAATTAATTAACGAGATAGTCAGTGAAGCGGGCGGGGACGCGCGGCGGGACAATGGGCGCAGCGCACACTAGGCCACTACTACAGCAATGATAATGCGACGACTCCCCACGAATTAATAAAAACCTCACTCGACTACAATAACCAACCACTTTGGAACTAATCGAGTACCGACAGAAATAAATTAATTTATTTTTGAAATGGGGATGCGCTTGTTTGTCTGATTCGCAAAAGAATTTCGTAATAAATGCGATGTGTTTTTGTTTGCTGTATTTTGTATAAAAAATAGACTCAATCAATAATCATCATTTATTTTCTGGTTTATATCGTTCTGAATAAAGAATACAGTGTCCAGCACTGAACTTTTTAAGTTTTTACCCAAATTAATTCAAGATTTCGCTAGTGAATACTTATTTATGCTACTATAAACCATAAATATATTGATTTCAAAATGTTTCAACAATACTACTTTCACAACCAACTTTAACCAGATTCAAGGTGAAAGAAACTAATAAAATACATTAAGTTCCATTGAATTAGAATCATCTTTACAAGTTTGCGACCATTAAACTTTTTGCTAAATAGCTTGTGGGGCAGTAATAATTGTTAACCGAAGTTATAACCCCAGGGTTATTGTAGCGTAATTTATACGGGCTTACCCTTTCCCGACCGAATCAAATAAATCAAATTAAAGTACTCGACCACGCTCCAGAGAACCCAGTAGTGCCCAAGACGTTTTGTCAAATTTATTATTTTATTTACATTTTTTTATTAGCTGTACCAACTGTAAGTGCGGTATCTTCATTGTACTGTCGAGTGCAGTGTGACAAATTTGATGACGATTGGGGTCACAACGAGTGATCTATTGCCGTAGGGGTAAACGGTGGCTCAGGGAATTTTAGACTCGATTTAAGTTTGTAAATTGACAGGAATCGTCTGTTATAACGATTTATTTCAATTACAAATGGACTGTGAACGTTTTATTATTGAAGTATTTTTTTTTATTAGAAAAGTTTAGTAAAAATAACGTCTTACTTTTTTATACACTCGATAGATTTTTTTTTCGGTAACCTCAAACTAAGAAACGTTTTCTTCGACACACTGAAATGTAATACATAAATCATCATAGCAGCATGGTGAAGTAATAACAAAGACGTAGACACTTACCATACTTACAACTCCTTCATATCTTTTCTTTCTCCACCAGGACAAAATGGAAGCGGCAAACAGCGGTGGGTCTAGAACTGCTAGCTGAGGCCGGTAACTACGCGGCCTTCCAGCGTCTGTACGGGGGCTACTGGCCCGGGGTGCCGGCGTACCCTGCACAGCCCGCGCCGGCCGCCGCCGACCTGTACTACCGGCAAGCTGCCGCCACCGCCGCAGCTGCTGCCTCGGCCAGCGCCAACACCCTACAGAAACCCTTGCCTTACCGGTATGTAGTTTTAAACTGTTAAGTCTGATGAAGTAGTGGAAATGATAGCACTCAAGCCGTTTAAAGGACCTATTCTGCCGTGGTATAACTATTCAAGATATTGAAAATTCGCAAACACAGATCGATAGATTTTGGTTTTCTCATTGATGTAGCATCACAAGTTGAAAATTTACCAGATGTTGGATAACGGCATTTTAGTTATACCACAGCAGTATTTAAAAACAATAAGATCCTCAAAATTTTATAGTTTACATTTTAAGAAATAGACGAGTGTAGTGCAAATTTAGGTCTTGCTGTCTAGGTTACATTTTTGAACCTGGATTTTTTTTTGAAAATGTATTATATCCGCCTATTGAAAGAAAAACTTTCTTCTTGACAATATGGTAAACGCGACTATTATTTTTGGAATTTACTGTTTTTCTTGGAGAGTACCCACAAGCAGTACCTACTTACATCTTATTCATCTTCTAGAGGCGTTGTATTTTGACGTGGAAATCATGATGCTCAAGCTTAAGGTCCGGTGTTAATCAATAGCCGACTAAGCTAAGCAATTAATCCATTTAGATAAGCCACACTTTGTAGAATCATCTGTAGTTCCTTTGCATGCAGACGTTATCAAACTTTGCGCATCCTTGTTGCCGGATCAATAGCCACACGCGATATAAGATTTTCCGATCGGCCTTTCAATTCACTGAGAAGGGAATATAGGTACATAAATAATGTTGCAAATCTAGAAGTTATAACGTAATTGTTTGTTAACAGATTATACCCGGGAGCACCGTTAGCAGGCGTCCCGCCTCTGGGGCTGGGCTTGCCGGGGCCGTCAGCGCACTTGGGGTCGCTGGGCGCCCCGGCGTTGGGCGCGTTGGGGTACTACGCCCACGCTCGCCGGACGCCCTCTCCAGACCTGGACCCGGGCAGCCCGGCGCCCCCGCACCGCTCCCCACCAGGCACCCCTGCAGACCGGCGCTCTGAAGACGAAGACGACGACGAGCCCATACACGTGTAAACAAACTCTTACTAGAACGAGTGACAAATTTCAAGTGTTTTAAAAATCCAAGTGACTAAAAGTGAAGGCTACATTGACATTCCTGGATCCTCAGTCTTCATATTTCAGAAGCCCCGGTGACTCGGTCGCTTTGGACTCATTCGGTTTTCGTTCGCTGCACGGTTGTTTTGCACGAATCTCGTTGCTCGACTACATTTCAAATATATTTTCTTGAGACGGACATGATTTTGTCTGAGATATGTGATATTATAAGCCCAGATTCGATAGTAAGAACTTGTAAAATATAATTGATGTCGTGTTAACTACTTATTGATAACTTAGTGATTAGATAAAGCTTTGTAAGTTACATAGACAGTAAATAGGCTGGAAATTGAATCGTTCCATTACAGATTCATTTATATTTAAGAATGTTCCACATAAGGGTTGTTTCGGTGTTGCATCTACTGATGAAGTCATTTACAAAAACATGTTTATGATAAATCATAATTTATTTCAAGTGATAGATATACTCCTAAAATAACATTAAAATAGAAAACTTTGTAACTTTTTTAAATGTATAAATGTGCTCGTTACTTACATGCAACTTAAAACAATTCATACATTTATTTATTTTTAAATACCGATGTAATATATAACCATGAGAACTACTTGGAGATGTGGACATAGACAACTAGAGAAACCAGTGAATGTGACAGTTGATGTCCGCGCAGCCACACTCACGTGATGTAGCACTGACGGTCTCCTGTACAGTACTTAGTGGCTAGGATCATCTACATTGTGCAAAGATACTGTATATTATAATATAAATATATAACTATTCATAAACGATGTATGTATTGTTAGTATTAAATACACAACTTAAAGTATTAAATGTATGTAATAAAAGTACCTAATGCTAATAGTAATAACATGGCGATGTACTTAAGCAATTCCAGATGTGACATTTTAATGTCCCATAGATTTTGTGGTGTTTTGTAATTAAAATGTTGTCAATTAAAATAGTATTGTTTTTTGTCTCACCTCTTACGTAAACACATTGTCGCTTACGTTTTTGTAACCATTACGTACGTACTAACGTGTGTATTTCGCAGATATTATTTTAATTTACGAAATTAAAGGAAAATGCACAGTAATAATTGGTTTCAATATTAACTGTACTTGTTAACAAGCTGAAATTCTCGTCGAAATATCACAGTTGAACAAGGTTAAAATATAAAAACGATAACAGACTTACAGAACCGAATATGAGTGGTTTTGTTACATGTTTAGTGGTTGAGCAAACAGTAGCAAACGAGGTTGTAGTTCAAGTTACCAGGATTAATTAAAAGTACTAAATAAAAGTAAATTTAATACATTCCCCGCGGCACTTTAGCAGTTGTAAGGAACACCTAGAGGGCCGCGCGCGGGCTAACGCCGCGCCGCCGCGTCACGCCACGCTCGGGCACGGTTAATAGGCCCGTGTTAAATTGTGTGTGCTATCTCCATTTGCAACCGCTCCATTAGGGCTGTTACGAATATGAGCCTATATACGAGTCAGTGCTATGTGCAACGTCCTGATTGCACGCTATGTAACTTAATGTCTGCGAATAAAAGAGTTTGTGTTCGACAATTTATTGGTTTGCAGCTCGGCTTGTTCAGTTTTTGTTGTGTTGCCAACTTTTCACTGCTTAAATATTTTCATTATAGTTACTAGTTTTTGTAACTCCTGGACTTTAATGGTATCTTTTAATTATCCGACATTGAGCATGTCGTAACAGTCGTAAGGAATTGAAACAATTAAAAGCCCATAGCGTAGGGCACGTCACGCTCGTCACGGCAGATTTGCGTTTTATAAAACAACTTGTCCTCGGTCGCGTTTACACAATCGGCCCTCACGAAAACTTCTCTTTGATTTCCTTCGAAACATTTTTAGCGGGCATAAAACCTATTTAAAAAGCAATCAGTCAGAGGCCGCTGATTGCCCACGGGGCACGCCACCGACCGTGTTCACAAAACGGAGCAATTAACAACACCCCTCCCCCCTCCCCGGCACCCCAGGCTTTCCTCCTGCACAGATCTAATCGCAAAACGACCGTTTTCTAGAATCGCCTCTACAAACCATTGCGTGTTCAGCGCGTTGGGGTAACGCAGTGGTCACGACCGACGTAACTTTATAAATACAAACATATTTTGCTAAAGCCTTTACGATCTTCATTATAACTTATTGCTGGTGATTGCATCTAACGCCACCTGTATTGTGCGCGTCGGATACGATCCAAGCAGCTGCTATTCGCGGCACTATTGCAACTGATCTACAAACGTTTGACGTGAGTGCGTAACACAGTCGACTGACTTTGAATAATCTAGTGCAAAAAAACAACATTAATATATGATGCATATGAAATTAATTGCTTAGGTATTACTGTTTACTTAAGGGTTTTTTGCGTAATCGTTTACTGCAAAAAGCTTGAGCCGATATAATAACCGAGTATTAATGCAAAGTATATTTATTACAGATATTTACGTAGGAATAACGCGTTACATAAAAACTGTGCGGTTGGTATCACGCCACGCCACCGGCCACTCGTGTTGTATTAATATTTATGCTGTTTAAACGATGTTTAATCACAACAGACACGAATTGGTTTTTTGTCCTCAGTTATAGTGAAATTAATATTTCCCTACTGAAATCTATACCTTACTAAAGACATGGAAAGACAACGCTAATTGGCCAGCATTTACGTAGCTAACATGTAAACATAAATTTGGCAAATGAGGATCTCCTCTTATCTATTAAGTAAGAACATTTTAACTTACCGTGCGAGTAAAATATTCTATTAATTGTGTAACGTTAAATATTTAACTCAAAAATATTAATTAGGCAGCTTAAAACTCCCATAAAAACCAAAAAATAATTACCGAAATGAATTTTTATTATGCCATCATTTACCTAATTAGATAAACAAGGAGCGCTGTATTACGTCATTAATCTCATAAAACATTTAATTTAATAGGCATTTAAGTTATCCCTTTATCTGTCGTCTCTATCTATAACATTCGAATCTGTTATGAGTCGAGTGAGCTGAATAAAAAACCACGAAGACATGGTCAGTTTACTTAAACGACTTCCTTGCGTTGCATTGTGGGTGCCGTTAAAAGATTGTTAATTGAGTGAGTTATGGCTGATGCTTCCTCAATTCGCGTAATATTCAACATTTTATTGCTGTTTCACCTACAAATGTTTCCTCCGCTTTAGGTAAGTAACCGTTTGAACAAAGCAAAATACGTTTCACTTAAGATGCATTGCGATCGTTAACTATAATGCGCGATAATCAACGACTATTAGACATTTCATGAGTTATATTTGACGATTAATTCATAACGACTTTACTGGCCCAAATACGTTGAGTTGTTTAGTGCTGGATTGGCAATTTTGGGTAATCTTCAGTAACCACTAAGTCAACAAATTATTACAATAATGAATGCTTCAACATTACAATGTAACATAAACTTATTATTATACGGATTGATAAGCTTAGGTTTGCTAACTGACATACGTCATAGCACGCACTGAATCAATTAATCCATACTAGCCTGATATACTTATAGCTAATCGTACAGTATTTGCATAAGTGCTACACAATAAAATAAACTGTTCTATATATAGAGGCTAAGCATTAAAGCATTTAACGAGTGTTTAGCACTAAATCAATGGGCAACTAGCGAGCCGGCGCCCGCGCCGCGGTGCGTTGTAGATCCCTATCTGCTTCCGTCGACTGCCACCACTCGTAATTACTGATTACAAGCGATTTTAGGCTTTTTGTCCAGCCAGCCGACACACGGACATTAAAAAAATATATGACTCACTTGTTCATATTTTTATTAGGGTTCCGTGTCCAAAAGATAACACGAACGATTGTTATCCATCTGTGCGCCCGTCACCAGACTGTATTTCATGATTCGTGATAGCTAGACAATTGAAATTTACAGCGACGGTGTATTATTGTTGCATCTATAATCGCGATTAAGCAACGATTGGTACGACCAGATTTTTTTGTGTAAATTGCTTTTTCCTTAGCTTAATTTTACGGAACCCTTTATATCGCAACTCCATCCCGAACTTGACCTGTTTTTTTAATACTTTGACAGTGGGGGCTGTGTAAGATTGATTGTAAAGCGACGTAGTTACGTAAAGCCGCGACTGTCATTTGCGAACTGAATAATAACTTAATTTGGAAGATTAAGGTAATTTAAGATGTAACTAATATTTAATAGTGATGTGCTTTAGTGTGAGGCGTGTGAAACACTAATGTAAGCGGCTTAGAGTCGGGACACATTAGCGTACACCCCCCAGTAATGGTTATACCCATATCTTATTAGAAGGGATTGAAACTAATACTCGTACCTAATACGATAATTACCCACATTACTAGTTTATTTGTTTTAAACAGGATTGGCGTATTGATATTTCAGCTATTTCTTTTAAACGAATATTGGGTTATGAGAATGTTTTGGTGCGTAAATTTTAGAACTTTTTTTGTTTGACGTGATTCGTGTAGTTCGCCTATACGCAGGCTATGACTGCTTTGCCTAACTAAGCAGCTGCAGCTAAGCTAAATTCTGACTCGGGTCTTAACATAGTGCAAAAGTAAGCTGGATCTAAAGGTTTTAAGGCTTTGTTTTATTACTATTTGGGCCGGATCGGACCAGCATGAACTGGGGACGGGATCAAATCGATGACCTACCCGTATGTCAAAGTAAAAAGAAACACCTCCATAATGATTGTGTTTTAACCACCAAATTATTTGTAGTAACTTATGTTTTCAGCCTATAACAACATTTAGTCATTTCGATTCATATCAAGCCAATATCTAAACACGACAAAAACAAACAACGATCATCTATAGTGTAGTAATTCTACGGTAATAGGTAGTATTAGTACGATGTAACTGTTACTATATTTGTATTCGATTGAAGATAAAGGGCTGCGTTTTTACAGTAACAGGTAAATACTACCTAGTGTCCACAGCAAAGTAAATACTCGGAACAGTTACTCAGCGCTTTTTATTGAGACTAACATAAATACTTATATCTTGACGTTTATTGATAGTGGGAATGATTCTCGTCTTGATGAACTTGCTCGGATTGTGTGAAATGTTCTCGGTTTATAGAGACACGATACGTGACTTAAAAAGTGATAAATACTTCGAGGAGGTTTATTATGTGTATGAGAAATGGCGTTTGGCTTATAGTGGGGCAGTTACGTGGTTTTTTCATCAGATATTTGTAGTGGTAAATAATTGATTTTTAATAACTAGGAACATCGCTTTGTCTAAGAAACTTTGTCTGGGTGATTTTCCGATTTAAATTATTCGATTTCAACAGTAATTCCTGGATTGATAAAAATACGTAGGTAAGATATATAAAAAGAATATTATAGTGTCCTTCAATAACTAAGCTCCGCGCAAATTAATATGCCCCGTGATTTAGTGAGCTCAGAACATCGACAAATTTCCTCTAATTAGTTTTATTGGTCCATCACTAAAGATTACACTCCGGTTTTTATTACCCATTTAAAACAACAATAGTTAATTAATCGTTATTCCTTTACTTCCTATTTCTTTTTCGCAAATAAAAATAAAATAATAAATAAATATTCGTTTAAAAAAGCAAGTGTGAAAAAGTCAGTTTCTAATTTGTAAGTCAAACAATAAGGAAGCGTTAATATAAGAATTATTTAATGTAAAACTCTTTGCACATTAAATATATGACTTTATTACTACTTTTATGCCTTATTAGCATATGCGCATTCGTCTGTTCATTTTATTTTCTTTCTTTTATGTTTTGCCGTCAAGAACGCTTTATACTTAACAGTTTTTGTTGATGTTCCTAAGTTGGTTTATATAGGAAGTTTATAAAAGGCTTTCTTTCTCGCCTAGTTCTTGCACACCATATTTAACAAGTGAGGAATTCATTTCACATGAAAAAAAGTTATGAGGTAGTTCATTTTTTTTTATGATATACTTATTTACACGTAAACATCCGTGGTTTTCTCTACTGTTTTGTTTATCAATAATTTTGTCTCACTCACTGAGTACTAACTGTTTTTACACAAAAAAAAAACATAATTATTTCGGCATTTACTACCAAAACGAGTAGATTGAAAACAGTTTAACGTTCCAAATAACACGACTCAAGAAACCTACAGACGCGAACAGTTAGAAAAACCATAAACTTTAACTGTAAGAACTGTACATTTAACGATCGTTTCAAAAAAAACCATAAGTAGGTGCGATATAAAGAGCAACGATATGTGAAAGCGGCCCCGCATTTCAGTCAACGCATAGGGATATTAAAATATTAATGTGCATTTGCATATTAATCAGGACGGTAACGTAAACGCAGCTAATGGGCGCAATTAAAACAGTTGAGCCGTTCATATTGTATGCACTTAATGCATTGTTACAGCCAGCGAATAAACAGGGATGTGTACTGTGTAGTCGGTAGGGATGTAACTTTATATGCGCTCACGGACTTTTTTGTTGTCGAGTAAGAACATGTAATATGTTATTATTCAATGAAGATATGACAATCTATTTAATGTTATATTATTGGTACTTTTAGCTTTTCGACTGCTTTTAAATGTCATCTCGAGCTCATTCTAAAATGTATTTTAAATTTACAAGAATTTAATACAGCATTGGCAATTAACACTAAAACATAACAAAAGAAGTTACAGAAGAAAAGTTCTGTTAATAATTGTCTGTACATATATTTTTTTTCAAATTGAAAGGCTTAAAACTATGTAAAAATTAGTGAAAATCATCAAAAGAACTGCAAAGGTTTTAAAAAATATTAATCTAGGTGCCCGTTTTATGCCCTGTAGACGACGATGAACGAAAAGTCAGATGAAATACGACTTGCAAGTTCCATTGCTTCTGAAAATGTCACATCGATGGAGACAGATCTTTGTGGAATATCATTTCCCGTATATTAATCTTTTTCAATTCATTTCTGCAGTCTATAATCTGAGTCTGTAAACGTTTAAGTAAATGATTCCTCATAAGCCGCTACAATATGATCTCGTGAGAAAATATTATCATGAAGCAAAGAATAATGATCGTTGTACTACTGTATTATGAATACTGTTGGCTAGTGAATATTCTTATGTCAGTTATTGAAAAACTTGTCAAGTGCGACACTGACTTGTCATACGGATTCTACAGAAATAGGATTAAGAAAAAATAATTAAAATGATCCTATCAAAGTAATGAGTGTACTTCAGTTAACTTAGGCTACAGAAATACATCAGCTGCGAAAATTTCGTGAGATACAGCCGTTGTGACTGACGGATCGAAGAACATACAACTGCCATAGTAATATGGTTACGTTTTTTGTCTTGGGCTACGGAACCCTGAATAGAACTAGCTTACATGGCAAGGAAGTGAGAGAAGCTTTTTTAGACGTAGTACATGCACTTATAGTAATTAATTCATAGTACAGTGGGGTGTATATCCTGATATCTATTATGTTAAATGATGTACTCTATAATCCATCGTGAGTTTTGAATTGATTATCTATGAATAATCACAAAAGCATTTTCAATTTCAATATACGAAAGGCATATTAAGGCAGTAATGCTTAAAAAAAGAGAATTCAAAGTAATTCATGTGCGCTAAAACAAAGCCACCGGTATCGCAACCGTTATTCCCTTATTGACTTCAAAAAGAAGAAGGTTCTCAATTCGTGTATTTTTTTTTATATTTCTTACCTCCGAACCTATGACTGGATGACTGATTTTGTTAATTCTTTTTTCATCTAACATGAAATTATGTCCCATAAAAAAATGAAAATTGTAAGAACATTAAAATCTTCACACCTTTGCGTCATAGTTATTCAAACGTCTTGTCTAAGCAAAAACGAGATCATAAGCAGAAACATCATGTCTATCGTAATAGTACAGTTTTTTTAAACTTTATTCTAGTTGCAATTACTGACACTACTCCACAATAATAGTTCGAAATTAATGGAATCGAATGCAACACCTGTCTGTGTCCAACAGAAAAAAATGCGTATGAATGCTTGAATGTTGTTATATACACGAGTGGTAATAACGAATGTAACTGAATAACAGTAACCCATTTGTAGTACAATCGTATAGACAAGTATTCGTTTTCGAAAAAAAATTATCTTGCTTGTAAGTCTAGCTATTAGAAAGATATACAATCAACAACAAAAGATTCGTTGTGAAACAATACTTGTTCGATAATTTCGCTTTTTGTAGTTGCAGTGTACAGCCCTATGCTGTAAGCGAATAGTCTGTTAATACTACTATATAAAATAGCATAAATTGATTATAAAGACATTTTATTCGCACGCAGTAGTCGCAAGTGGAACAGGAGCGCTCCAGTTAATGATATCGCGCCATTAAGATACGTAATTGCACAGACACTACGATTTGAATAGCAAAGCGGAGCGATTTTTATTTAACACGCGCGATACGATCGCATCGTAATTAACCGTAGCATTTAGTCGCCGCCGTAAACGATATGACCGCGCGTTTGTTACACGAATAAAATCACTATGAATAATAAAATATTAGGCATTACAAAGCACTGTTATACTAATTCGTTATTAATTACAAATGTGCGTATCGTACCCCTTATAATAGCAGCCGTAAGTAAGTAATAGAGAGTTATTTATTCCATTATATTTCATTTCGACAACTCACGTTCGTGTATTCAATAGACTTACGATTTCTTTTTATAATAATTAGCCTTCCTCCTGCGTGAATAAAAATGATACTATTTAAATGTACTCAATTACAAAGTAGGTTTAATTACTTATGAATATTTACAGGATGTATGCACAGTAGAGCCATTTAAGCTTCGTATAACATAAGTGTATTTTATGGGCTTACATTGTTTTTTTAATTGTCAGTCTGCGTTTCGTTTCATTTCAATCAAAATGATTAACAAAGTGTTGTTTAAAGCCATCGCGCGCTGAGGTCGGGCGTCGTACGCGCGATACGCGATCGTATCGCGCGACCACTGGATAATTAGTCGTTTCGTTTTAGTCGTGTCGCGATAACCCGGTGCACGCTTTGTATGCGCTTTTTTGTTATTAATTTCTTTATATCGATTGCCGAGTATCATTCGAGCCACGCATATCATATCGTAACGTTTTAACTTAATGGAAAATAGACTTTGTCATTCGAAATAAGAACAACGATTAGATGCGTTACCATTTGTAAAAAATATGTAATTGCCATTTATGGTTTCGACTACACTGATTGGCTGCGTACTTCTTGCGTCGTGCGCGGGCGCAGCATTTTTGACAAGCAAATTGGATAATGCGCGGGAAACGCGGCGTGGCGCATTGTTCTGTCGGGGCGTCGCGTTTGTCAGCGCTGTTTTCGAATTTAAATCTACCATTTTGTGAAATTATGGAAATCAAATGGACGTTTCGCGGTTAGCTGCGTCCGAAGCACGCCGGTGTACGGCGCCTGTATGTCATTTCATTGTTCCGAATATTTATAATACGGGTTGTAATTGATTCGGTGCTTTAACATGCCACGCATTTGCCTCTGAAAGGTTCAGTAATAATGGAACAGACAAAATTTGCATCATGTCCCCAAACAGCGTAGCTGTGGGTACCGAAGCGTGCATTCTACGCAAAGAAAGTATTGAACTCTTTAAAAAGTTTGCTAGCTATACTGATTTAAAGTCGCCAGAAATGTTTTACTTATCATACTCACAACATCCAAAATGTAAGGCATATAATAAGTAGTAAGTACAAATTCAAACTCGATAGACTTCAAAGATTGATCATCTAACACGCATACGCAATATTCGATTTAAAACCGAGATCTGTAAATATCCATTATGCGGCTAACTTGTGTTGGTAATGAGCGCGCGATATCGTCCGTTTTGTAGCGCGTAATCGCGATGTTATCTGCCCCCCTACCCCCCCCACAGTGGTCAGCCACCCCCGCCCCCCCCTCCCACGCCCGACCGTAGCCCCCTGCGGATTTTATCACTGTTTTTAAACTGCTCATTTGCCACTAGCGTCTATTAAACAAAATAGAGTACGGTACTTATACAAAATTATTATGTGCCTGTTTGTGGGTTTGTTTTACTGCTATTTGCGTTTTATTTTTTATCGATAAAGAAATCTGTGCAGCTGTTTCGTATAAAAATTTGAAATTGTTAACGATGAAGGTGTTAGCTTTTAAAAAATATTCTTGTTATTACATCTAAGGACGATAAATGTAAAATAAGTTTAAAGTTTGAATAATTACGACACCGTATGATTTTACGACTAAAGCTTTTAATCAAAACAACATTCATACAAAACGGTAGCGACACATCACTTACTCTAAGCCCTCTGTGAAATAAAAAAACTCGATAGTTAAACGCACCCAGCACTTTCTAACAAAAATAACAACAACGAAAATGTTGATGGTACTAAATTTGTTAAAATAAGCTGTCATAATTAACCCAGAGTTCACTTTTACGGATTCATTGTTACATTTACAATCGATTAAAATTTTAAAAGAACAATGGCTCTCCCATAAAACCTGGTTTAATTATCACACGGACGGGTTTAGTTTTAACTTCACTTCAATGTCGAAATTATGAATAATGAAGTCGCATTTGAAGCTTCGTTACTTGTAAGAGCTTTAAAAAAGTTGTAAATGTGATCGAATTTTTCTTTAATGTTGGGTTTATTTGGCGGTTTTGTGCCATAATATGTGCTTGCAGTAACTCTACTTTTTACTATAACACACAACTTATATTTTGACATTTCGAAAGACTACAACTAGGAAATGTCACTGTCACTAGGGGCTCTTGACAGTATCCAAACATGTTATTCCTTTGTTTACGCTCTGCCATATCCAGATCTATACTTCTCTATTTCGCTTATTTAATTCCAACACAACATAAACAGAACCTGTGTGCTGCTCCTCGTTCAAAAAGGTCACAAGAATATACAACCTACTTATTCTCAACAATTTTTACTCTTCTAAATACACAATACAAACTGGCATTACCTACCAGCAAACAAGGCATCATACAAAAAGGTTGCAATTAAGATCAAATTAGTTTTGTATTCTATGAAATATGCAGTTTACGTTCAAGCGACCGTTTTTACTGCGTTACTGTATATTCATTGGCTTTAATGGCAAATTAAATCGCGATAATATCGTTGTTTGAATAATCGCGCATTCGTTGTAAATTAATTATGTCGTTTGATTCGGAACGATTAAGATTTACATTTTAATGTTGAATATTATGAAATGATACAATGTTGAAAATATAGTTGAGACCTAATTGTGAAACTTGAGCATTTTGGCCTATCACTAAATTATTGAACATAACGATCACACTTGGGAAGGCATATTTCTCCAAAATTTCGTTTTTTGCTTCTAACCAAGAACTCGGTTTATACTAAGACATTGCAATAATATACATGGATGTAAGATATTTTCGAGGCGAGATGTGTCAAGAACAGTGTGTGATGTGTCAAGTGTATCATACGTTAACACCTTTTTACTCCACATGATTCTCGAGAACATTACATTCTATTCTATTCTATTCATAACCTAATAATTCATCTCGAAACAAAACACGGCGCCAGCACCCAACATTATCATTCGCGAAAACAATTAGCAGTAACTTCTTAACATAAGTGGGCATATCAAATGCTTGCGTGTGTGTGTGGTGTGTGTCACTAATTGGTGCGTCCGCAGGAAGTGGCCGGTTCCGATGGAGTCAGGTGACGCCGCCACCTGTGTGCGTCGACTTGTAACTGACACACAAACACACACAAGTACAGCTTGGTCCTGGGGTACGCGTTTTCCAACAAACGATGTTAGACACTGTGTTGATCTGACTTTTAAGGTAATAGGCATTGTATTGCACATAATATGTTCAAATACTTTAAATAATTAGGCGTTAAGTATCTACAGAATGAATTCTTATAGTTCGAACGGTATATTTCGGGTATAAGGTGTTTGTTATTTTGGTCAAAGAAAAAACACGAGCACTGTAAAAT
Source organism: Trichoplusia ni (assembly GCF_003590095.1). Classification (NCBI taxonomy): domain Eukaryota; kingdom Metazoa; phylum Arthropoda; class Insecta; order Lepidoptera; family Noctuidae; genus Trichoplusia; species Trichoplusia ni. The sequence goes on from NC_039481.1 coordinate 2,812,141, forward strand.
GAAGGACCTTCTGAAGGTCCGTCATCGTCTTTGAGATTAAAAATAAATAAATACAAATGTAGAGATAATATCAATTCCTACAACAAAACACAGTATTTGTGGCCAGTGACCATTCAACAATGGTTGAGTATGTGTGCTGTAACACACGGTAACGTTGTCTGTGTGTTTAACTAATTAGCTATTCCTTGATTGGACGATAACGACAACAATTAACTTTTGTTGCTAACCATAATGTAAAAAAAAGTAATAACGTTTATGATAAACTTCTAAATGTTCCAGAAGTTTTTTTTTTGTTCCTTTCAAACAAAGTTAATGTGGAAAACCTGTCAGAGATGTTACGAAAATTAGGAATATGTCATGTTCAACATAAAATATGGCTGCGTAATTTATTCCACGACTTTTATGTTCTTATTTTGTAAAAGTTTGCATTACAAAATAGAACAATAACCTTTTCGAATACATTTTGTTGTTAACAATAAAGTTAGACTCATTAATAACCTCAGGAATACGTAGTAATTATAATTAAATATTATTTTGAATAATTATCTTATAATGAATTACAAAATGTAATTGTTTCTGCACAAATGTATAATAAGCGCTTAGTTTTTATTCTAGTTAATTAATATTGCAGACAGCGCGCGGTCTAACAAATAGACACAGCTAATGAACTCGACGCTAACATCAATCCGGTCGAGAGCACAGCAATTACAACATTGACGTAATTAAGCATTTTAGTCGTCAAACTCATATTTTAAACCCTCATGCATGACTTTCAATTTGCAAGAAAAAAATACGATGAAGAAATGTCGTGAGCTAATGTGTCGAGCGGGCGCGGGGAATGCTCGCCATTCTGTTTTTTTTCTCCTCCCCCATAATTACGTAATTAGTGGCGATGCGAATTGGAAGTGCATTTGTTGTGGGTCCTTTTGTCCGCGCTCGCTGCGCCTGCGCCGCGCGCTGCCTCCGTGACAGCTGTTCCACGGCCCGTTGAGCCGCGACTTTCTCGTTTGACAATTACGAGCTTTTTATAATTGATACGTCGGAATACTTGTTCGAATTAAACGTAAAATACTAGTTAAAAGGATAATGTTTGTTTGTTTAAATGTTCTTTCTATACGTGAGCAACGACGCTTGAAACTACGCTCTTCCAGGGCTATTACATACTTCAACATGTTTAATAGCTCCAGTTAAGTAGATACGTTTTTTTTTTAATTGGCTTCGTTAAGTACTTTGTTAAAACAACAGATCTTGCGGTATTCATGTGGTTGAATAAACTAAGGAAAAAACTCGTTTCTACATAATAATTTCATCAAAAAATAGTCAAGGTATCAAATCCTGAACTTAGTTTATTTATTCCTTGAAAAACTTGTTTGATATTCAAAAGGAATGGTGGATAGTAAGCACTTTACAGCTGTTGCACAATCGTAATGACTATTACATTTATAGTTACGTAAAACGCGAGTCCAATGTTCACGAGTCAATTCGTCTCAGTCGCGAAGGGTTGCCGCGGCATTTGGCGCGCGAACGTCGCGTCGTGCCGCGCCGCACGCTACGCCGCGCTATCGACCGCTAATCGATTACGCAGATATCAACCTTTATTTATGCTAATAATATCGAATTGCAAAATAAATGCATTATAAATGAATGCCAAAAACAATAGCGAATTGACGCACAAAAGGTTCCATAAATACAATAACTTTATTTACCAATTCAAAGTGATCCATAAATCGTCACGACACGCAAAGATTTAGTAATAGACTCCACAAGAATGGAATATTGATTTATAACTGTAAATGGGAATAAATGTATAGAAACTCAAGTCCTACGCCCCAATTTATATTAGATTTATAGCAGGATGTGGTGTGATGATATTCCTTTTCAATTAGCACTCAATGAATGTAGTAGCCGAGTGGCGTTCGAGCGGTTGCACGATTCGATACGCAATATCGACGCGCGAACAACAACCGATGCTCCATTCATCATTATTATAAATGTGCCACACTCGCTTATTTACGGAAATCGATATTTTTTTCGGTATCGACTTTGAATGCTTGGTTTCGACACGTCGATAAACGTAACGCTATTGTTGTGGGATGACCCCGGCATTGTAGTGCGCGCGGTGGCAGCCGGGCGGCGAGGCGGCCTGCTGAGCACCGCCTGAGCACTCTCGCGTCACACCAAACTAGAAACACCATCATTAGTTCCGCGTCTACATTATATTGTAATTATTGATTATAACAGGTCACGGTTATTGGTGAGTAACGTTTGTAAAACAGACCGACTTAATTAATGACAGCGAGTTCTTTGTCGGATTATGATTAGTTTAATTATCAATAACAAAAGCGACAACAGAACTGTTACGCGAGTCTAATTTCTCATCTGTCGCGTGTTTCCCTACACAATTACTCAATCTATGGGACGATGTGATGGAAATGGTAGCTGCAATATTGATAAACGTCGGGGCAATCAGTGGCCGGGCAATTTGCGAGCGATTGTCCGTGGTGGGATGCCAACACACGCAAATTGGAAGCGGCTGCACGTTCAAACGGAGCTGTTTAGAGCGCGCATCATAGTTAGTGCCGGCCAGTTACTGCGGAATCTGTCTATTATTTAGTTATGCTTATGTAGTGCCTAATTGAGTTCACACCGAACACGCATTTCGTAACACGCGGTCGAGCACAGATCTTTGTAACACCTGCCCGAGTTCGACTTTATTTCAAACAACACACACCGCATGAGTAGTCTAATACTCATAGCTAGAAACATTTCCGTAACGTAATGTATTGTGATCGATAAGTACGTTGTGTGCATTACTGTTTCCATTATTGTATGACCGAAGGCGATCGTGAAGGAAGAGAACGGCTCTCACGGGGTCACACATAAATATCTAATGAGAAATACGATTGCGCAAGAAAATGATATCGATATCAATTCGATATTAGTTCCAAAGCTCGCAATCACGAAAACAAATTTGCGTTCATTTCCTTTCCCTCGGAACAAACGTACAGCGAATCCGGCGTAGCAATATCTTTTATAAGGCGGTAGATCGTAATGGAAACCATTTCTCATCAATTTTCTAAATAAAGGCGCACAGAAGCTAGCGGATAAAACAAAGCGCGAGCGCTCACGACATAGATTGAGCTGAATTATCGCTTTACCGCAGAACACAATCTACCCCGAGCCGGGCGCGTACCTGCGCCCGCGCCGCCTGCCCGCCGCCTGCCCGCGCCGCGCCGGTATCGTGCGGTATCGCCGCCGAGCCCAGCGCCTTGTGCACTCAGCCCGGGACCAGATAACAACGTGTGAATTATGTTAAATCTAGACAGTTTTTCTTTCTTTTATCAATTTACTACTTCACTAAGAACAACGTTTGGCTCTGATCAAATTCAAACAATAATTTCGCTCTTGAAATCGCGTGCGCACAGTTTGAAACTGTAGCAGTTATAAGGCAAGCTGCTTTTCAAAATACACACGTTTTTTATAATCTTTAATTGCAAAAGACCGTGTAGGTATGCTAGATAATTAATATTAATTGCTCAGGGCCTACACAACGATAATATGCGAAGTAGGGTTAGAGAGTCAATGTGTCAAGAATACTCGACAGCCTAGCCATTCTGTGCATGACGCATAAATACTAACACATATTTCATACATTAACTGTGTTCGCTGTAATCAAATTACATTCAATAGCCGAATTTTGTGTCATTACAAAAGCAATATTAATAGCAGTAAATAAAAGAATTACAGTAATTTCAGCGACACGGCAATCAAAACGTCGCGTTACCAAACCACCAGCAAATTGGGTGAAAGTGTGACACTAATATTCGTACAAATGACAAATGACTTGGATCTTGCGCAGGAGCGGGCGTAATGAGACCAAATCAAATGGTGAACGAAGGTAATTCGCGGGTTCGTGGACCCGGCACGGAGGTGCGTGATGCGAGGCATTACCACCGCCAACAACTGTCAGCTACTCAAGAAGAATAATGAAATCATATTTACTTGTAAACTTTGTCATTAACCTTTAACGCCATGGACATGTTTGATATAAGCATCGTTATAAATCTCCAGACATAAACTGCACTCGAAAATCAATAAACTTAGGTATTCTAAGTCTAAATCAATTGAAAAATCACACCAAATATAGAAAGTTTACAAACAAACCACAGCTGAAAATACTTCAATTTATAAGCATCAAATAAAAAAGACAACTGACGTAACCAAAGCAATCCAGACCTAATTAACGCAATCGTAACTTTAAAACAATTAAATCAAATAAAAAGGTTTCACGCTTGTCCACCAATAAATATCCCGCTATCGTTATTGACGAATAAGGTTGAACTTACAGACAATTAAATGTGTAAACGTGTGATAAATAGTGCCGTGGCCAAGTTTTATGGCAACAGATAACCGAGTGTTGTACGCTTTATCGACACAAATTATTGAACTATTTACTATTAATTTAAACCGACTTCGACTGATTAAACAGACATTTAGTAGAAACGTGGTTTATTGTACAGATTTATTTTTTTATGTGTAGGTGTAGGTGTATCCGGTGTGTAGTTGATAGATAGAGCTTTTGAACTAAGTTTCTTAATCTTATACACGAATGTATAGATGTTGTAGATTGTAGAAAGTGTAATTTTTGTCAATAAAATTAAAATAAATTCAGTTAAGGCACTGAATGAAACATACACTGATTTTCTATGCACGTAGAGTCAACATTAAACTAAAATCAAGTTAAATAGAACAAGAAACAAAATCTTAGGGTATGCTGCAAAGAAGTAACGTTTATGCATTTTGAGCCACAGATACATAACTAGCGTAATACATAATAATATGTTGTACAAAGCTAAATCAATCTACAATTTAATTGAGGTCATTATCAATACCTGCTAAGATATTGTTTAAACACACACATACATACTATCCTTAATTTAACTAGGTTTATGATTTTTTAAAGGTTACAAACACTTATTGGCCTTAAGTAAATAAATTAATTCTTAGAGCAAATTAAAAGCAAAAACGAAGAAATGAATTTGTTATTAAAAATTACAGCTGCTGTCAAATGAAAATCACCATAAAATTCTAGTTATTTTTAACGATCAAACAAGAGTAATTCGAAAAATAACATTAGAATAAAGTATAAAATTATTAACTAACAAAATATAACTGCTTCATTAAGAAAAAATGCATAATTTGCTATGGCTTACCTTATTTTTATGGGAAAGCATTTAAATATATTACACGGCTATTAATTAGTTCGTATGTATTATAGGGAGGGATGTCAACGGAATAGAAAAAGAAAAAGCAGTCGAATTAAGAACCTCCTTATTTTGAAATTGTTTAAAACGAATTGCTTATTTTACCTTATTTATAACTAGCTGTTGCCCGCGACTTCGTCCGCGTGATTAGAAGATATAAGTTATAATTTATACCTGCCTTCTATCTAATCTATCTATCTATCTGCCTTCTATCTATCTTGTAGGATTCAGTCAGCGTTTGCAATGTAAGCGCAAAAAATGTGTTTTTTTACGACCTCAAATTAGAAACCTCAAAAATTGTAGCCTATGTGTTATTCTGATGTATTATTGTGGTAAAGTTTCATTCAAATCCATTCAGTAGTTTTTACGTGAAAGAGTAACAAACATCCATACATCCATACTTACAAACTTTCTCCTTTATAATAGTAGTAGGATGTTATAAAATCGTAGAATCTTTTAATCGCATATCTTAGTTGAATCGCATATGCTTATATAAAAATTTAGGTATAATGATGGCGGACAGACATGTTCTTGAAAAAAATTGATGGGTAAGGACAAATAAACTCCTATCCTGTCTATGAGGCAGTCATGACGGAAAAAGCCCTTTCAGTATTATGAGAAGTCTTGCTTAAAATATTTGATTAAAAGCTTTACAAATTAGTGACAAAATAATTTTCTGCCTCTAGTTCAAGCTTGTCCAAACCGGCAAAACTAGTAATAAAATAAGCCCCTTAAAAATGAAACTCAGATCCAACCCTCTTGCTTTTGCCTTTATAAGTTTGTTAGCAAAGCACTAAGTCACTTAACGTTTTTAGCTTATTCATTTCTTTGCCCTGGATGGAACGTAAAGTGAACGAATCAAAGCTTGCGCTCAGATTAGATCAGAATACTACACACCACTTAAAAGAAGTCTTGGAGAATCTCCAAAAATCATAATCAAAATTATAAAACACAGATTGAAACCAACATAACAGCAACCCTAGTCCATGAAACAAGTTGCAAGTGCTGCCGACGTCAACGTATCACTTGCGTAGTGGGCGCGTAACTGGTGGGCGAGTCGTAACGCATCAGTTATCTACGCGTCATCCCAGTTTGACGCGAGTGTCAAACTGCAGTAGCAGACGGTAGCTGGAGAAGTCACGACACTTTTATTAGCCGTTACATCACAAATTATAGTCATTTGAAACGATTTGAATGGTTTGAACGGCTTATTTGGGTGTTTCGTTAAATTTTTATGGTATTCAATGCTGATAAGAAAGCTTAATTGACTTTGTGGCTTCGTAAGCATCGGCAAACGGATGCACCTAACTTCAAATGTTTTCAATTGTTATAGTACAATTGACAAAATGCTTTTATACCGAACTTTACTATAAAACACAAACTGTTTTAAACTTCAGACATAAACTGCTCAATGAAGAAAATAAAACAAATCTAGAGATAAGAGTGAATTCCTTGATTGCGTACAAACGTGTTTGCACATCAGTGTAATAACAAAACTATATGTTCCCATTGCCTTTGGGTGGAAAAAAGATTGCATTACAAATGCTGAGCTTACATGCAATAAGTACACAGCTGAGTGCCTAAGAAAATATGCTGATCCAAAGAAAGAGAAACTAAGGTTAAAATTTTTCTCTTCTTTATTTGGCTACATTCTTACAAGCATTTTAGAAGGGTCTTATTAGATAAGCCAAACTTAGGAGAAAAAGATGTCAGTAAGTCTTGAAAGAAATATGAAAAACAAATTAAGAGCTAGCTTTCCCTAAGGGCGTACTTTTGTATTTATTTTACCATTTTTGTACAGAAATAACTTAAAGCAACAATTAATTAAGTAAATAATAATTCTTTATTCGAAAGTGTTGTAGGTACAAAGATACTAATTAAGGCATCTTCATTGGAATCATCTAGATTTTGACAATCATTGATCACGAAGTAACGATATAAAAATTCGAAACTCTAATAGAATTTCGAATTCCGTATAAAAAAACCTGTGGATTATTAGAACGAAGTATAACCACGCAACACTCGATAAACGTACAAACCTTACATCCTTCTTTTACATTACAACTCACAATTACATTACATTCTTGCGCAGAGCCTTCTCCGTGATACGCAAATAGATCCTTTTTACAAATCATACATTCGCAAACAAGTCCAGCGAGACTATACAGGGTGTTTAAAGTTACAAAATTAACCGACGAACATCACTTACATATCGACCTTAATTGTCGTCGCAACAACAGACCCCGATTCTGATATCTACAATGGCCGATGAATAATTGGATTAAATTTGAAATTATTCGTATTCTCATAAGCATTTTACCAACACGATAATTGGAAACTTATTATATTGACCGTGAGTGTTACGCCCCGTACTAAATATCCAAATTTAAAATTTTGCGATGGAAACAGTCCATCCAACAGGCCTGTTGTTGTAACTTTACCGGAGTTTGAAGGTTCGATCCATACCTATAACAAACATTTTTTTACAAACCCCAAAATTGACAAATATGAAAGAATTCTCGAGAATTTTATATAGGTATAAGATTAATATGTACGTACTTAATAAGTATATTCCGAATGTTGTTCGTGTAAGTTTCGTCATAAAGAAACAATCTCAGTCACAAAAACATTAAATGCATTTTATTCACTTGCAAATAGAGATTTCAAGCGCTTCTGAAAGTAAAAAGCTCTTTAACTCTAAGGAAATATTAAGCAGGAAAATGCGACACAGCTTTGCTCTCTCTGAATCTTTTGATACTGACCTGCGAATGTCGGTCACAAAATACTGGTGCTAATGCATTACCGACCAAAGCTTACGTACTACGAACCTTGGAAAATCAACTATAAAACTCCCTGCCTCTCGAGTCTCGACATAGGCGGTCAATAAATCGTAATTTAATCGAGAACATTTTCGAGAAATCGAATCAAGTACAATAAAGGTTTTTCAAGAAATTGTATGTAGCTAGTTGTGCGTACGGTTCAGGTTTAGTGCGTATAGTTGATGGTGTTTGCGTGTGTGACAGCGGCGGCGTGGCGGCGTGTCTAACTCGGCAACACCTGCGGCGCTCTAATGGGCCGTAATGGCCAGGCTCTGTCTTACGCTTCCACCATGTCTGATGCGAGTCATTCCCACCCTTGCGAGTTTACCGACGATGCGGCGACGGTCAACCATCGGCCTGTCGTTTGTCATAAGCTTGTATATAACTATAACAAGTGGAAATCAAAGGTTTTCAATTCTGTTGAACATATTACCTCTAGATAGGAAATTATCGAACTCTACATTTTATTATGAACACTTAATTTCACTAAAAGTAAAAAGTTTAAGTCCTTACATAAAACATCTCAATAAAATTAAATGAAGTCCAAAATTTCAATCCCGTAACCACCTAATTCAGATGAGAACATCTTCCCACAAACAGCCTCAAATTAAGCCCTTCGGTTACCTATAAAGAGAACAGGGACATTATACTAGAAAAGTGTATGATCAATAAAAAACAAGCCGATGTCCGAAGACAACTATTTATTACGGTAACCAAATTAAAAGACCATTACACGACAACGACTCTAAAGGAGTCAACAAACAAAAAGTGTAGAGTGACTTCCTTTTAAAAATGTAATCTGCGATGAGGACGCGGCGCGCGGCCAGTGCGCGGCCAGCGCGCGGTAATCATCGAATATTCCGTATCTAACTACAACTTTATACCGCGCGTTATCATCGCCGTATAATGAGTTATGTGGCTCTCGCTGCTCGTTTTGTGTCCATCACGGGGTATCGGCGAAGGGCGTCATCCATCATCCGCTGCGACTAATTGCCTGCTACCTTGCTTCGGCTCTCTTATCCTTTTAATTCGTCCTCCGAACACCTATACGACGTCGAGGCGAGCTGTTACGAATAATTGCTTGCGAGATACCGACGTCCACTCGATTGCAAAATTAAAATGTAAGAACAAAAAAATGCAAGCTGCATAAGTTGTTTTCAAGTAAGTATATCGTCCATCCGTAACTATTCGCAAACTTTTATTTAAATGCAATTATTTCCGTTTCTTTTAATTTGAATAAAAAACTATGATTACTTTTAAATCGATATCAAGACCAAATATGAGCATTAAGCGCTATTATCTATGATCTCCCATACATCAGCGAACCGCTTAATGCTATACAAAAATCGTGCTCGGCCAATTCGTAAGCAATCCAGTGATCCGCTGGTGGCGGGGCCAGTCACGAGCGACCGCCATCCATTGGCAAATAAAAATAAGGACCGAGGACAGCGATCCGGTCAAAAGGGGTAGCTCGATTAAGTGTCGGTTTGAGTTTTATTCGAGCGGGTTGGGGAGAGGGGACGTGTGAGCCCGGCGCCGCATTAATCATTAACACAGCCTGCCTAATGACACCGCCGAAATGGGCCGCCTAGTGATGCACCCGCTCACACTCGACAATTATTGCGAGATATCGCACTTAACTGACAGCTTATGAACTTATTATTTGAAGGTGCAGCCATTAAATGGATTACGATTAAATAAAAAGTATGAAAATAAGTGTACCTACTTAATTCATCATTGACGAATAAAACTGTCATGCTTGTTGGAATATTTATGACTTAATAATTGAGTAGTAATCTTTTATATATATCGTGTATGGAAACATTTTTAAGGATAATTATAATCTGTGAATTGCTGGTACCTATACGAAATTCGCAATTCAAAATTCACTTTACAGCGATTGCTCCACAGAAATAAACTTTAATTAAGATAATCCGTAACAAACTACAAAATTACATAAACTTATTACACATAGGAAATTAATAATCTAACAAATTGAATTTCTCATACGCGTATAAAATCCATCGACATAGTTCACCGGTTTTCACATCACTACGCCCGATATTAGATGTCGCTATTAACTCCGCAAAACGTAATTAATCGAATAAGTTTATGATTGATATAACCAGTTTGTGGGGCGCTTAATTCACTTTCCCAATTCCTAAGTCCCGAGTCGCTTTTATAAAGTTATCCTTTAAGAAAATTGATTGGTTCTATCGCCTTGCTACTGATTTTGTAATTATTCAATTCGATTACTATAATAGCGAGAGCCGATCGAGGAAGCGTAAATAACGAGTGAAATTAATCCAAAGGAAGTTAATAACGTATTACTTATATTATATTACATTACAGAGGATTAGATTTAAGCCTATAGGTACCTAATAAGAACTGTGTGAACTCTCTCAGTGAAAGGATTTACGATTAGGCTCTGTAATTAAGATTATCATAATAATTGTGGTTTATGGAAAATGGTATCTTAATTGTGACGTAGAAATGAAGAATAGCAGTATTAATAACCAAAAAAGACATCGGTCCATGTTATCAATAGCATTAAAACGCACGGACAAAAAATCGTTGACGTTGCATTGCGATTCAGGTTTCGTCAGTTAGAGCCTGGCATCCGCTACCTCTTCCAAGGAGGTGGATGTCCAGGTCCCCTCTCTCCCCTTCCTCTCCTTACAAAAAAAAACAAAGGGGCGTGTTGAGTTACAAAAAAGGCCTACTGATGGGTTCCAAGTCTGAAAACTGAAAAGTTTATAAGAAGAAGACCGATTTACTCGTGAATATGTGAAAAATCACTTGTTATTTATTACAAGTGATATTGAAACGCAAAATGTCAGATACAGTCGCGGAAAATATATAACACTTGTAGATGTATAGTGTAGGGAAAATGAAAACTTCAGGCACCTAAATACTTCGTTTATTTTCTTATTCAAAACAAATAATTCGAGGAAAAGCCGAAGAAAACATACCTTCACGAATATAATATTTCATTGAACACTAGGTGATCGAGTACTCCGCAGCAGCGTGAAAAAGGCACTGCAAAAGTAGAGGGGGGGAGCAGACGAGAGGGGTGGCGGGGACGCAATTTGTAATATTTCACGAGCCAGTAGACGCTTATTAACTAGGCGTGCAAAAAATCGACGCTACAGCTGCGCTCAACCTTTGATCAAAAGCCATGGAAAATACAAATGACAATTTTATCTTAGTCAAGTGGGTACTTCAAGGTTTTTTTTAAGAATTCTGATATTTTTACCTACGTTCTACATAAATATATATGAAAATAAATATATATATACGACATAATAAATATATTTCTTAGCTTTTTTCAGTTTACTAGTACTAGTAATACTGGATTCTCGATTGTTAAATGAGTTTATTTTCACTTACCGAAACAAAGAAAATATTCAAACATTTATATGGTATTAAACCACTACACGCGATAAAATGTTCAGCACATCTGACTAATGCAAAAAGTCGTATCTAGTCAGGGGCAGGGTATTACAGGGCGGAAAATAACAGGCGCGGAGTTGGACTGACTTTATTACATAAATGTTTACTACAAAACTGCCATTATAGGGACAAAAAGGATGTTTTAAAACTCTTATAAGACTTTTTCTATTTTTCCAAGTTCTTAAAAGACGTATTCTTCAGAACATAATTTACTAGAATTAAATAAGGTTAGTCTGGTTTGTTGCAAAGAGGTTGTCTTTATTGATTTATCTCTTACACTGGCCACTTATTCTGGCTATTAGCCAAAGTCACGAAAGAAATAAAGGCCTTTTTTTTTATTTGATCTACCATTTCTCCGATATTTGCTAGAGACAAAGTGTAAAAACTTAAATAAGCGCCTCAATATATGTATAATAAAACCTCTACTATACGACATTGGTTTTCAAAACTTTGCATCAACATCTCCTTTTACAGTTATAAACTACGACAACTGCAATCGAAAAGCAACAAATGCAACAAAAAACGAAACTCTAATCCGCACTAAATAAAGTACATTTTTATCTACAGCCACTAAGTATCTGAGCCCGTCCCTGTACCATGCACGTACTTTTTCCGAGAGGCTATTAATCGCGACGGAGGGAGGACATTTAGCCGCTGGACCGAGATCCACTCAATAAGAGCTTTGCAGATACGCTGGTACATGCCCTAAAGCTGTGCGATCGATAAACTACAATTTAAGCAGTAAGGTTTCTTTTTTTATTCCAGCAGCTTTCACTTTTTTTCTAATTTATATCTACTTCTTGAACAGATCTATGCAGTTTAGTTATTGAGCGGAGGCTTTTGCTTTTCCACTAGACTACAGAAATCTATATTCATACTTTCAAGGGTTCATTAAGAGTAAAATTGATAGAAAGTCCGTTCTTATTACAGTCGAATGATGTCTGAAGTGAAATGTGCTGTTTTTAGTAAAATCTGTAATAATATTAGTATCCTTCTAAAAAATCATATTCTAGCTAAAAACATACAAATAGCATAGGCAAACCAAAGTTCACAATTTTTGCTTTAATTTGAACAGTCTCTTCGTTTTACTCAAACTAATTTGTATTTGAAACAAAATATTGAATCGCCTCTAGTGTTTAACACTTCTTATTTTTCTGCATCATTCTATGGCTGACAAGTGGAGAATACCGCAGGCATAAAGTCCGCTATTGTACATTGGTCATGTATAAGAGGTTTAAATAAATATATAAAACAAGTGACTATCCCTTTACAAAACCAATTTCTATGTTTCTCATTCTAAAATAAAGACCCACATCCAATGCACCGAGTAAAAATAACTGGTAAGCAATAAATATTTTATTCGATTCCGAACAATGTGTCGTTATATTGACGAGTTTCTGACGTCATAGAAACGACCTTTCCGTCGCCGACGGACAGTTTTCATTAGATACTGTCTTTCATATGACGAGACATATTAAATCTTAACTTATTAGCCTTTGAGTGATATTACGACGGAAAAAGAACCGTTAGTTACAGCGAATTATAAAGAAATGTGATTCTAATAAGAGAATTGGGTAAGTCTTATGGTTTTTTAATACATTCATCCTTGGTAAATATATATATATACATTCACCATAAATCTTACATAATCGATACAATATATTGATTACCAAATACCTTCAACGCGCAATATGTGCTTCAGTTTGGACCCTCAGTGGAACAAACGCAGTGAGTAAATAAAATTCAATCACAGCACCAAGAATACATAAGGGAAAACAGAAACGCCCTGTCTAATAATAGGTAGAACAAACCGTTTAAACTATACGTAGAGACATTACTGCACTTTACTTTGTCAAGGTTCCATATTTTAAACAGAAAGGTAATATGAACCTTAACTCTAAGAAATACAGTTTATTTCATGTGAGGGGTTTCGAATATGACTTTGTCGTATCGAAGTGCGTAGGGCGGGCCGCCCAAACGTTTAGCAACGTTTAACGAAAGCCTCGAGGTGGGTGCGGGACACACCCACGGGGTCGAACGCGGCTCATCCATATTTCATGTTAGGTAAAACTTTGATATATCAAGCCATTTTACCCACCCCTGTACAAAACTTAAAGAAAAAACTAATAAAGCTTTTTATATATAAACAGGTTTATAGGCATAAGCTGAACCTTCTGGAAAAAAAGAGGCTTCAAAATAAGTCAGCAAAAAATTCACAAACTTAATGATTCAACTAAAATCTCAAAACCATTAATTAAGTTAACATTGTTACAACATTGTGTTGTAATTTGATTACCCATTACTCGTTTTAATTATTTAACTGCAGTCGCTGATTACTTCTCGTTTTATTTGTAAAGCTTACGCCATCGCCGTGCCGACTCTTCCTTTACACGTAGACGTAAATAATTCAGGTACTAGTTGGCACTGAGCGTCGAGGGTTGCATTTACACTCGTTCCAATTTAAAATGTCATTTATTTCTGCGAATGCAACTTCGCTTCAACACTGCCTTAAACCTTCTTGGTAGTTGATCTTTTTTTATTACCTTTAAAATTTTAAAATAATATTGTTGCTTGTGGTGATTGTTGGATGGTGATGTCGCGTCATTTAATTATGATTTAAAATTATTGATTACGGTTATAGGGATGTCTAGAGAAGATAAGTCGATGACAGACGCTCAAATGTATGCGGGTTCCATACCATTTCATATTAAAACGACTGTCTGAGTTGATATATTATAACTCAGCAATTACGTCAGCGTAACGTTTGACGAAAAACTTCTAAAAGTATTATACTCACTAACAAAGATCCACTTTTTTTTAATTTTACAGCTCTCCCTAAATGTTAAGATAACAAATATACGGTTAACAGAGAAGAACTAGAACGTCAGACTTTAGATGAGACCTAATTAAAGACCCATCATCAAACATTTAAACAAAAAAACTTATAATGACCTAGAAGAAAAATGTGATGCAAAAAGCTTTTTAATTTACTTTAATAGGTTAGAAGTCATTATGTTTTGATGTCGTGAGATTTCACCGTCTGCATCGTAAAATACAATGGTTTATAGTTGTTCGCATAGTAAACTCTAAATTGTTTGTTGAACAAAGTACTTTTACTCTGAAAGCAGGCTTAATTGCAATGAATCATTTATTTACACAAACATCTATGTATTCTAAGTATCTACAATTTAAGAGTGCAAATACGTATTAATGTTTCGTCTAAAGCATCCATTGTGCAAAAGTGCTAAAAAGCGCTAATTAGCGGTTGAGATGTTTTATGTCCTTAATTAATATTTGAATGAAACTGTTGGTTTCTACTCGGGTAAAGTTATATCGTATGTTTTAAACTAATTATAATTTTTAAAGGATCAAGAATGTGTGGTCGCGTTACAGTAGGGTGGTGTAGCGAATAACGAAGGCGCGTTTGATATGTTAATTTATATAATTCGTAGCTTTTCACTGCTTTTACAAGCTGTTGCGATACGTTCTTCGTGTGAATATCTTTGTAATATAATTTGCTATTGCTATGAATAGCAAAGGAATGCATAAACATTAATATTGAGCTTTCGTGTAAGTATAATCAATATTTAATATGAAATGTTATTTTACAGTTCCTGAGAATAGTTCTGTTTTGTATACTTAGGTTTAAGACATTCGATTTCTTAACCGACGTAGGATTTTCTTTATTTCGTCCATTGCCCGCATGACGTAACTGGTAAATGGCTCTTAAACTGACATTTAAAAGTCAAAGTGTTCGGTTCAGGACGGTGAGCTAATCCGTTTATGATATATCAAATAATTGCACTCTTTAAAGCTCCATTAAAACACGAACAACAAAAGTTTGAAAACAGAAGAAGTGCTCAAACTGCAATTCATTGCAAGTAATGATAAACGTATCAAGACCGTTACATCCAGACATAGCTCTGTCGATTCTTTGATAAAGTGGTTAGAATCAATTTGCGACACTTCTGTCACGATACAATAATCTAATTTTAATATTTAAAAGTGTCAACATTAAACCCAGTAGGTACCCACGCTTGCTCTTCTCTGATTCCACGTTCTGAATACGAAATGTAAGCGGGAAGCGCGCGAAAAGGCCGCCGCCATGTTGCTTTTAGCACCCTTTAATGGAAAATATTTGAGAATAAAACGAAGCTCCTGATTAAAGTGTAAATGAAAGTGAATTGATATTTTAGCGACTGTTTGTAGATGCTTTACACGATGACGATTGTGTTTAATATTAAAGAGGACCAATGTTTTTATTTTTTGAAGCATCATTTTTGTTGCTTTTTGTAGGCGATCTTCAAGAATTCAACTTTCTTTCAGAAGTTTTTGAAGAAACGTAAAATCAAGACAATCAATAATATTATTTACCTAAGAATGATAAATACCATTAAGAATAATGGCACTGATTAAAGTTAATGCTGAAATCTGAAATGAGCTCACACTTCGCGAAACATTTTCAATTATCAATAGACTGTTAAAAGCTTTGGAAGCAGTCTTAAGTATATTTCGTCAAAGCAAAACAGGCGAGTTCGTGTTACAAATCCTCAATTAGCAAGCATACAGTTCAGTTTAAGCCGGCGTTTAAATTCGTTAGGAGCGGGCTACGTTGTTTTCGTTCGCTTGTTTACCAAAGACCAAAACAAGCAGACGCGTAACACGGTGTTACAATCAAATGGATGGTAATTCTTTGAAAAAAAAATATCCAGGTCTCCTACCGCCCCGTCTTAATGTAATACCAAATTATTGTAGATATGAAAGAGAGATGACGCTTCGACGTGGTGGTAGACCGTGAAGAATTGATGTTCTAAATGTTGAAATTCGAAAAATATATTACCTACATTATTAAAGTATGCTATAACAAGGACATAGGTACAAATTATCGTATACTCTATCCCTAAGTAGAGCTACAGAATCTTACAAGAATGATTGGAATGGTATTTGACATCTACGATACTATTATATACTATCTACTTATAAACCTCTAACATATAAAGAGTGAAAGAAAAGGTTAAATATAAAATAATCTAAAACATAGCAAGTTTGTCGTGTCTGTAACAACTATTATCTGTGGCAGTACCATCAATTGCGTATGTGAGCTGCGTAGCCCGCTAAGTGGATCTCCATTTTAACTCCTGAAACAAGCCGGTTGAGGCTTTCAGTCGGATCTCGACATTTGCATGATTGCCATTACGCTGATTAGCCCCGCCCCCCCCCCTGAACCGGCGGTTCTTACGTCACGGTTCAGTCCGCACTCCTCATTCGTGAGTTCAGCGAGCTTAACACATGCAAATTAACGTTTTAAAGTTTTAGATAGAGTCGTAACTAGTTTAGTTTTATATTTTTTGAAAAAGATATAATAGAGATCATTTGTTTAATATAATAATAATAATAATATCATGGGACAAGTCACACACGGTTATCTGATCCCAAGCTAAGCAGAGCTTGTGTTATGGTAACCAGACAACTGATAAACTTACTTATATATTTCTAAATACATACATATTATAGATAAATTACACCCAGACACCAGAACAAATGAGCATGCTCATCACACAACATTTGTCCTGGGCGGGAATCGAACCCACGACCTCCGGTATAGCAGTCAGGGTCACTAACCACTAGACCAACAGGCCCGTCTTAAGGACGACGTATTTTTTTAAATATACTTTTCTGCAGGTATAAATCATATGGCAGTAGGTAAATTTGAAGCAGGAAAGTGGAACAATCAGAATCTACTTTATATCTACCTTTAATAAATATGAACCTAGCTGAGTAACAATTTGTTTATATTAGTAGTCAGTTTGTACGGATTAAAACGTTAATATCCCCCCCTCCCCACTCCTCCGACACCCCCCCCCCTCCTCCAGCAGTTGAAAGTGCTCCAGAAAGTGTCGTTTATGTACTCAAAGCATATGCAAATGGATGTTTTAAAATTTTAGGGAGGGAACGCCACTTTAGTCCCTGAAGCACTTGCGAATATCAAAATGTAAATTTACCCTTTTATGTTTACAAATCTTGTAAATGAAAGCGTTCATTTTATTGACTTTAGCCCGACAAACATTGAGTACACGGGCATTTTGATGTAAAACTCGTTGAAATATGCATAAACAATTTTCATATATAACGTAAACGTTATTAAACTTTTCTGTTTAATTTTTATGGAGGTACATAACAGACTGGTTTTATATTGTGAAATTGTGTGCTCATTTCGTTTTATTGCCTTCCTTGGTACCGATTGACCAAATCCTATGAGCGTTTATTGGACCTGGGCAGTAATAACCGATACATTGAGTAAGGTCACTCAAGAACAACTTGACCTTAAGGTGCGTGGGTAGATGAGATTGTATTTGATAGCTAGAGAAATTTCTAGTTAAAATGTATCATGAATGTACATTACTGAAAGAGATCTCTACTGTCTCATGTAAAACAACAACAATTTAAGCCTTTTAACCAGAATAAGCAATTTAGCACAAGAAATGTCACTTCCTTAAGTTCCATAGCGACAATCTCAAGAGCAAATTCCTATACATAACCAGAGTTCGTCAACATCTTGTTAAATAACAGAGATTATGTTTTGGTCAAACTCCGTTTACGGACTGTAAATTGAGAAGTAGGAATAGGAAGACGGTGTGCCTCGGTCCGGTGCGCGCGCGCCGATCTCAGACGATCGAGTTACTCGCTCGTGCACAGAAATGCCAACCATCCTTCGTACTTCAAAGTGCTGTGAGAAAATTGTCGCCAATTATAAATGTTACCGGTAAAGCGCGAGTCGGACTCGCGAAACTGTAGGTGACGTACAAATAGACTGAATATTACTGAATAATAACAAATCGATTTAGTAATAATTAAAATGACCGTCAACTTTTTTATCACTCACCAATAATTTATGACCGCAACAAAAGGTTAGTAAATCTCGATCTTTATTTGTTGTTGTAGTGGAAACAGAAAATCTGTGAAAATTTTAACCGTTTATGTCACCGTTCATGAGATAGGTATAGCGTGGCGACAGATGGACAAACAGTGGAGAGAAGTTTCATTTTTACAGTTACGTACCTAACCCTAATATGTTATTACTTCGAATAACCATTAACCTTACAGCAATAAAGTGTTCAATAGGTGTCAATAGGTGATTTCGAAAACTTAAAAGCATTGTTTTCTATTTAACCTTATCATTTTCTTATAGTAATAAATAATAATAATCGTTAGCACATATTTTTTATGTTACCCATTATGAAGTTAATAGGTAACATAAAACAATACATAATAGGTTGCACTGCGCTGTTGCTGGGCAACAGCGGCAAAATTTAATAAGCAAGTTATAAAAAGTCCAGATTTAGAATATAAAGCATTATGATAACTTTCTGCTTAAAAAAATGTAGACCACATTTTTAAGCAGAAAGCTATCACACAACTAGGATGAAACCCATAAGTGAAGAAATCGTTTAAAAAAAAAACTAATTTTCTATTTTATAGGTGGCTCTCACGCTTAGGTGCAGCACAGACGACATACTATCCGTGACGCACTTTTTAGTCTGTGAAAATAGAACTTATGCAATTATATACAGTAACGCACACGCTCACCATACAGACATTTGAGCGCCGCAGACTCGATCGCACAAAAAGTGTGCCGTTTTTGCACCTTAAATATATACAAAAATATAAAACCTCTTTTATAAATATTAATCAACAATTTTCGTGTTAAGTGTCCTTTGCAGGTGTTGATTACAGAATGTCAGATTTTTCGTTCGTTTAAACCCGTTGAGGAGCAGCGGTGCGAGAAACGCGTCACGCCCCATGGTTATATGTGACGATATCAATGCACTCTTTGTATCTGATTACAATTATAATTTGAATAAATCTTCCATTACACTCATTAATAGAATCTTAATAGACCGCTGTGTATTTGTACGGACATTGGACGTCGTTACGCGATTGGAAGTGGTGTTTGTTTCATATAGTTGTATTGACTAATCGTTTTTTTAAAGCAGTCCCTACACTTTATAGATTTTTATACTGATACTAGCGGTCACAGCTAACGTTGCTTTGTCATAGTGTTCAAATACGAATGAAAAAAATGCTCTTTAGGTATGAAATAATATAATAGAATACTAAGTATCCGATTCTCAGACTTGCACACAAAATTTCTTGAGAATCGCTTGAGCCGTTCCCGTTAATCCCGGGCATTTTATATGTTAGATTTTCACTTAGGTATATCCTATTTTTATTCAGTATAAGCTGAGATTTTCATCCAAAGATGCCTAGACACGCTTAAATTTCGCTACATCGTGTATGTACATGTGTGTATTTATGTCGTGTATTTACCAACATATTATTCGGACGAAAGTCCAACTGCCGAAATTTCGCGCTCAATTTCAAGTAGAAAAAAAGTACTTATTTAAGATGATTAATACCCACCTTCAGATCAACTGACAAACAAAAAAAAAACATTACGCAATCAACTGTACTGTCACAACTGTTCAAATATTAGCAAAAAAATGAAACAATATCGAGGAAGTGACAAAAAGCTCCCGTAACTACAAATCAACGCTCAATTAAAACGAACTCATTTATCTGAGAGCGCAATCGGTCCGAAACCGCAACGTCCCTTCCTGTACTTGTCAAAGTATACTGGCTTCGACATCAAACCAGCGATTTGAGAGCCCAGTGGCTAATACTCTCTGGATATCATGTTCACATAGTCTATTAAACATGATAACCTATACGGACCGGGTGACCACAATATGTTTATACTGGACTTTACTTCATTCATTCGTGTTTCAATGAGCAATTTGATGAGATTTAGTTTAGACTTGGTTTGATTGATTTGTTTGGTTGACTGGTTTTTTGTTGGTTTAAGTTTTAATCCGGCTTTATTGTTTTAGAGGGAAGCTTAAACAGTTATGCGCATACGATAATTGAGAAAGCATTTTAATTTGATAACAAATAGGTCTAAGTTTTTGAAACTTTTCTCTCACAATTTTGTTAGCTTCCTTTCCACGACATTTCCATAGTTGGTATATAATCTTAATCATTTTTAAATAATTGCCTTTTGTTTAAATAAAAGTCATCGCAGACACGGAAACAGTTTCTCGAACCAAACCTCTGCACCACACCTAGCCTAGTCTAAGAACCTGGTAAATATTTCCAATTGCAATTTTCCACACATATATGATTTCATAACTTGCCTACACACTGGCCAGTTGGTCACTTTGTGTGTGTGTGTATGTGTGGTCGGTTGGTTGCGGTCGCCGCGGATCGCTTGGTAAACGGACGTAATCTCGACTAAACACTGATCAACTCCTGATACTCCTATAGGCTCCGTGGATGAAACGACATCGCAGTGGTTCTAAATTCGATTATTGTTTGAAATTATTGCAATGTAGGAAATATATTGTCAGCAACCATTCTAGAAATGTTCAAATTGTAGCATATAAAAAGCCTTCGTGAAAGTCATCGGTTGACTTAATTAAAATGAGTATATTTTAAAAATAACTCGTTACCCACAAATATCAAGCATAAGATGGTTTTATATCTTTGCAATAATATTTTGATGGGTTTCACTTAATTCTTCCAGGGTCTCTCAACTAAAATCGTCCAGCCTAATAAAATATTATCTCTCATTTTTCTGACTAAGAGAAAGGAACACAGATGAACAAATTGATAATGCTAATTAATTATAGACAATCTCCAGATTGACTAGACAGCTCACACAATTTAGTTTCTGCATCACTTAATCCTTTTAACTACCATTAAATGAAACAGCAATGTGACCGCTTCACCAGAACCTCTTTGGACCCAAGCCATAATTACAGATATTACAAATACCGATTCAGACAGTGAAGCTACATTAACTGGGCAATTGTAAATCGATATGATCAAGTTAAACTATTGGTTAATGTATCAGTGACGGGTAAAGTGATACACGGTGTGGCTGCCTACTCGCACACATCAATACTCGTCAGTGCCCCGTGAACATGAGGCATGCGGGCCGACAGTCAAACAGACAACATTCAAAATCTTGCTACTGATTTGACGTCAAATAAACCAAAACAAAATACTATCTAAATACTGGTTGCGAAAGTCAACCAAACGCCGAAATGTCAAAATGCAGGAAGCTTTTTACGATATTTTAATGTTACTCGTATATTCCCGTACAGGTTACACTAAAAGCTTTGCCTGAAAAACTTAATGGATCGAAAACGGAACTTTAAAAACAACCTCAGAATAAAATTACAATTATGACTTTAATAACTTTTTTTCTACAAAAAAGCTACAGACACACACATGCAAGCGCATATGACAGCTTACGTTTCGTGCAACTATGTACATATGTGTTACGGGTTATGCGCACGCGCAATTTCGCAGTGTTTTGTATCGTCGTGCGACCGCAGGCTCCGTTCAACTGATACAGCGCTCTCATGTTACACCCAAGTGAAATCGTTTCATAAAAGGCCCTTTTGGCTTCTGCAACACTTTGTTGGATTCTGTAAGACGTCGACGAATTCAAATCCGGTTATTTGGAGCTTCGAATCGTAGCGATTATGAGGAAGCTTTTCTTGTTTAAGCAATCCTTGTTAGTTTTCTTGGTGGATCTACCTTCTCAGCGAAAATAACTTTCAGAAGTTATGTAATTTCCAGTATGTATAAAAAACGTATGTTCTTATGGTACTTTGATAATATATAGAGTATACTTTCATTGAAAAGAAACCACCGTCGTGTGACGTCAAACTATCATAGTCTGCCTACTTGACGGCTTGTCTTATATCCTGAAAAGTATTGATCCATTACTACAGGTACAATCACGTAGTGAAATGGTAACACCAAGCCCGGTTAAACACATACAACCCGCGATCAGGCTAGCTGCTATACCTTTGCAATAAAAACTCCTTAATGCTGAACACTATTAATATTTTGTATCCAAGCTTGCTAAGCGTGCTTTACATAAGCACATGATTCGAATGCGATTAGCAACTAGGTAAATTATAATATAAATATTCATAAGAACAATTAGAGAAACAATTTAACCGTCTGCAATCTAAAAACAATTGCATCTCCATCTCTTGCATTCCAACGAAGTAATGCGATTTAATATTGACTGCAATCACAATATTATCAGTTTTTACGACACGTTTTCCCCTCGGGTAATGCGTTTATCGTACGACTACGTTTGTGTGAGAGAGCATCGCCGTTAATTTACTCATGAATAGTAACAAGAGGGGTCCGACTCGAGAACCATTAATAGCTTGTTTTTGCCACCTACACTGTGATTATTTCTAGTAAAACGGCTGTTTCTTGCTATTATTCAGTGTTATACAAACTGTCTGCTCCAGCCTATTCGAGTTTTTCATCTCGTGCCCGTCCAACTCAGTTTCCACATCATTAGCTACTACGCATGTACACCGATATTGCTTTGCGTTACAATCGCTATTTTATTATTCATTGTTTAAACGTACATTAAAAACTATTTTGCACGATCTGGTTGCTATCATCTGTTCTTTCTTAGATATAAATTGCAGTATTTACATAGATATACTTTTAATTATGCGCTTTTGAATTTATTGGATATCGGTTTACTGTAAAATATCGATTAGATCCCGCCTGGTAACATGGTCGAGCTGTGTTAACACCGTCTTCAATACTTTTATCGTCAAACAAAGTGTATTTATGTTGTGCTTTTTATTCCTCTTTTAGTATCTTCTTTTTAGGCGTTTTTTTTTCTTACAAATGCTTTCTTCGTCTATATACTAATATATAAGAGTTTTAGGGTTTTATACCATCACGCTGCGACTAATAGGAGCGAAGATCCAATGGAAAATGTGAAAAAACAGGGCAGGTATAAATCATAACTTATATCTTCTAACCACGCGGACGAAGTCGCGGGCAACAGTTAGTTGAGGAATAAAACTTAACAAGAGTTATCAATCGGAAAACAATAATTTTCTCGCCATTGTTAAATTAAGTTTTCGGTAGCTCTAATAATATAGCATACTTACGGTGAAAATACATAAGACTTCACAATAAACTGAGAAGGAATATACCAAAACAATAAAATCACGAAGTTATAGAAAAATAATGACAACTTACAACATATTTCTTACCAAGAAGTTTTTCCATTAAGTAGGTACGCCGCGCAAAGGCTTTCTGTGAAAATCGTTTATAAATGAGTTTCTACTAAAAGTATGCGTCGTAACAATTATAATTGATAACGTTTCTCATTCGCTCAATTATATTAAATGGAGTGAATGTTAGCTGTTTCCCGGTTTGAAACAATAACGTTAATCAGATGGCAACATCTCGCGAACAATGACACTGTGCCCGTGTATGGTGACCATGAAGAATACTCACGGTGTACAAACATTTTTAATTAATTAAGCAGAAAGGGATTAGGAAACTAGTGTACATGAGGTACCTACTTTTGGTCATATTTTAACTTAAACAGTTGTAATGATTATCCATTTGTATAGGTAAACAAATTTATGTTTTCATTGTTGCCGATCATGACGTCCACCTACAGATCCCACTCTTTCAAAGGTAGGAAGGTAGAGGTAGGCTAGAAGAAAACTGACTGAGTTAAGCTTGCCTGTATACCAAAATTTTATTTCCAGTTGTTTAATTTTTCTGTGCCTTACAGTATGATAAGGTAATTCGACGTTAAAGGTCAGACAAGATTACTAAATAGCTACGGAACTAGCTGCAGGTACACATTTCCGAATGAATAACTTGAACTAGACACTGTTATACGGTAGTAGGCTACTAGTAGCACATAAACCAGACATAAGTACCACTTCTAGACACCCAGATGCGCAACCGGAATAATTAATGAGCTTTTGTTTCACCAGCCAATCAATCAGAGGAAGTGAATGACGCAATTGAACCAAGGGATATACCTAATAAAACACTTAGATTTTCCTCTATACGCACATTACGCGCCCATTTGAATATCCAATGCGCGAGCGCACAACAATTAGCAATTCTATCACTCAATACAAAGTAACAGTTACCCTATCTGTTTTTTTTTTATTCAGTTCACAGTAATATGCAAAATTTTATAAAAATGTGTACTTAATTGTGAATATTTCTTGTATTTGAGAATAATGAGACGAATGTAAAAAATGATCACCTGCTTACTGTTCCGTACAGGGTGTTGTTAATAAAAACTTGTATTGAATGTATCTAGACGTGTTATCAGCATGTCATTAAAAAAAAAAGGTAACAATAATACCTACTACGTATATAAAGATTATTCTGATCCAATGAAAAAAAGTATTCCTATTGATTGATTTCTAGATTAATGTACCATAAATATATTATAGTAATAATGTAGTCCTTCAATTCGCAATCTGCCATTACCGATGAGTGCTTTTTTTCATATATCTAGTAAGGTTTAAGACAACGTCCGTCAAAAAAGCAACCTACTTGTAACTGAATTTAGATACATTACAAGATAGAAACGTTTTCTTAAATGTGCTTGCTCTAGATATTCTAACTATTTCAAGTATAACTCTACAACCATTAGCTGCAATATCTATGTCCTATAATAAAGTAACCGTGTGGTGAACGGAAGCTTTTAGCCGAGTTCCCACGGCGCTGTTACTGTTAACCTAACTGCCTGTAAGCGGTGCAATCATAATACTTAAAAATTAAAAGTTATTGTATTTATGAAACGTGTGAGAATGTTTAATTAAATAAGTGGAATAAACGGAACTAAGCGCTTATTATAACCAATGAAAGTGACGACACGTTAGAAAACCAGTGTGGAATCCAAAAACTAATGAGATTATACTAATACTGTAAGTTCACAAGCCGATTAGAATGTATTAGTGTAGGTGGGTACTTAAAACACATTGGTCTCCCATTCAAATTAACGATATTTAGGTAAATCCAATTAGGTAAACACAGGAACTTCGGCCAGTTATTAGAGAAGCAAGAATAAGGTACCTATTTGTTAAAAACAGGGAAGGCTACAGCGAATACTGATTTGGACGACGATATAATGTTCACCACATCCATGTTTAGGTACTTCAAATTATAGGCGGTTGTCTACACTACATTGAACATAACAATTAAACCCGTAACTATGATACCGCTCCAATAGCCGCCAGCGACAGCTATAAAAGGTAACATCCTTGCACAAACAAAGATTAGTTCCACATTACCGACGTAGATCCTGAGCTCACCGAAAATTAGTTGCGAGTTTGACGGGAACACGCCCTCGGCGACCGGCGTCATGTGTTACTGCCGTCATTAATGAGTTACAGCAAAAAATGCGTTCGTCTAGCTTCACAATACGGCGCATGACTCGCCGGTCTGCGATCAATTATTAATAAAAAGCGGGCCGCTTCATTGAAAGGGCGATTAGCTCAATATTTATATGGAATATTCGGTATCAACGGCGCTTTGTGCCCGTAATTCGGCGGGACGTGACGCGGCGGCTTTGACTCTCCGCCGTCGCCCGCACTACACCAACTGCTATGTACCGAGACTTCGTGCCTCAGTAATTAATAATCTCCTGAACTTTATTACCATATTATAACTTGAGCACGTTATGATACCAGTATATTAAAAAAATAGTTGGTCGGTCCCACAAAAAGCGACCCAACCGATTCTAATCGACTAAAATCTAACATGATATTACGAAGTGAGAAAAAGTAAAAACAGCTATTAAGATTAAGTTAATTGCTAAGCAAAAAATAATGTTACCATAATTAAAAAAGACTTTAACACCTCAAAGCTCAGCCTAATAGAGCAACACAGCGTGAGCCACTGACTCATTGTACTTCCGAATTGACTTGCCGACTCTTTCAATAGAATTCTTCGCCGTGAAATCAGCCACTATGTCGGCATAAATTTATATAATCTGATACATTTCCCCGAACATCAATCACATATTCACGAACTCAACACTCGCGAATTATTGGATCGTGTGTTACATTTGATTATTAGGTCCCGCGGATAATTTGTAATTTTAATGATGTAACGTATTTTACATTACATCAGTAGATAGGTTCATACCTACATTCAGTTAATCTAAATATTTTTTTACATTTTTGTTTAATTTTGAAACGTTATGTGTATTAATAACTGATTAGTTTATAAATGACTACTACGGAGGAAATCGGACAAGAAACTCCGCGTCTAAGACTTTCAGTTGAAGACGCAACTGAACCAACCGATCCATCTATAATTGAACTGTTACAATCAACACTTAAACCCTACTAAATTAAAACGATGTTCTAATCATAAATAATTAGTTTAAGTCATTTGGCATTACGAGTTCGCATAGCAACCGTTCGCTGCCAAAACAATTTTTCAGTAGAGCTGATGCTAATGAAAAGGCATTTTCACGAGCTTTGGCGCCGGCCGACATGCAAATGTGCTGTTTAATGACGCGCGAAGCCACGCCACACAACTATACTTGCTTTGCGGACGCAAGCGTTACATTACACACAGTTTATTGTGAAAACTCGTTTCAGAATTGTAAACGTACTTACGTATCCACAATTTTACCGGTACCCACATACAATCCGAGGCGAATCTCAGCAAATGCGACTTATGAATACACGTTGACCTCTGACTGGCTTGTATTGACAATCGTAATTTATGGTGAGAAACACGGAAAACATATTGCAAACAGAAAATAAAGTTGACGAACAAAACACTACTCAGAGATACTTAAAGCAGAGAAATTGTAGGTCTAGCGGCGCCTATTCACGAACGCCGAGTTTACGACGGAGTCATCATTAACGCGGCTACATCTTTAAAATAATGTGTCACAATCACAATTGAGTCATTCGATCCGCCTTCAAAAAGAAAAGCTCTTCAACCTTGAAAAGGCCAGAGAATGTGGCATGAAAGAGCCTCACAATACTCTTTTAATTTGTCATTATGCAGCAATAAAAACATGGTAAATGAGAGCGACAAAAAACTCGTTCAGAGACAAACAAAAACCGCGAGCTGGGGCGAAATTCGCAAATCATTCTACGATAATGACGGCCGCTTGAAAAAAATTTAAATATCAAAAGGCCGGACGGGGCACGGTAATGGTTTAAAATCATTTTTCATTCGAGTCAGTCGTGAGTCAGAAATATGAAAACGGTAGCCATCACATCGGGCGCGCTTCCATTAACTCTAGCCGACTCGCGATTAGAATTTTGGACGAGCTCCATCTTTCATTTGTTACCTTCTTCACAATAAATAAAACAAAAAGTTGATCAATTACGGTGTTCGAATGAAACTACATAAGTACCTGCGTCGTTAATGGTTTTTATTTACAAAGGTCCTTTTTAATATTAAATCGCATGACTTATGTTATTTAAATGTCATTTGTTCTTCTTTTTCTTGTTCTTGGGCTGGGATTGGTCGAGGGTGGACAATCCGCTATCGAATTCGCTGGCCGTGTGCATGGAGCTCTGTCTCTGAGCGGCGCGGCTTCCAAATGAACCGAACTTTGCTTTTTCGAATCTGTAAGGAAGACATAATTGAAACTCCAATTATATGCAGTCAATTATTACTGTGCTGATTATGAACCTTAACAGTCTCTTATGGCACCAACACATTTAATTAAGCTTTCTCGATACATGTCTATTTAGAATTTATTACGGGATGATTCAAGCCTTAAATATTTCTGCCCGCCTTTGAGTACGTAAATCAAGCTCAAAGTCGACTCTACGTCATTCAAGATACTTATTTTCACAACCGTTCATTACAACCTACACCTCAAGAAATGGAAAAATATTTTCCTTTTACTTTTTACAGACCCATAACTGGAGGAAAAACGCTCTAAATATCAGACATTGTTAGAAAAAGTAATGATTAATACTGACCCTGGCCGTTTCTTCTCTTCATCCTTATGTATGGTAAGTCTGTTGGAGGGTTTCTCCTTATTGCTAGGGTTGGACTTGACTCGGCGCGCAAGCGTCGCGGGGGCGTCCCTCAGGGCGAACGCCTTGGCCGCGTGCCCGAGATGTAGCTGCTTCGCGTCCAAGTACTCTTTAACGTCGCGAGGGTAGCCCGAGTAGAAACGTACCCAGGATGTGTAGGCTAAATGCAACAGCAGTAGTATTAGAAGAGAGATATTGGTGATTTGATTAATGGGGAGGGAGTAAAGAGAGGAGTGGACTTAACGAAATGAGTCGAAAAAACAATGTGATTCGAGTAGCTTTAGGAATGAGACAAATTGACGCTGAAGTGATGGAATTGTAGTATTCGTTCAGTATGGACTAGCTTATTTAAAATTCATTTGAATTAGGCTTACAAACGGATGCAATTACAAAATATATTTTAGTTAATAAATGATAACGGGAATAAAAAAAATTGGATAAATATGGTCAAAAGTCAAAATACCCGAATTTTATATTTGGGTTATTTGCAAATGGATGGATGAATTCAAATGTATGATACGAATGAAAGAAATAACATCGAATGCGTTCAAAATTTAATTGTAGCTTTAGCATGTATGTGGGAAACTCTGAAGGCTTACAAGAGCTCCATTATACCTGTATAGTCAAAAAGCTAAAACCGTTTATGGTTTTAGGCCATGTTGAAGGCCTCCCTTTTCTCGTGCCAATTTCCTATGCCCAGCAGTGGGAGGACAAAGTCTGTCTGTGGATGGTTATGATGATGATGATGACGGGTTTATATTCTTACCACGACTGGCCCTGAGCAGCCAGTTGGTGTTGGTGTGTGCGGTGCGCTCGAGGCGCGCCTGCACCGCGACGGCGGCGCGCTGCGCGGTCGCGGCCGCCGGGACCACCGTGCGCAACGCTTCTAGAGCGCGGGACTCGTCCGTCTGACGCAGTCTATGTTCATACATCGGATATATTTTGAAACATTCTGTATAAGTGGGTTAAATATACCATTTTAATGGCAATTTGGTTCTAGTTCATATTTTTAACTGATAAAAAGAGGATAAAATAATCCACCTTTTTTCGAATGTCAGGTTTCTGTTGATTGTTGATCTTTTTAATCAAAAACTTATTGTTGGAGACTAAGATAAGAGCCATCAGAACATAGGTTTAATCAGAAACTTTGACGTTACCAAGACCCGAAATATAAACCTACCTAAATGTTCTTTTACTTTCTTCATACCGTCATTCAAAACTTGTCTCAACTATTCAAAATAACACAACGCATATAACATTCTATCTCACCTGATTCTCTTCTGTTCTAAATGCCTGATGAAATGCGTCTCACTGGGCAGCAAGAACAGCACAGCGGCTCCCACTTGCGCCGCGCGGCCTGTACGACCCACCCTGTACCAAACAAACATAAATAGTAACGCGTACGTAGTTCAGGCACGACAAGGTTTAAACAAGAGTTGGCTATTGGATCCTTCAAAGTTTTGAAATAAGCCTTTGCGAAGAGTCACGTGACCTAGACCTATTTGAGTTCTGGAACAGAATTATTAGCGCTTGTTCAAATGTCGCTTGGCGCAATTCTTCTATTTCAAACGTTTACAATACTTAAAATTCAGAAATATCTAACGTTAAAATCCCGGAACCATATTAATCAAAGTAAATTTAATTTTTGCGGAGTTTGAACTTTAAAGTGCTTAATAAGTGAATTAAAACCACATAGGATTTTTGATATCTCTTATACAAAACGACTTTGTACATTTCAGCGAGTATAAAAAATATTAATATGTTAACATGATTTAAGGAATTCAGGTAATATCAGGAAACAATAAAATAACGTCCACTCTCGTATATTCCATTTATAAGTTCAAGTTACCTGTGCACATAGTCGGTGGCAGAGGCCGGCGCGCAGTACTGTAGGACGAGGTCCACTCGCGGGATATCTATACCTCTGGCCGCAACATCCTGGTAAATAAACGACAAACGTAAGGTGTCGGTATTGAAAGAGAACGTCCTATAATGCCGTTTCTTCTTGGTACTGAATTTTGCCCTACACTAATCCTTTAAGTATTGTGTTTCTGAAAGTGAAATGTTGTGTTTTGAATTTACCTATACTGCTGTGTAAAGAAAAACTACTATAACAATGTGTAGAACAACACGTTCTCCGCTCAGTTATGTACCTACATGACATCATAAGCCAAGCCTAGTACATCAAACACTAAGAACAGAAGCTCGGAGCCGGCCGCCTCAGTAGCCGCCTCCCGCTGCGCCCAAGATTAAACCCGATACGATCTCTTCCATCGCGCCGCCATTATCCACACCATCGAGGACATTACACCGCGCCTATTGCTGTATTAATGCAATTAAAAACACACTACCACGTACAACGTATTCGTCGTGGATAATTACTCGATTAGAAAATTATTTTACGCTTCACCTACAACGCTGACCAACCGTGGAAAATTTTCAAATGATAATAATGTGCTTTCTCAGAAATCCACGGATAAAAAAACATTTAAATATGTAGTTATTTACTAATTATAAAGTCGAGTGGATATGCAATATCAAGACGTTACTTTTTGCTTTACTAATCGTGAATACATTCTTTTGATTATTATTCATCTTGGGGAAAAAAGGGGAGAGCCCCTTTCATGTCTATCCTCTTTTAAATTCCATGATTATAAAAACAAATCACTGGAGATAATAACGTAATGGTTTAATTTATTTGATTCGGTTTTTGAGATTATCTTATGCCTAATAAATATAACGACACAACATAGTTCATGATACATAGGTATCGTCCTTCACAACAGTAATATTTTACACAATAAAATCGTAATTAGATTTTCTACCGTAACAGTAAAGTACCCGCCGTCGGCTTTGATAGATGTAATAAACACATATAATTGTACATAATCGACGCGTATTGTGGCGGCGGTATGGGAGCTCACAGAGAGCAGATGAATGACCAGCTAATAGGCCCCCGAGTCACAATAGCCCCGCGACAAAGGTGAGCGGCGGGAATACGAACGCTATTATTGAACTAAGAATGCGATGATTAATCTGGTAGCAAGTTATTCGAAGATAATAAATTAAAAATTCTATTGA
Organism: Trichoplusia ni; assembly: GCF_003590095.1. Classification (NCBI taxonomy): domain Eukaryota; kingdom Metazoa; phylum Arthropoda; class Insecta; order Lepidoptera; family Noctuidae; genus Trichoplusia; species Trichoplusia ni. The sequence goes on from NC_039481.1 coordinate 2,843,644, forward strand.
ACAACGCGTAAACACGATTAAAAAATATTTACGACTCCGTTATGGCTGAGTCGAAAAAACTGATATATGTGGGTCAGAGTAGCATGAAACGTAGTGAAGAGAGATAAGATTTAGAGAATTATACGTGCATGTAAGTAATTAGGTAGTCAACACCGACATCAATAAATTTAAATGTAAAGGTATAAACGATAAATTTCCGATTGGCGCACTTATTAAGTACGCATTTGTTTTACAATGTAAGTAGATCCCAATAAATCAGATGCATTTAAGGATGGTAACCATTATAGTCTCGAACACGCGATACAAATTATAATAATCGCTTTTGAAAGATTAAACATAAGGATCGAAAAACCAAATACCTTTGGATGAACTCGGATAAAACTAGATTAAATTTAAAAATTAACATTTTCAAAAAACAAGCTTTCGTCGAAACAAATGAGACGAATTCAAACTCAATGGGATTATTTTCCCACAACACTCATATGTAACGAAAATTTCAAATCAATTGAAAACCAGGCTGTGCATCGGATGTCCATCAACAAAGAGACAGGTGAAATAATCAAAAATATAACAATATCCTGCTAATATTACAAACGCGCAAGTTTGTATGTATAAATGTAGGGATCGTTGTTAAACTTTCACGCAAAAACTACAGAACGGATTTAGACAAACTTGGTACAAAGATAGTTTATAAAATGGATTATTACATAGGATAAGGAGCTTTTATCCCGATTTTAAGTTTCCGAGGGATCATTTTCGATTAATAGCTGGCGGGACCGCGAACGACAGCTAGTACATAAATGAAATTAATACACACAAGTTTAACTTACAGTACATATGAGGACCCCGCACCTAGCCGCGCGGAACTGTTTGAAAACCTCCATTCTCTGTTCATGAGGCATGGAGCCGTGTAAGCTGAACATCTCCAGATCAACTGGCACTAGTCCACCTTCCGAAGGCTCTTCATAGTCCACTTGGAATTTTTCCGCGTCTTCCGATGATGATGATTGAGCCTAAAGAGAAATATTAAATTTGTAAGGCTAGAAGTAAACTTAGAATACGTGCATCGGGATTTTAATGGATACAATTATACTAATAATTTTAATTCAATAATGCTCGGCTTCCTAACTGCCAATCAACACGAAAATTTGTTTATAGTGAAGTACTTAGGAAGCGTCGTAGGGTAGGTGACTCTGGGTGCTATCATAATGTTCACGTTTGAAAATGCTGTTAAATTACGTAATTTTGAATATTTTTTTATTTTACAAATGAAGTGAATGTTTTTTTTCATAGGCAGACACATTGCATTAGTCATTAAGAAGCTCTAAACGAATCTTTTGTTTTACTTACATCGTCATCATTTTCATCATCGCCTTTTCTTTTTCCAGATTTTGAGTTCTTCCCTTTCTCTTGACCTTTCTTTTTAACCTTAACTTCTTTTCCCGTTAGCACAGTCTCTATTAGATCTGAATGATAATCAACCATTTCTAGTGTTGCCATAAATATTATCATTTTACCACCTTTTTTATTATTGACGCAGTGTTCGACGATCAGTCCGCAAAGTGTGACCAATCTTAGTTTCATTGGAACTATAATGAATGATTGGTTTACTGTTGCAGGCAGTACTAGCTCATCTTCACCTATGGCACTTTTCAGAGCATCAGCGAAGGTATTGACGGATGAAGACGGTTGTTCATCATCATCGCCATCATCATCACTATCATCATCATCGTCATCATCGTCGGCTTTCTTTTCTACTTTAGGATGTGTAAGTTCATATTTCTTCTGTGCTTTAAAGTATTCGTAGTCTGAGTCACTGTCACTGTCGTCATCCGCGGCGTTGTTTGTAGCTGTTTCTATTTTTGCGTCATTATTGTCAGTAGAATTTTCAGCTTTGAATAGCTCTTGGTGGTTAAAACCAGTGAATGCCTTTAGACCTACATTAAGAACAACAAATAGGTAAATTGTGTATTTAGCCGTAACTGTAATTCAATGCTTAGATTTAACCCTTACTAAATCACTTACCTCTCTTAGCGTCTACAGGTATTTCTTTCTTTTCAGGACTTGATTTTGCTTCAGCTTTAACTGCTTTAGGTTTTTCCGGTACCTTAACTGGTACTGGTACTTCTGGTTTGCTAATAACGTTTTCACTGTCTTCTTTGCCCTTTAGTGAATCTGCAATAATAGCTTTGCCCTCCGATGTGTCAACAAATACGGGATCCACCAATGTTATTCCAGCTAAATTCTCTACTGCCTAAAAATATTACGAATATTTAATTTTTATACTTGTTGCTTTTTCTTTACTCACAAAATGATTAAGTAGGTACTTAGTGAATCGTTACCTTAGTAAGTGTAGCTGATAGTAATATAGTCTGTTTTTCCTTAGACAAAAATACTTCTGTTAAATGATGTTTTACATCTGATTTCTCATCATTTTCACTTTCATTTGTCTCCTGCTTTGCCTCTTCCTCGTCAGGAATTTTCTTTACTATATTTTGTTTAACTAGAGCCATAGGATCATATGTGGCGGCTTTCTTATGATCTTCGATAGCTTTAACAATTGCAGCTACATCCTTTTCATAACCCATGTCTAGTAAACGATCAGCCTCATCCAAAACTAGACAACTACAAAATAGAGTTTATGAATAAATTATCTATTACACTGTAGAATTTATCAATTTCTCAAACCATTTATTCATAGGGCATACCCTGTTGTTTAATTTTGTTTTTAATTAAATATTTTTTTAAATCAAGTACTAGAAATTTTGTTAAATGTCCTGGTTGATTTTCAGTGACAACACAAGAATTTAGAACTTTTTCAATCTAAAAGACTTACCCAGTTTTTGCAAAGTTTAAGGATTGTGTATGTCTCAAGTGATCATTGATCCGACCTGGTGTACCAACTAAGATACTGAGACCTTTTCTAAGTCGGGCCTTCTCTGCCTTCCTTTTTTGACCACCACTCAATAGACCAGGAACTATCCAATGGAAAGGCTAAAAAAAGAAACGATAACAAAACATTAAAAACAGATTTTCCTGTATAATGCTGACCATTATGTATTACTAGCCATTCCTAGCGGCTTCGGTTTTGCCTGCCTGGATGTCTGATATAGCTGCAGAAGCACATTCCAAAAATTATAAAATTTTAACCTCAGTATAAATTTTGACCTATAACTGGACTGCACTGACACAAAAGAATACATTGCGCAACACAAAATAAAATAGCAATAAAATTGCACAACATTGAAAAATTAAAAAGAACATACCTTGACTAGTTTAACAAAAAGTTCATAAGTTTGAACGGCCAACTCTCTGGTTGGGATGACCACAATAACCCTGATGCCATCATGTCTACTTATTTTAGGTCTTATTGCCTGTAGTCCTTCTATAATTGGCAATGCATAAGCCAGTGTCTTTCCCGAGCCAGTTTGGGACCTTTTAAAGAATAATACAACAAAAAATATTAGTTACCTATTTATTAAATAGGTATTTCATAAATGTTGTGAAATCAGAGATTTTTTATAAATGATATTTGATTGTTATTAATAATAAGTTTACTATTTACCTAATTAGAACATCTCGGCCTTGCAGTAACACAGGTACTGCATTCTGTTGAACTGTCATTAGTTCTTTCAACCCAAGATTTTGCTGCAAGTTGGCAACAGTATGCGGATGTATATTCAAATCTGAGAAGGTCTGTCCAGCAAACACTTTTTCAACAATGGGTTTTACAGCCCTTTGCCCAATACGGGGCACTTGCGGATTGTTCTTAAAAAGAGAAGATATCCAACCACCACTCCGGGGCTTATTCTGTTTTAACTGTATATTGTCACTGAGTTGCTGATAGTTCTTTCCTTGATATTTGCCTTTGTTTTCACTGAGATCTCGTAGTTTTGCCCCCAAATCGTCAGATTTTTCTTCGGTGGGTGGTTGAAATTTGGCCACTTTTTTCGGCGGTCCTTCAGCATTTTTTATTACTTCTCGGTTAGCCTGGGCTAAGTTTTGCGGTCTTTTTCTTGCTATTGTTTTTCCAGTAAACTTAGCGTTCGAAACAAACTTATATTCACCCGCATTCTGTTGTGGCGCACTTGCTTTTTTCTTGTCCTAACAAAACAAACATATTTAAACACGATTTTTAAAAGTAACATGTGTTTAAAAGTACTAATTTTGCAACTTACCTTCTTAGGCACTGATATATTTAATTGTAAATCATCCATATTTTTCTATTTCAACTTGTTTTCACGTTATTTACGATGTAAAGATTGAGGTTATGCTCGAAAGCAGAAATAAACACATTGTTTTGACGTTTCACTTCACGATTGACAATAGGAACATGACGTTGATATGCGTTGCGTTCCAAAACCATGATAAATATTGAGTAGAAAACAATAAGAAATTCGTTACCTATTTTTTATTATTGGCAGTGAACATAGGATTGTAATGTAATGTTACATTTAATTTACTCAAGTTAACCTCACATATTGCAATATTCACTAAGATGTATTGGTAAAAAAGCAAGCGATATTGTGTCCTGGTTAACAATTTTGTGTTTTTCTACATTTAGCTATACTAGGTGCTTGATTTAGGGGCTCGATTCCCAGTTCAAAATTTGTTTGAGATAACAACTATACCAACGTACCGCAAACCCACCAATCTCACGTGATAGTTAAAATGCTGTACAATACTGAACAGTGAACACAGTTAATATTATTTTGTTTATTTAGCGTCACTGACTATTTGCAGTTCATCATCATTCAATTCTGATAAAAATTACCGAGCTTTCTTTTTATAGTATCGAACTCATTGGTACTATACAGTCTCGAAAATAATTGTTAGATGTAGGTACACCTTACGTAAAAATATGTACAGAAAGTAGCTATTTACTTTTTTCAATAGATTACACACCCTTCGTTTTTATAAGTGGGAAACTATTTTGTAAACACTGCCTACTTATGAACACGTGTCAAAAACTCGGTCTGATGCGAATTAAGTCTGGATCACGTGGCGACGCGTGGCGTCGCTATATTCCTTTACAACTTCTATGGGGTGGAACAAATATTTGTAATTCAAAAACCGATGTTAGTTGTTCTTCCATTGGTTTTTATAATTTGCATAATTATGACTGATAGTGGTTGGGGTTTAAGTACTTTTTTTATTTATTTAATAATTTAAGGACGCAAAATAGTAAATTATACCGTATTACGAAATAAGATGTGCTTTCCTTTAGAATTTTTAGGTAATGCTGTTTATAGAGTTGGTGGACATACTGTCAAAAGATTCACATACACCTCGTTTTAATGACTGGAAAGAGCGCGCAAATGCCAATGAGGTATCGGCTATATATGGAGGTAGATAGAAAACAATATTTTTGATCTGTGTTAGCTAGATAGATGAAGCAAATAGGAACACTGAAACCACGTAAACAGTTTATTTTTACAAAATATAAACATACCATAAACAGCGACCCCTTAAATCCGCAGTCAAATTTTTATTTGCTTAACTTTTCAAGAGAATCCTGAAATCCATTCTTATTACACATTCAGCAAACGCACGGTTTGGGCATATAGAAAAACTGTGAGGGCTAAAGGGCCCAAGAGGCGTGAGGGCGCGACGTGATTATGGCGTCCAAGCGGCACGACCTCGCGCCCAGTGGCCCTCCGACACCCTTCTCGAATAACGTAAATAAAACCATGATTTCTGTAGATATGTAGACTACGGGGGATTTTGGACGTGGTTTGTAAAACTATGGTACTTTTTCTTCGCTAACTGGTTTCGTTGGTAGGGAAGTTTGGTTGAAAAACGGGGTTACGATGATGTTTTTACATAGCATTCAATTTAAAAAAGGAGATTTAATAACAACAGCGAAAACGATTAACCTTTTTCAATTATGGAAAAGTCATCCAACCAGTAATAACTATTGACAAACGTCAGTGTTTACTTGCTTACTAAACATAATTTATAATATTAAAAATCAAAATATTTTAATTTTATACATAATCTACGTTAATTTCATCCCTTTCAGCCGGTAGGTGCACGAATATAATAAGTTCTCTTTGGTACGAATATTCAGTTTGTTTTAATATTTCCATTAACATGTAGCTATTTCCTTTGCTTGTTGTTACCGATTTAGCGTTTCAAGGAAGAAAATTTAAACTTTTACTCCCATTTATAGCTCTCATGTACCATAACTTAAAATGTTTAGGGGTTATGGGTTTCCCCTTATATATTGAGAATGCGTAAAGTAAGTTTCATCTTGCCAACCTCTTCTATGGATAATGGGGTACACTCACCTACATCTGTAACTCTGTACAACCTAGAAGGTACCTGACCTTACAGATATCGTTCAATGTTAGCCTATATACTGCTGGGCATAAGCCTCTTCCCGTTTGTTAAGGTTTGAACATTGAACACCACGCTAGCTCACTGCAGGTTAGCTATTTCTGATTCAAATATTTGGAATCAGATTTTCCCCAAGAAGTTTTCCTTCACCATTAGTGGTGTCTTGAAATAATTAAGAAAGTGCATATAATTTTAAAAAAGTCACATTAGATAGTAGGTGCTCTGCCTGCGTTGTTTTAATTTATAAAAGTAAATTTCAATAAACAGATTATAACTACAAATGGCATTAAAAGCGACTACGTGTAAAGAAGCGATAGCTCGATGGGAGAAGGAGAAAGGAGAGAACTCGGCAGATGCCAAAATTATTGAGCTGCAGTTCCAGTGGCCGCCCATAGAGAAGATGGATGGAGCTCTCTCTACACTGGTGGCCTGCGAGTGAGTGTAATCTAGACAAATAACCAACTCCAACATATTTACTTTAATGACGAGGCCATATTTTTAACTTTTCGGTCGAAATTGCACAAAAACCAAAACTTATTGAAGTCATATAAGAACGACATTATTAAAAACGTTAATCTAGGCAATTTTTTAAATATTTTAGAAAGATATTTCACTGAAATCGAGACTTGAAGAAAGTATATTAGAATCCTATTTATGTCTATTCTTATTTCCAAAATGATGTCGTATGTTTGTATATCTATTGATTCGTAAATAATCCAAATAGAGAATTCCATAGAAAAGTCACGCAATAGGCCAAAGGGGCCAGCTGGGCCAGTAAGTAGATACTTTTAGGTTTGGTTCAAAGATATATAGATTTGATTTTTTATTATAATTATGTACATCTTTTATTTTGAGGTTTTTAAAAATTGTATATTATTAAATAGAAAAGTAATTTGGCTGGGTAAGTCTTGAGCATGGTTTTTCATCTAGACGTATTTAGACTATCTAGATGTTCAAAGCTTGAAATGTTTGGAAGCTATTCCTTTCCGCGTCAACTCAAAACTTAGCTAACTGCGATGCAGGCGTAGTACCTAGCCTACGATCACACAATTTAAAAGTGAGGTTTAACAAAAAAACACATCAAGATTGATTGTTTAAATGCTTGGACAAATGGAGTATACAGGACACTACCCTGTAAAAGTAAGCGCCAAAGTTTACCGCTCAAAAAAGCCAAATTTTCGAATTTTCAGGAAATTAAGTCTGTCATCAAATATGATCGACAAAATAGCTGGTATTGCTGGAATGAGAAACCTCAAAATTCTTTCCGTCGGAAGAAATTATATCAAGTCTTTGGCTGGAGTGGTAAGTTTTGTTTTTGCATTATTGTCAAAAGTAGATGCTTGGGTACCACTATTTTGTTTTGTTTTATTACAATGAAGTTTAAGACCCATTTTACCTATTGCTTATGTCTTCTTCTATGAATATCTTAAAACCTCCATGTAATTCGATGCGGAAGGCTGACGACCGGTGTCCTGGTGTAACTTGGGAGAAGCCTGTGTCCAACAATGAACTTTAATAGGCTAAGTTCTCCGCTTTGTTGTCAATGCAAATCTCAAATACACTATATAAATATACTAAAAAAAAGATAAGTCTTCTGGTTATCATTTTACTTTGTTCAGGAAACTGTAGCGGAAACTCTTGAAGAATTGTGGATAAGCTACAATCCCATTGACAAATTAAAAGGAGTTGGATCTCTAAAAAATTTAAAAGTTCTCTACATGACCAACAATATGATCAAAGAGTGGGTCGAGTTCAATCGATTGCAGGTAATTTTATAGTGGCACAAGTAGTTTTTACCCACGGATGAAACTGCATACGATCTTGCGTAAAAATGTGCATTTTTTTTTTGATAACTTTGTAATATTGTCTTGGAAAATCTGTCTGGGTAATTGGCTATTGAACATAAAGTTTCATTTTAATGACAGACGAATGTGAAAAGCAATGAAAATGATGGAATTCCAATCATCACATTTTAATGCCATCATGACCACTTAGAAACAGAAATATTAAATTAATTTATGAGTTGTCTTCTTAAATTAAGAATCTATACCAAGTTCTTACAATTAAGTATAAGCTATATAGTAGGTATTTAAAGATGAATATTTTCAACAGGAGTGTCCGAATCTGAGAGATTTGGTCTTCATCGGGAATCCGATTTGCGACAGTCAGCCAGACGTGGAGACATGGCGCAATCAGGCTACATCTCGTCTCCCACAAATAACTAAGTTAGATGGGATACCTATCATTAGGGATTAACATTAATTATGATTAGAAAACCATTAATGATTATGAAATAGATATCTTTATTTTTATTGAATAAAAATTTATTGAATATTTAGATATTTTTTTCTAGGACAAGGACTCACCCTTCACTTGTATTAGTCGAAGCGTATTGTTAGTTGAGATTTGCTTTTCCTGATAAATGGAGTACACATTTTTTTCTTCCATTGTTTCTATTCAGAACCAACGATAACTTCAGGTCCATAGAGATAGTAGATGTTTTAAGTCTAGAAGACTTATTGTCATACACTTTAACTACAAGACATTATTATATTGCCCTTCCGTTGCTGTCCCAGAAGTGAACTACAAGTCCTATTATCTTTATTAAAATTCCCTAAGTCTTTGATCAAAACTTGTATCATTTTGTATTCTAACAAGTCAATTACAAAACTATTCCGGTCATGTTTTTGGGTATTCATCAAAGTACCTTAAATTTAATTCTCTGAATAACAATTTTGATTGCGTGACACTTTTCGTAACAATGGGTGATAGAGAGCCACTTGTTTAGGCAACGAATTGAAATGACGATAATATTTGAAATAATAGCTTCGCCGCATCGCGTCGCTTGCCTGACATTTATGACAGATTATGACTCTGGCAATACTAATAACTGCTGCACACGCCATCTATCTATTAGCTGACGCAACTAAAACATGACAGCGTCAAGATTGGGTTCCATTAATCGAATAATGATTGCGATGGACAGATTGAAGATTACAGAGTAATTCAACTAACTCCGTGAAGCGATTAATTGACCCATTCGTTGATAAAGTCTACAATCATTACTATCGAAGTGATATCAATACACACCTCATAAAGTTAAATTAGACCTCCACATACAGAAGCTATTTTTATTGCTTAAGGAATAAAGGTAGACTGTCCTTATTTCCTCCGGAAATCGATTGCAATCAGAAAAACGCGTGGAAATTGCTTAATAACATAAATGAGTCCCCTACTTTGGTACTAAAAAGAAGCTTATTTTATCACAAATTGCCCAAATCTTCATTCAAATGGCTCGCTATTGTCCGTACGACTTTATGATTCGTCATACGTCTCAAAGCCAACGTAATAGCCTGCTTAATTCGCGCCAAAAGGAAATACGAATTGGCCGGGGACGCCATTGCCGGCGGAAAAGTCCCTCTCTCCGTAGACGCGCGAATGGTCCTGCTATTGTGCTGCCACTAATAAAATTTAATGATGTAAACGGATAGCACGAATTTATCTAACTCAGAATTCGAAGGGGGCGCATTGAGGGGAAATCAATTAACGACAATATATCAGCTGTAAAGCAAATTGAATTCCGCGTTGTTACATGATACTGTTTGAGTTTAATTATTTAATTAACAATGTTTCTTTGAAATTTCGTGCCGCGAAATACCTATATAGACGAAATAAAGCGCAGTCATTTCAAATTTATTATTGAGGTACTTCGCAACTAAAGCTGATAAAGGCAATCCGTTGTCCTACCTTTTTCCGCCTAAAAAATAAATTTCTTAAAATTAATATATATGATGTAATTTTGTAAAGTAAACACAAGGCCCAAGTAAATCGTGCATTAGGTACATAGGCTACCTACCTATTTCTAACATATTTTCCTGAAATTTCCTAACCAAAGAAAACTTCAGCTACGTAACTTAGTAGCAGTTAATGTATTATAACTCTTTCCTCTAAATGCGTATCAATAACGGCTAACTATCAACTTAAATTAGTAATATAAATTGAAGTACCCGAGTATTTTTGTTCCTTTGCCTGAAGTAAGTACTCTGTGTAAACAAGCCATATGCTTCACACGTCCGTACACTAAGTGACATTTGAATAGTGTTCAATAATTTAATGGAAAGCCGGTCATTGTGTACTCAACGTAATGGACCGATAATTGTCCAGCCAAACAGAAGTAACTCTGTTAATCAAAATAAAGCTCGCACCTTCCCTACGCATTATAAATGAAGCATGCTCCCTTGTTAATGCGTACAAATGCCGCCGACCGCCATCTAGCCCGTCATTATTTAATTATTAACACTACAATCGACCTAATTTTGATTTCTATTTGACATTTCGATTACGCGGCACGTAGCCGCCGGCGCGCAGCCATTTTGTGACATCTGTCCTCGAATGTGTTACGAACTATAAAATTCAATTTCCCCAATCGGCCAGCTCGACACATTTATTATTCATAGGTCGGTACCTAGATGCCCGGCCACTAACAGATGTGATCTTTTACGTGAAGGAATATCAAAAAACATGACGTTGATATAAAGAGCAGTGATTCTAAGGGACATGAATTTAATATAAGATCATGTGAATCCAATTTACGAGCATATTCGGATTGTATAAAAGAAAGTCCAACTACATTCACAAATAAGCTATTCAATCGCGTGACATCAGAGTTTTTCCGCTGTGGGAAATGAGTTTTCATTGCAGTTATTGAAAATTTGAGTCAGTATTGTTTCTGAAAAGCTATTAATATTGTAGGAATGTAGCTTGTAGTTTATTGGCAATCAATCGGCTTCAGGTCACGCCACTGATCGCGTTTAATACTTGATTCGATTGACTGATATTCATGCCGGTAATGACTGTATCGTACCTCCAGCTGGGCAGTTTCTATTTTATTTTAATGTACTAATGGTGCCTGCACAAGGTACGTGGCTAGTGAATATCGGGTTCACGTTCTTCTATTAGCCAATAAATCAATCCATGTCCTCGGTAATGCACAATCCATTTGCTCGCATGTTGCCTAATTGCTGTTAGCGCCGCCCAATAGCCGCATTAGGTTAAAACGCTGGCGGAGCAGCCCGCCCTCGTCGCCGGCCCCGAGCAAACACATGGAACTAGCTATATTCTACTAAAATGGCTGATTTTCTAGCTCACGAGATGTATCCCCAGCAAACGGTCGCGCTTACGCCACTCAAAGGCGGAGAAAATGGCTTAAGTGCTTTCTCTATTATGCTTAAGGTCGTTCGTGAAAAGGATAATTTTCAACTCTCCAGCGCCCACGCTTTGTCCGGATTTGGAAATAGTAGGGATGAGACAAAATTATACAAGATTTTATTTTTTGAGGATGTAAAGTTTTCCTGGTTGAGAAAAGCGGTTTGTTTTGAAAAATACTCTTTAATTACATTTACGGTTCATTGTGATCATTATGTTAGTGTGAATAACAATTCTGAAACGCTCAAAACAAAATCTGATTTATTTTAGTCGGGTTTAACTCAGTCCTCACGAATTACCGCATATATATATACTTAAAGTTCATTAGTTAAGAATTTGTTAGTGCCCAAACAAATCAAATAGAACCAACATGGTGCTCAACATTTAGCCGATTTACCAACTTTTTTTTCCATAAGCCACGTTCACACTATGATAACGTCTCTCAAGATAATATATTTTTAAGTTGGGTAACCTATTGTCGCGGCAAGCGCCGAGGGTAGCGAAATAAAGCTTTTCCAACAAACAATAGTTCCGGCCCTTTGTCGCCCTCCGAGTTGAGTAAACATTAGTAGTTGAGGGTATTGTTGCCCCCGCCTCGGAACCTCCTTTGAGGTCCTCTCCTCGGCCGCGCTCTACCGAATCGAGGCCTAACAGTTTACGGCCAGATAACTCCCACTTAACCCTCATTATCTTTTGTTTGCTAAGAATTGTTTGTTTTTGTGGAAGTACATTGTAATTTATTACTACACTTAGGTATCTTAACCAAGTAGTTCGTATATTGTAACGCGGGATGCTTAAAGGAGGGGTTGGTTAAGAAACACTGCAGATAAATAAATTGTGAATTACCGTTAAGACATACACTAACAGACAAGTGACCAACACTGCATTTACTTAAATACTTATACATCTTAGTTATCTACCTTTCAAGTAGGTAATAGTTTTATGTCTCTCGTTTGTTTTAGTATTTACATTGGATGTTGCTGTTGATCTTTCCACTATTGAAAAATACTTAATAACAAGAAGGTAGGTATTTGTTAACTTAATAATAAATAATAATAATAATAAGTGGCCACACAAGCATGCATATAGACGGTGCTTAATATAAAAGCATTTCCTAAACCTATGACCATGAAGTACAATGTAAACAGTAGAAGTCACGATCATATCATAAATTTCTTTCAACATTAACACCTACTTTACATAATAGCCGATAAACCAAATTTAGTTTTCATGTTACGCACCCTCCACAACTACTTATAATAAGCAATGATCAATGGAGAATAATCCTATTGTGTCGCGCTCACACAAAAAACCATGTCTGAATTATTCCGCCACGGTTTGGCGCTAATATCTCCATTACATTAGTGAAGAGCCTCATTGTTAACCACATCACTACTAAATCTACATGAAAAAGATTACGCGCCAAAATGTTGACAGTTGTCGCATAGACAAAAGAAACATGAGTGCATTTCGATATACGCATAATGGTTTGTGTTTATTTAATTTAAGTCACTGGCAACATAGAATAATGGCGTGTTTGCGCTAGCGGCGCTCGGCTCCGACTTGAGCCGGGAGCGCTTCGGGGCAATAAAATTAATGAAGCGAGGAGATGGGACCATTTTACTTGTATTATTCGTCTCCTGCGGCCTGAGACTGGAGCGAATGTCCATTAGTTCTGTTTTAACATGTTAGCGAGGTTGAAACGTTGTAAATGCGATTTACTTTACAGAGAGGGTGGAAAAGTAGCCTGAGAGATTTGATCACGATCAGTAGCCAAAGCGATCGGAAGTGATCTCAAATGCCTATTTGTTCGTAGTAAGAGTTCATAATTTATTTACAGCCGAGTTTTTAGATCGACTTGTTTTTCTTTCTATTAGAGGGGACAAATAAGAAACTTATGAGTAAAAACCATCAGCCTTTATGGAAATCGAGGTTTTACTTTTATGATTTTTCTCTTAGTCATCTAAACGAACATTTATCTGCTAGTTAAAAGGCCCTTAGCTCGTAAACTTCTCAATACTCTTTATAAATAATTCTACTTTTAATTTATACTATCGTAAAAGCAAATATTTCAAATAATAGAATAAGGTTAACAAAGACCGTATTACACCGCATTAGATGTTAACTGATGAGATGAGAGCGTGCGCGGCGGTTACGCGCGTCAAATTCTACGCGATACCATCTAAATCCGCAGTTTGCTCCTATACTAATCCATTGTATATGCGTGAAAAGCGGAATAACTCACTCTTTTGTCATAAATAAGTATTTAAAATGTAGTAATGTAGGTTCATGTTATAAGTTGGTAAAAGTACAATGAATATGATGTCTAAGTATGTTTTTAACATTTGGTGATTTGAGCCACTAGTTTTTATGACTCTCTTTTTAGTAGGTACCTATTTTTATAAGTATCACGTTAATTTAAAGTGAGACTGTTGCAGTTGTGAAGAAAAAAAGACGGCGCTGTCTCGAAGAGGTGGTGATAAGTCTCCAAGTTACGACATGCCTACATATCTATAATTTTCTACATTGTGTACAATTATCGAATTCCTACTTAATGTAAATGTCAATTTGCATATAATTGTTTCATACTCCTGTCAAAACCAAAACGCCGGTCAAAGAAACGAAGGCTGCTAAGTATACAATGTAAATTCATATGAAACTTGTAACACTACAATCCTCGCTACAGCCAAGCTCACAAACATTTCGTTAACTGCAGAAAATTACATAGAAGTCATTCCTTTATAAAAGCCTCGTCGACCACAAAGGGTGTATCGCAGGCGCTAAACCGTCGCACGCTCATTACGCGAACATTTGCTACTACTATTAGCATATCAAATGGTCTTATCTGATGTAACGGCTGCCCGCTTGCACTCGGCCAGTGCGCCCAACTAATGTTCCTACGAGACAATAACACGATTAGCGATATAAATACAGTAACAAGAGCATAACAAGGGATTTTAGCAGGATACGTTGATTCTTATCAGGCGTCGCTTGCGAGGGTAGAGCATGTTCTTTTTTGAGATATTAAAACACTGCAGTATAGGGTTACGGGTATCGTTGATAGCTTGGATTGTACTTGATCATTTTTTTTTGATCATCTTTAAATAAATGCAGATAACATCACATACATTGTTCTGAACCCAAAGTAAGTTGCTACAGCACTTGTGGTATGGAATTCAGATACAACGAAGATGCTAGCACAAACACCCAGACCCGAGACAATGTAGAAATGTGATTTTTTACGTTGACCCGACCGGGGATCGAACCCGGTACCTCAGAGCTAGCGACACCTTGAAACCGGTGCGTACGCCACTCGACCACGGACGTCGTCAAATTTATAAACTTTTAAGGGAAATAGATCTTCTATTTGTATTTGCAAGACCATCTACTTCTTACAGGTTTTTATTAAACCAGTAAGTATTTTCGTGAAGATACTGTTACTCCCATTCACAACTACATAAATATGTAACTACTTCTATTCATGTATACGAAACAAGGTTTGCAAAAAAAAATAACATCGAAATTTGTTTTACACGCGAATGATAAACTTTTATGAGGCTGTTACTAGCAACAATAGGCGGAGCGCACCCGAGCCCCGGAGGTTTAGTGCGTCCGATTTCCATACAAAAACTTCTATTTCCCCGGCTAAATGGCACGTGAGAGCACATAAAACTGCGGGAAAACTACACCCAGCTACCGACTAGTTAACTTTTTTATTATTTCACCCTTTGCAGGAGAGATAAATAACAACAGTAGCCGCAACATTATTTATTATTGGCTAGGACTCGCGGTGTGTCGCTGCAGAGCAGGATTGACAATATTATTATAAGCTATCTCTGAGAAGGATGTCAAAATGACCTTACCGAGGAGAATTTTACTGATCTGGCAGTACTAGTTCCAAATTAAACAGCTAAGTTTGTCGACAACCACAAAATGTATTGTGACGAAAACAATTCGATTCCAAGAAAAACATCAAGAATAACATTGACATATACGAACGACAAAGAAGTCCATAAATCCAATTGATCTAACAACACAGTTAACTCTATACTAACTAAATCTAAGAATGTTAAGTAGGCATCATAAAAACTTATAGGTCGGCTACGGCGATGTATCCTACACGCGTCAAACTGATCTCGAGCCCAGCGACTTGTGCCATCTCTTAGGAAGTGATTTGTCAGTGCCGCCCCCTCTCGATTGAATAATTCAAATAATCGAGGTATTTATATGTAAATAGCGAGCCACATCTCCATACGAAAGGGCCGATCGGTACATAAATTTGGCAAGACGACGAGAAAACTGCGACGCACCACCGATCTGATTTATTCGCTAAGTTTTGGAAAAAGTGGCGCGCGTCAGGAAATGTTTGTCTAATCGCGTTTATTGCTCCGACCCGGGATTTTGCGCCCCGCAGCACACAAGGGAGAGCCTGACTACGTTACACAACGAACTTGTACGAAAACAACTGCCTGCCGATGACAAAAATATAGTCATTGGGCTTCGAGTAAACAGAAACCACAGGATCAAAATAAAATTTATCAGTAAAGAGAGTCAACAAATCCCTCAATAGCAACAAAGAAAAAAACTGTTTGTTTCTATATTTGTCGTATACTAGCTGACACGTGCCCGAATCGTAGGACAAAATGTAAGCTTGTTTAAGCTTTCAATTAGTAAAAGGATATTCAAAATAGTTTCAGTAATTTCTTAAATAACACACAAACTCACCAAATTAACCACTTTATTATATTAGACGTAGGTACTACGAATAGATTCACACGTCCTTTACCGAAACATTCCCACAATTAGATCAATCTTCTTCCGCGGCATAATAACGTCGTATTATGAAATTATGAGGCATTCCGTATTCGGGAGCAGTTCGCACCGACATATGGGTGCGACACTATTAGTCATAGGTGCCGGCTACGCTAGACTCCTGTCATCAATCATGTACTACGAACGGGGAGGAACGGGTAAAGTGTTAATAATCGCTACAGCCACTATTGTTCATTTGTAACTAAATTCAAGTAACGTATGGAATGATATCACCGCGTAAAATTTGGAGTTTATAAGATTTGTTTATTTGTAAGATCGGTTGGTTTTAATTATTGGTTTTCAATTATACCTATTTAAATAATAAGTTTGTCCTTTGTCGTAAATAAGTTTTAGGCCCAGAAATATTTAACTCGTTCAATTCCCAAATAGAGGCGTGTGACGTCTTTTTTATTGAGATGATTACATCTACTGACTTCATATACGGCCTTAACACGGGAAGTATTAAAACATTAACTGATCAAACTGTAAATGTATTGTAGAGTGTTAAAAGTGAAAAAAGCCGTAGCCTACGTCTGATCAGAATACTCCAATAACATTTCAATTTGACCTGACTCAAGGGTAAAAAACTCAACCCTAAAAAGCACATTCAGCTTTATAGAACAGAGAAATAAGCAAGTGAGCAACAAAACGCACTTTATCAGGTGGCGGCCGCTTTATCCCGCTAATGACCAACCCCTCCAGAGTAATAAAAGTCGATATCAGCCTCCCTACACCGCCCAGCGACGAACAATCTTGATACTAGTACATAAATATATTATTCATTTAGGTATTTACTTTCATATGCTAAATATGATTTAATAGGTAGAGCTGTTACGCACCTAGTTTCTCTGATTTCTCAACGTATGCTTTGCGCGTTTTTGGTTATTTATATAACTTCAGATAATAAAGAAATTGCGGTATATGTATTAAACACTATTAATGAGTCATTGTCCAAATCACTTAGATATACTGATAATTGCGTAACTGGGTTCTACGTTAACGGATTTTGTATATTCTTAGCTCAGATTAAATTGACACGTGCTACGAGCTACGCCGAATGATATGAATTGATAAATATCTGTTTAACTAAATTTGTTTTTGATTTAATCATTTAGATAAGTATACCAAACAAGGATTTTGATTCGCATGTTAATTCATTTCATTCAAAACTATAGAGTCAAAGGTAACCGCATTTTCATTTCATTGAATTTTGACTTTCCAGGTACAAAAGTTTTGTTTCACAATAAATTATAGAAAACATTAGCATTTTGGTATGAAAAGGGAGTAGGATCAAAACATTTTCATTGAAGTACATGCCCAGCGAAGCGTTGCTGAGAATTAGCGGCGGCGGGAAAGAAAAATGATTGTGACAGTCCGGCGAACACCACTAATGGAGTCTGCGTCTGCGAAATATCCCCACTTAGAGCAGTACCTACCTACCACGTGGCACGTACATATACGAGCTACCAGCTCAGCACTTTACCACGTTCATAATTAAAATATTTCTCTATAATACATCAAACAATAACTTTCACTAACTCTTCCATTATCCATGACATTCGAAACTTCCACGCCAGTTGTTAACGGACTAATCTTCAGTTTAAAAGTGATCAATAGCTAGATAACACTGCAATAGGGCGATACTATCTGATTCATGTATCTACTTAAATTCAAATCGCCTTCGAAATACACAGAGGGCAATTCGAATGTAGCAATAACGGGGCCCCACCCTACCGATACAATACAACACTCCCCTCACAAATTAAGTGTAAAACAAACCTAATGAAATTTAAATATCTTTTCGGCGACGCAATAACTGCACAAATAAAATCATGTCGCGGGGGAGAGTATAATCGCTTCTATTGTGTACACATTGTATGAAATTATTCTGTTGAGAAGTTTTACAACCCTGTCGCAGTGCGATGACAGTGTCGACCCTACATATTGTTAGCTTTACGAGTGGCGAGGTTAGTGTGACAAGGTAACAGGGGCTCGTGACGTCGTAAGAAGGGGCGGGAATGCTCTCGAGACAGTAATAGGCTCTTGCGGTGATGATAAGCCTCTCATTGTTAGCTTGTTAGTGGATAATTCGCCGTAATGTGTTTAGCGTGCGTGGAGAGGAAATCTGCGTTCGCTGTTTATTTTAGGATACGGAGTATGTAGGAACGTGTCCCTTTTACATCCTTTACCTACTTGTGCAATTAAATTATATTCGTAATGTTTTCTTCCAATTCGTATGTGGTTATAACAGTTGCAATTTGCTACCTATCGTATCCACTACCCAGATTTTTACTTAACTACTTTCCTATGTGTACCTAATAAGCCAAAACAAATCCATATTCTTCGACAGCATTACGTTTCCTTTGAATAAAAGAACGTGAACGATATTTTCACGTAATTGGACAAGTATTCAGGAGCGGAAACATTATTATTCTAGCAGATTAACTCGAGTATCCAAATGAATCTCTTAAAACAGACGCTCGCTCCTCAAAGGGGAGGATACTAATTTTCTTTCAACTTTAAAAGAAGGTCCCTTTCAAGAAGTGGAAAAAAGTTACAATCGAAAAGGAATTTGCGTTTTAAATCCTCTAATGAAGCTGAGAACTTTGTAATGGAGGGGCGAAAGGCTGTGGGTAAATTGAGGAAAAACTTGCGCTCGGAAATGAACTGAGATTGTTACATAAAAGTATTAATTAATATGGAATCTTTGTTTGTACTAAATAACAAGTAAATATCAGTCGAGTTTTTTGCCTACATATTAGATTGTCAAATCACTCTCATACAATATATAACTAGATGAATTTGTTTAATAAGTACTCTTTTATGAAGTGGCTAGCTGTTGCTCGCGGTTGCGCCCGCCTTGATGTCGGTTACAGCTGCAAAAACGTTCCTCCCATACTCGAAGACGCATAAATAAAACATATGTGTTAATCCAAGGTGCTTGGACTTGACGATGTAAGAAACATAAACAACAACACATATAATATACAAATAAGTCTAATAACACAATATTTACGTGAAAATTCTCGGTCGAGATAATAAGGGTGATTTGATCTGATTGAAAGTATATAGTATATAAGTATATTTACATACTTTAACCTCCCCAATAGAATAGATAAATAATCAAATCATAACTAAGGAACTCGTTAACGAATAACAGTTTACCTCAGTTTGCTTATAATAGTGGAATATTTGTCTCCTGCATTGTAAAATAGCAGTACCTATAAGCGCGCAAAATGTTAACGAACGTTGCTTACTTAACACGCGCCTATCGTGCCTTGGTTTTGCGTCCAATTAGAGTTTTGACTTCAACACAGCGATTCCATTGTTTACAGGTGTTTAGTTATAATTTATTACGAGCTTCAACCACTTAAATAACGCCTAAATACTTTGAATTTGTTTTACTGATGTAGTTAATCCTTACTAATATCATAATGCAAAAGTAGATATGTCTCTTGTCCGTCTTGCTTTCAAGTCAAAGCTAATTTTTTGATATTGTAATAAAATTTAGGATGCAGATAGTCCAGAGACTGATGGCATACGCTATTTTCTTACTGCCCTTATGGGAGGAGGGATAATGGCGGGTATCTAAGACTACATTCTATGTCGCGCCGTTATTTTAACGACAGCACGCCGTCAACTGAAGTCCACGCCGACGGAGTCGCGGGCAACAACTAGTGGCTATAAAGGCCTGTGCAGATGGCGTATTTTGTGCCTACGGGCTAAAGCTTACTGTACTGTAAGTAATAAGTAGTGCGTAAGGTAGGATAAAGAGGGTGATCGTTCGATGTCATCGATCTTAGTGTAGTATTCTCGCTTTCCTAAAAGTTTGCCGAGTTAGAAAAACTTTATGATTTAGAATAAATAATGAAAATTCATAAAAATAATAAAAAACATAGTCATTAAAAAGTATATTGTATATTTTAACTTATTTAGGTACTTGAAGAATCCCCGGTAATATCCAGGTATTTTTTATTATTTTCTTAGTTCCTGGAGGTCTAGACCTTACGCTCGAACTTAATACATTTTCTTGTTTTTGATTAATATTAACATTTTTTGGTCTTGATCTGAACATTATTTCTTGAAATTCTGGTTTATTATTTAACATCACACATATTTGTCTTACAGATTGCCATCAACGGGCATAATTGCAGTTCGTTAAATGAGGTAAATTAATTTGTCAATAAAATAAAAACAGACTTAAAATTTTGTAACAAAATTTAATAATGTAGGTATAAATATTTTTTACATTACATTATAATTCAATTGCGTGCTGGCAACATTAGCCAACACTATTCGACAGAAATTAAGAAAGATGTATTTTATAAGCATTTACACTGTTCATATGCGGTATTTAATTTGATCCATATATTTTATATATCTAGGTATATTTGGACTAAAACTTAAATCGGTTAAAATGATAGCATATTGAAAAGTGATAAAATTAACAATGAAACAAAAATCATTGGAAGACATTTTATCACGAGTTGAATTGAACTAGATATAATTAATATATTTTTCATTTATTTTATTTAGCAGAACAGAAATACAATGAAGGCAAATAATACTAGATTTTTTCGGATAATGAACTTCGTATTATTACTTAAAGTAAATATTCTGAGTAACTATTGATACCAATAAGTGCACATACATTAGGCACTTAAGTGATTTAAAAACCAATCTCCCTAACATTTCCCAATAAGCTTGTGAGTTGTGACATTAATTATTTACGCCAAAATAAAACTTGCTAGTTGAGATTGAAACTGAAATTGTACAATTTGATAAAATTATTTTAAAATTTTACGTAAAATAATGCAATAATATTGTTTGTTTGCACATATTTTATTTAAACTTGGCTGTTTTTTTCATTTTAGTACATCGGGCATTTCTTTTAAAAATTCTAAAAGTAAGAGGAAACTGCAACAAAGATACACCAAAATTGCAAAAATCCTCAACCTTAAACCGTTCGGCTATTTCCGGCTACCTTCGTACACGATCGGCTGTCTCATACCGACTCGATAACAACCAACGGAACATTACAAATATATTTTTTCAACAAACAACGAATTCCAATTTCAATTTGTAACAGGCCTAACAAAACGGTACAATTATAAAGGGTTAGCTACATAATAAGTACATACAAATAATTTTAACAAATGGTACAATGTGTTGTGTTTACTGTTGGACGGCGGCGTTGGCGATGATTGAGGGAGAGTTGATGGTCTCGCCGAGACTCTCCAGCAACTCCTTACGGTAGTCATCAAAGTCGCCGTCGACCTGGTAGGGAAATATTTTGTTATTAAAATTGTTCATGTAAATTATCAAGTTCATTTGCAATAAATACAAAGTTTTGAAGTAACAGCAGTTTTGGGCTATTGTATTTTTTGAAAGGTCTGTTCATTTAGCCTCGGCTGAGTGCATCGATAAAAGATTAATAAACAGCCAGAGAGCAAAAACAAAAAAGGGCGGGCCAACCTTACAAAATCTGGCACCATGGCATAAAGTGCATTATTTTAATTTTTTTTTAGCTCGTGTACCCTGCGAAGTATTCACCACCCCAAGACCAACATAAAATATAGTTAGTAAGAAAATAAATATATTATATCGTACCTCATTAATAGTCTGGTCCTCTATAACGTACAGCGCGCAGTCGGTCTCCCTGATGAGTCGCTCGTCGTGAGACACGATCACGACGCCGCCCTTGTAGTCGTTGATGGCGTCCGCCAGGGCGTCTATACTCTCTATGTCCAGGTTGTTCGTAGGCTCGTCCTGTGTTTTTACTTGTGTTAGAAGGATATCGCTCATGGAAAAGGACGCTCGGTTATGTAAGAAACTTGTCGGAAAACACCGAAAAATACGCGAGAGTAAATTTAATAAATATGTATTTTCCACAGTAACTATCGTTAGAATAATTCATTAGAACTCGGTTCGACGCGTTACTCCGCCGTGTCAGCTCATTATTAAGGACTCCGGAAAAACACGCGAGAGTAAACCGTTGTATATCTGTCCTCAGATATGGCCAATGGTTTACAAACAGCAATTTTCGCGTACATTCAATACATGAGCACACTAAAAGTTAAAAAGATGTTTTGCATTTTTTTTATTATCATCAAATTAAGAATACTTCCAACCATAGTTGTTTAACTTACCAGAATAACGACATCTGGCGCCATCAGCGTCAGTTCAGCAAGGGCTACCCTGGCCTTCTGCCCTCCACTGAGGTCCTTCATCTTGATGGTGTGCGCATGACTCGCGAGCCCGAAGGTCCCGAGGGCCTTGCGCGCCTTCTCATACTGCAGCCCGAACAACCGCTGCAGGTACTCAGCGGGAGACTCTTCAGCGGTCAGGTGTTCCCCTGAGTGCTGGTCGAAGCGACCTATACGCTGTTGGGAAAAACAATCTGTCAGGAAGTAATAGTTTTCTTTGGTATGACGACACTTGTGAGTGATATGTGTGAATAACAAACACCACAAAAAAGAGATGTTCCGTGGTCAGGCTGAGAAATTAATCATCTCAAAAATGTTTTTTTTTTTGTTTTATTTTTAAAGTTTTGTCTTACCCGCATCTCTGAAGTTTGTTCAGATATTTATTGCACAAAACATCGTTAATCGACCCTTTTCAATACAAGAAAAGGCTTCTGGCCAGAAGAAGGATTTTTACAGCCTTGTTTGCTGTCCAAAAAAACACATGGATTCAATCTGCAGCTTATTTCGTGCGCTATTCCTACCCTACCTTTTTAATAACACTTAAATAGACCTATTTTTCTGCATGCCATTATCTATGTACAAACTGTCACAAACGCAATGCATACCAGCCTATGATTCCTAATGAGGTCACCATCGATGGGGTTGAGCTCGCCGACAAGCAGCTTGAGGAAGGTGGACTTGCCCACTCCGTTGGGGCCCACGATGGCGATACGAGAGTTCAAGTCGATACCGAAGTCCACGCCCTTGAACAGAGGCTTCTGGCCCGGGAAGTTGAAGTTTACATCTGTAGGGGAATTCAAGTATTGAAGATGTTATTATTTGGTAAACCAATCGTTCCAATTTTATATTTCATCATCGTCCTAGCCTTTTCCCAACCATGTTGGGGTCCATTGACCTCCTAAAACCAGTTACATGGGCAATACGATACCCCTTAGACTGGAGCTAGACCAGTTAGACCAATTTTATTTTTGTTACTTAGAATAGGCAAAAAAGAAACCATACAAGACCGATATAACTAACTCCTAAAAGGTAAACCCTAGTGTATCTTTTTGCACGAAAACTAAGTTTAAAAATAGAACGAGACAAAATCAATGTAAAACAAAAATAAAGGTTACCAAATCAAATATACCAATTGATGCCAAGATGCAGATAAATAACTCTTTTGTTCAAAAATGTTGCATAAGATTTTTGTTCCTTTCTCAAAAATAAAGTTTGTCAGGATAGAAGTTACACGTGACCTCAACAATTACAACAATTTTTGGTGCGAAATCATGACATTTTTTTTTGATGTGCAAAATAAAAGCGATACTAGTATCCAAGGTCACGTAGACTACGTAGTATACATACTGTGCAGTCCAAGTATAGGCGGCTGTAGAGGCGGCGGGTCGGGGAAGGAGAACTTGACGATGTACTCCTTGGGCCGCTGCAGCAGCGTGGCCGGCGCCGCGCTGTCCTCGTCCTCGCGCTGCGCCTTGCTGCGGTTCTTCTCCTGCTTACGTGTCAACGACTCCTTCTGTTTCTTTTCCTGTCATGCCGAAATTATTTGTTTGAGAGTACACGTGGCTGAGCAGATGATGGACATGTGTACATGTTAAAGGGTTGATCGGTTGGCGTGGCGTGGTTGAGGTAACCACGGCAAACACAGGCAAAAATATGTGATCCACGAATGCTTTTCCCAAGTCTCGGTGTCTTTGGGCATATGACTTCGCGTCTGCGACACAAGGACCAAATTATATAGTAAGCCAGACTTTTTTTAAAGCAAAAAAATGAGGAAGTTGCCGCTACGGGGAGACAAAAAGAGATAGTGCGACAGGGTGTGAACTTTTATGACAATTGACAGGAAGAGTGAATGGCCGAGATCGCTGCCGCGCTGGAAGGAACGTAAAAGCTTTTCCCAGTAGTAGGATACAGATTTCCTATAATATATATTTGTCTCTTGGTATTGGTTGGTTATATACTGGTTTCTTATATACTTATGTTTCGACTTACGGCTTGTTTCTTCGACTGTCCATGCGCCTTCAAGTCTTTCAACCTCTTCTCCTGCTTCTCATACTCTTTGATCATCTCCTTCCGCTTCTGCGCGTACATCTTCTTGAACATTGAGTAGTTACCCTTATAGTAGTACAACTTCTGCTGGTCCAAGTGTATGATCTCGTTACACACGTTATCCAAGAAAGACTGGTCGTGGGAGACTACGAGTAACGTTTTCTTCCATCCTTGTAAGTAGCTGAAATTTCGAACAGTTCATAGATGACTAGCGAAAAGACACATAATTATCGATAATCAAAAGTGACAAAAGAATTGTAACAGTTTATTGAAAAGTTGATGATTAGTAATCTATCGATGGAGATTATCATTTGATCTTACAACAAGGAAATCAATTCTAGGTTAGTCGCAATGCAACGTCGATTATTTGACTCGTAGATATGGTGGAAGAAAGAGTCGAAGAGAATATAGATGGCGCTATGGAGCTGGCAACAGAAATTAAATAACACTTACTTATCCAACCAAATGACAGCGTTCAAATCCAAGTGATTTGTAGGCTCGTCAAGCATCAACAATGTCGGTTCAATATACAGAGCCCTGGAACAAAAGATATTTTTAAAATAGTTTTATAAAATGGCTGACTGGTGGGGAATGCTTGAAGAATTAAGTCCGTCATTTTACATCCTTTATATAAGAGGTGTTTATAAAGAATGTAAAGATTCTCTCTCTCGCAAAGGACAAGGATTAAGTATAAATCACCAAGCATGAAATGACTCCTACCGCTTTGGGTCGAGCGGAATGGAGTATCAGACTTCTGCTGACTAAATCCCACCCTTGTTCCTTCCTTTGCCCTTCGTATACCGGGGTCACGTAAACTCCCGATACGATACGATCCCGCTGCCCCAGCAGGAATAGCAAGTGCTCAATTTGCGGACTGAGTTGAAACCGCAGGAGCCTAAAAGTACGTTAGAATCATACCTAGCGAGTGAGACTCTCATCCGCCAGCCTCCGGAGAAGTTCTTGGTGGCGCGGTCCTGCATCTCGCGGCTGAAGCCCAGACCCGCCAGGATGCGGCGCGCGCGAGGCTCCGCGGAGTCCGCGCCGATGGCCTTCAGCTCCGCGTACACCTAGCGACACACGTATGTTACAATCCTGTACATGTATGCATGTGTATCCAACAACGCTGCCATTTTTAATTCATCGTGTTCCTTAACCAAGTGACTCGGAATCCTTTGTGTATTTCGTTAAGTTTCTTATTAAAGAAAATAATATGGCAACACCTGTTAGGGTAGCCAGTTGATACTAAAGCTACTACAATATTGAAGACTCACCTCATTTAATCTATCTTGTTTGCTGAGATTACCCTTTTCTATGATTGCTTCTAACTCTTTGCATTCGTTGAGCAGTTCTAAAAAAAAAATTACATGTATCCTTATAATCGTAAATATTCAAATTCAATATTAATCAAATGAAAAATTATTCATAACATCTTACCAGTCCTCTTAACATCAGCTTCAAGAAGAGTGTCGACGGCGCTCATATCGCTGGCTGTGACCTCCTGCTCACACAACAGTATATCTATATGCGGTGGGAGAGGGAAGGCGCGTTGTGCCAAATGCCTCAACAGCGTGGTCTTTCCGTGGCCGTTGGGGCCGACCAGACCGTACCGTCTACCGTTAGCAATCAACAGGTTAGCGTTCACGAACAAATCCTTTCCTTTCGCACTGATAGAGAAGTTCTCCACTTTTATGTCTACTGCGTTCTCCAGGGCTGCCATCTGACCTGTTAATAATTTATGATTATAATTAGACTACTATTCTTCTCTCGCCTTAGAGGCTTTTTTTTGGTAAGGCGGAATCCTCACGAATACCCGCTCCATCGGGGCAAAACAGACTCTTACTGTCTGTAAAAACTGTAAAACTGTCGGTTAATGGCCATGCGTGGCAATCCCTCATACACCGACCGCGGAACCGACATTACTTCATAAAATTAGACCATTGCAATTGTGGAAAAGAGACAACTCTACGCCGGGCATTGTTTCGGTTCCACACCGGCAACAATTCATTCTAAGAGATGGTGTTCTGGTGGTACGTCTACAGACGTATCGTTATTAATCAGTATCGAGTTTCGAGTTGCAACCAAATGGAAATATTTAACATGATTCTCAATAAAAAGGTACACAATAATATACATACCAGCAGTTTTCTGTGCCTGGCTGACTGTGAAGTTGGCGTCAAGATCACTGTGTCCCTGGCCTCCCTTCTTCGTCAACAACTCCACTTGCTTCTCATACTCCTGCTGTTTCTTTAACTTCTTCTTTTCCTTATGACTCATTTTCTTCTCTGCTGGCTCGGCTGCCTCTTTCTCTTCAGAGAGTTCTGTTACTTTGTCGTCCTCTTCCATGGCTTCTTCTTCTACTGGTTCAGCAATTTCCTCTTTTTTGCTCTTCTTCTTTTTATCCTGGATTACAAATAAAATTTATTTTAAACAGCCAATAAAATAATTAAGGATACAACATTATTTAGAAAGGTGAGTACTGTTACAATAAGAATAGGTAAAATACTAGGCGGATAATATTACGCCTACATGAATTCCAATAGAATAGATTCTTGAACAATTTACCTTGCTTTTAACTGGTTCCGCTTCAACTTCTGGTTCAGTCTCTTTAATCTCGAATTTCTTTAATTCAGCTTCTATATCATCCATGTTATTCTTCTTTTTATGTTTACCTATAGATATATTTAATATACATATATTTATATAAAGTAAAAACCCATTTCAAACACTTGCAATAAATTTATGCCATTGGTTGAACATCAACAAATAGATATATATAGCAAAAACACTTTTTAAAGGTATAAAATTAAATAAAGCATGCAAATTACCTTTACTTTTAACTATGGCGACGGGTATTTCCTCCTCGTCATCAGACGGTTCAATTTTTAGTTCCTTATCACTCTCTTCATCAGGCCAATCTTCTTTCTTTCCTTTACCTAAAAAAAATCGAAATGCCACATGAACATTGCAATATTTATAGTTAAAAAGAAATTTCCTACATTATATGAAGATATAAGCACTTTCAGATCTAGGATTGGCATTTAGGAGAGGGGCTTTACATCCTCTTCTCTATGTATACAAAGAATTTAAATCTTTACAAAAACAAATCACACAAAACAATTCAAGAGATAGCCACAATAATAAATTGTGGCTATCTCTTGAACTAACAATGCCCATAATAGAATACTTCTCTCACTATTCTTAGGTTTTTTTTTTTATAATTTAAAAGTCAGATGACTTGGGCTCATGTAACAAGACATTTTTTTTAGAAACATTCATTAATATGCGTACAAACCTTTTTTTGACTTTGACTTGGCAGCAGGCTTAGCTTGATTACTTGAAACATTACTAACTACTGATTTGGAGTCATCATGATCCTCATCTTCTGATGATTCAGCTTCTATATTTTTCTTTTTATTTTTAGCTAAAATTATAAAGGATTTAATTAATCTTCTCAATATAATCAATTTGTTGAAATCTAGATGCAAACAATGCTTTGTAAAAGGACATTAGTAGAATTTGTGTAAGAATAAATAAAGAGTAACACAAAATAACATTTTTATACATAAAAAATATTATAGTGTGTGACCCTTAAAAAGTAGATGCTGTTGCTTACTTTTCGTTAAAACTTTTTTTGAGGAACAATTCCATTACACGTAATTGTTCATGAAACTCTAATCATTGCCCCAGCACATGCACAAAAGTGATAATATCTCTCCTTTTTTAACATTTCTTTTTCCTGCTCTGCTCTTATATATTATAGCATTAGCATGTTCAAAAAAACTCTTCAGCTTTATAATACCAAAATAATTTACTAGAGTTACAACTAAATATTGAATATTTAGATGTTACTAGTTTGTAGTAACTATTTTCGCAACTCAAAACATTATGTAGATGATAACTAATTGAACAGATACTCACTTTTCTTTTTACTCACAGGCTTTGCAATTTCTTCTTCTGAAACCTCCTTAAGTTCAGCATCGCTACCTTGAGAAGACCAGTCCTCGTCTTTCTTACCTTTGCCTAGAACATAAAATGCACACAAATAACTAAATAATGTTGAATCATTGCCAAATATTAATAATAACTTCAAATAAACAAATGCATTGTGATGCCAATTTTATTTACAAAAATATTGATTTGCTGTTGCTATTACATCTTTAAGTAGATATAGCTTTAAGACTTTTTTTGGAGTATGTTCCTTCCTGAATATTTAAGACTGAGCATCTATACATGTCTAAACCTATCAATACAAAGCTATGTTTTCATATGTTAATTATATAATTGAGTCCTGCAGTTTTACAAAAAGTGTTCATTTTTAACATTATGATATTTTAATTAAATCTGAACAAAGTTATTTTTATAAAATAACTCACAAACTAACAGCATTTAAACTTAGACAACTTTATGATGATAGAGTTTTTATTGACTAAAATAAAATGGATACCTTTCTTTTTTTTACTGCTTTTGGCTGAAGATTTAGCAGCAGTGTTTGCTACATTGCTAGGTGTTTTAATATCATCCTGTTCTTCATCTGATTCTTGTCCTTTCTTTTTATTTTTAGCTAAAACAAAAGATATTTAAGTTAAAACCAAAGCGCATCTCCCCAGAATAATAATTTCATAGTGTAGGTAGAAAACTATGAAAATGACAAGTTTGTTGCCACCAGTCATTTTCATTAATTCTTAACTAATCACATAGCAATTAATTAGAGTTAGTATCAGAAACTAATATAGTAGTTTGAGCATCAAACCTTAAACCGACGAGACTAATAATGTAAAACTTTATAAAAGTATCTCATACCTAGGCTGGCAGATATGAAAAGTTCAACTGCAAACATTGTGTACCTGGCGGCGTATAAGGTATAAGAAAACTAAAAGTTACTAGTGTTATCATGTAAGACTTAGTATATAACAGAAAGAACACTAATTAGCATAAACATTTTCAAAACATATGTTAACCTTTCTTTTGTGATTTCTTGGCCGCCGGTTTAGGCACATCTTCATCGTCTGATGCCTGATGTTTCTTCTGCACTTCGCCCTCGTCACTATCGCTCCAGTCACCTGCGTTGCCTTTTCCTTTCTTTTTCCCTTTTCCTTTACTTTTAGAGGTTAGCTCATGAGTGTCGTTCGCTGTCTTTTTCTCATCGAACTCGTCCTCGAAATCTTGGTTCTTCTTGTTTCCCTTCTTTTTTGACATTTTCAACAGTTACTAAAGAAGATATCACTCCAAAAAAATGCAGAAATTGGCCAACTCACTTATTTGTGAGACACAGGTGATGTGATGAACTGAATTAAATTGACACTTGCTTGACTTGACATTGACGGAGATGATCATTATCATCTGCTTGTCAAACAGAAATGCCAGACAAATTAAGTTTCAATTTAGTTTTGATTTTATAAAAATATAATTTTTAGTAAATATAATTTCAATTTTAGTTTTTCTTGTCGCTCAAGTAGTAAGTACATACTGATTTACAGTCTTTTTTTTGTTTCAAAAAGAAAGAAGAGCTTTGTTTTTGAAACGACTCCCGCACTAAGGAAATAAATCATTAGTCATCAAAAATAACGTACAAATCACATGCACAAAGGCACCCAGACTCAGAACAAGCATTCGTGGATTACACAAATGCTTATCCTACAAGGGGATCGAACCCGCGACGCGGCTGAGTTAAAGCTGAGTGGTCCATATTGACGGACATGCAGAGGATCGCAGTAGTTAGCTAACCTTCTCCACTGATTTTCAGCCCCTAAGTTCCTTCCACTTTACTATTAATAATATATTAATGAGAAATAATAATTTTAGTAATATCAAAATTTCTAAGTCAACTACCACGAAATGCGGTGTCAGCCTAACTATAAATGATGGCCAGAACTGGTATTGGAAAGACAACTTATGAATTTCATATGATTCCTCACTAGACCTTCGATGAATAATATACATCCACTAATTAACATCGCGTGAAGCCAGTGTCGTTGTTTTTTAAAAGCTTGTCCAAAATTTAGAAGTTTTAATTTTAGATTTATTTTAAATAAAATCTGTTCAAACCATAAGGTCACTGCTACTGCTACATTTGGGTACGTAATGAATGAAATCAAAGAGCTCGAATGCAAAACTTAGATCAGTATTTTAATTTCCTGGCAGCTTATACAAAACGACACATTAAAGAAGGAAATGAGAAATGATAGAAACGAAAAAAGAACTAGAATTTTCCTCTTGGATGAATTAGAATATTTTGATGATGAAGACTGAATTTGTTTTTCTGCAATTTTTGGTTTGTGTTGTATTTGTATTTAGTTTTATAGCTACTTGTGCTGGTGAAAATGTGAAGAAAAGTGTTGATGAGAACAGAGACGAAAATGGCGAAACTAACGATGAATCTAAAGATGAATCGTTGGACATCCCTGTTGAAAGTGAACCCAACAATATTACCTGTACACGAAGGCAAAATAGCCAAATGCATGAAATAAAACCAGCCCAACACAGGCAGTTTCCATTTATGGTTGCTATAATGTCTCAACAAAATGAATATTTGTGTTCCGGTGCTGTTGTATCCAATGGATTGATATTAACAACAGCTAAGTGTACACAACTGCCTGTAAGTTACGTAATGTTAAATACGACCACCGATAAGAAGGACGATACCACAGTTTCTCTGCATGTAATAAAAAGTGAAAGATTCCCTACTTTCACTGGAAGTGAATCTTTAAAAGATGTTGGTGTTGTATACACAGAGAAACACAATTCCAGCGTTGCTTCAAAAATAACTCTCAGTAATTTCACAAATCCTCGTCAAATACTTGATGTTGTTGGCATAGGGTTTGGATTAAATGCAGACATCGGGCAAACTAAAGAACTTCAGTTCGTTGGCATGGAGAATCGCTCTCCCGAAGAAATTACAGAAGTTTTGAAAATATATTTTGACTGCGTTGAAACTAAGGTAGTTACCTGTTTCAAAGATACTGGTGGTCCTGCAGTATTTAATAATGAGCTTATCGGTATCATTATAAGAGGCCAAGACGAATGCTCGAAAGAAATGTCCGCCACGTACGCTGTAAACAAGAGGATGGTCGATGTTTTGCCATCATACACTTTTAAGGCTTGGCTGGATGAAAAAATTAAGAAGAACGACGAGCAAGAACAAGTTGCCTTAGTAGTTTACCCGTCTCCTCCCGCGTTGCGGTCGGACCATAGTGTGCATAAAATGATGAGTTCTGGGATACGACTTATTGCTATTCCAACACATGTTTTTACGGGATGCTTGTGCATCTTGGCATGTTATTGATATTTTTCCTATATTTTAAAAGTGAAGAAAATTGTTCGTGAGTTTTCAATAAAAAAAATTCAGGTCTCTACTTTTTTTATTTCAACTGATTATATATTTTAAGACCATACATTTAACACCAAACATTAGCATAATCCAGACTTTAAGTTTGTATGTCAGACTGAAATCAACTCTTGCTAGCTAAACTCCACATCCTTACATGTTTATTGTGTGACAAGAGTTACTTTATTTTTGTCTTTAGGAACGTAGGTGCGAAGCGGAAAAATGGTACAAATAACAACGCACAAGTGAAGAGAAGCACCTCGCTCCAGTTTTCAGACACTAGGCAGACATAGACGCCACAGTGTAAAATCAGCATAGTAAATTATTAATAATTAATGAATGTTTTGGTACAGTGTACAACGGACTTTATTCGGGGTTTATTTGCAAAATATTGAGTCTGTGGCTACTGGTTTCAGACATGCCTTTTTGGTGCCAGTCTATGGTGCCAGTCCAAATGTCCAATGTCAATTTGTCATGTGTGTCATGACACTCATGACAACACTAAACACGCACGTAAAGGACGCAGAGGATATTGTTGACGAAAACTGGAAAGGTTACAGTCACAGTATTTTACTGAACTTGTACCTATTCGTAATAATATTTAATTTGTGTTTTTTGTAACGAGTCATTTATAACCCCTGTATAGATTTCCCTGAAAATGCTAAATCTTCACTATTATTCCTTTGTTTGGTGTCCGTCGAAATACGAATAAATGAATTGTGATTATCCTGAGGGGGTAAGTTATTTTCTTAAGTTTTTGCTATCATTAAACTATAACTAAATAACATTTTATTTGGCTAATTAAAGTGTAATCTTACTCTCTAACTTATAAAAAAAACTTGAAATTAAAATAAAGAAGAAATATAAACTTTCGCGGTTGGGGGCTCACAGCTGAATTGTAATGTTATCTTAAACATTTAAATCGTAGATTAACAACCCTAAACATACCGGAAATATTGTTACAGAATCGGGGGGGAAACATTACGCCATCAGCTAGAAAACCCATTCACGGTTGCGGAGAACCATACCAGAAAGCTAACAGTATGGTCCGCTACGGGGACGACGGAGACAGCTCAGCCTCAGATCATGAACAAGACCAGGGTATTGACGAAGTGGACAATATCATGAGGTATATCATGTTTAAATCTACTTCATTCTACCAAAACAAAAACGAGATTACTATGTTTTCATACACCCTCTTTTCTTATTTGGTGTCTTTTGGTTGGATTTTTGCAACCTAATTTTGAGGCATTTCTTTAAATCTATGAATTTTATCTTATTGTCTGCCTTTGCTGCTTAAATGCTTTTTTAATAGTAGTGTGGAAGTACATTGGTTTTTTTTTAATAATTAATCCCCGTACCTAAGATATTCTTGACATTGGCAAACAATGATAAATAATTAATTACTTAGTAGAATTAGGTATATCAATGCTGTGTGTCAATAAATAAACTATGATGTATTAATTTTTCAGTAAAATGTCTCGTGAAACCAGTCCACTGCCAATAAGAAAAAAAAAGCGGTATCATACTAATTCAAATTCACAAGATGGCGAATATTCTGATGATAACATGTGAGTCTTAATGAATGCATGAATTTAATGTGTTTTAGTTATCAGCTACAGTATGTTGAGCTCAAGTAGTTTTAGTAAATGCACAGAAATAATTAAGTCTCTGTCTGTCTACCTTTTTAAATTATTCCACTTTTTTTCAGTTACTTTATGGACTTGCACTTAACATACTTGCTTTATTCACACATGCATAGTTCTATGTTCCTACATATCTTCTTTCTGTTTGCTGTTAATCTAAAATAGTACTTTAGTTTTCACTTCATGTAGTTGAAAAACGCTTTAGTATCTTATTGAAACTTAATTATGTTTGCTTTGTCTGTTTGGTAAAGTTTTAAGTTGGTTAATAAATAAATAAATAACTTAAGAATTACTATTATCAAAAAGCCTGAAAGTAGTTATAATGATATAACTGATGCCGCTCCTTGTGTAACACTGATACTTAGCTGAATCTGGTTATACTGGAAGCTGACCCCAACAAAGTTGGGAAAAGGCTAGGATGATGATGATTGTGTCTTTTTTTAGTGAAATTTTATCCCTACTTTTTCTTTGTAGTAGCTTAGACAAAGGAGTAAGCTCCAACAGAGTCCTAAGTTTTTAAATAAATGTTTATTTGGGTATCTATTTATACTTTTTTGCATTACATACACAATAGTAGACTTAATTGAGGCATTCTCTGCCAGTTACAAATAGGGTGAAGCAGAGATAAAAAGAAATATAATCACCCTGCTTTGGAGGTTTTGGCCTTTTTACCAGCTTTTATATACATCACCTGCACCATTGTCTGTCTGTCGGTAAGTAAAGAGGTAATGATAGTTGAATTTAAACCACTTTGCTTGCTCAAATTTTGACGACGTCGCGTGATAGTGCAATGACATTGTCATGTCAGTATATTCATTTAGGTCATGATGAGATAGCTCTGCTCTGATCCTGGAAGCTGAAGAATCAGCTGAAAGTTTGCCATGGGAGCTTTGCCTAAAAACGACGCCGAGTTTAGATTTATTTCAATTGTTTTTTCGAATAGAGTCCTGAGCAAAGAGTTATAATAAGCTATAAAAAAAGCTTTTTTTTATTAGCTTTTTTTCTACTAGGCTTAGAGATGAGTATCAAAGTAACTTGTTCTAAAATTCTGTTACTAATGTCAAGTTAACTTATTACTTATTTATATGTTATTCATATATCGTTGACAGTCGCTACAGGTAGTCAGAAACTTGAAAGCCTTACAACCAGTCTAACCAAGAGGTATCGTGTTGCCCAAGTAACTGGATTGAGGAGGTCAGATAGGCAGTCGCTCCTTGCAAAACACTGGTACTTAGCTGAATCCAGTTAGACTGGAAGCCCACACCAACATATTTGGGAAGAGGCTGGGCCGATGATGATGTATAATTATAGATGAAACCTATTACTTAGTTAATCCTGATTGTTGTCTATTTGTCGGCAATTTGAACCAATAGTCCGCGTATTAATATTGTGCATAAAAACATCCGGTGGCATCATATCCTGCATCCATCATATATACATTTTTGCTTCTGCTTATAATATGCTTTTATCAGGTTAACATATGATAAATGCATATGATTTGTATTGTTGTGTGACTAAGTGTTTGTGTGTGAAGTCTATGTCTTTATTACAGCAATGAGCTTTCAAAATCTTTACCTGCATCGCTTCCCTCATATTCGTGTTACAGTGATAAGTCAAATGTTGAAGATCGCAGCTACTTGTCTATATCACAAAGATCACAAAGGAGTTTTACAGATGAAAGACCTAATTTTCAAATGAATAGAAGTAATAGCATGAGCGTCGAGCGTCGTCAAGAATTTTCAAAAAGACGCGGAGTGTCAGTTGTGTCCGGGGAAGACAGTAATTCTCAAAACACTTCACGAATTTTTATTATATTCATCACATTAGTTGCAGTAATTGTAGCTGCTTTATACACTAAACTTCCAAATTTTGTCGCATTGAATGATAGCAAAGAAAAATATACACAAACAGAACATCATGATAGCATTATATTTGAAAACAACATGAACAATCTACAGGAGAAATACAACATAGATGATAACTCTATTCTCAAACTTAAAACTGGTAAGATGCTTTTTTAGTTGGATATATTGTAAAATATTTTTTATGTAACACAACCTAACATTGCATAGTGTTTTTTTAAATTGCATAAGGTGAAATATAGTACCTAGACAGTTGACACTATGAGCGAAAATATAAAATATCGTAAATGTATGTGACGCCCAACGTGGGGCCTAATTACATAAAAGTATTTTATTTTTCTAATTGGTAGATGCTCCCTTTTTAAGAACTAGAATAGTTGAATTATTGATTTCAAATTATAACCAAACCGTTTTTTATTTATTTTTAGGACTATCAACAATATTCTCAAGGATGGACGCTGGCTCATTCATGTTTGTTTATGACACCAACACTAATAACTTCAACCCAATCCGGTTTGATAAGTTCATAGATGAAGTTTCATTTACAGCCGCTCGATATTTACGTAAGAATGTTATTATTTTATTGTTGAACCTTTAAGTTTACAATACTCAAGAATTATGGAAACAGGATCTAAAGTCGAGTACGCGGGTTCGCATGTCTATTGGGCCCTTCCGATTTAAGACGCATGTATGCAGTGCCGGCGTTAGCCCCCCCCCCCCTCTAACGCCGGCACTGCATACACGTGATGGGGCGAAAGCCCAGGGCGCCAAGGTCTGAAGTTGGAGTCTCTTACCTCTCCTGGTGCAAACCTTCAGAACTGTGCATACTTTTTTTTTTAATTTAGGAGATTATAGAGATACATATAATAATTCATCTAACGAGACGCTATTTGCAGGTAACCATATCGCGGCGCCAAAACATACGGTGGTCGTAAGCTCTAACCTTGATATGCGAGAACATGGCGAGCTTATTGCTAAATATCGTGACGAGGTTTACAAATCCGGAGTGCTGCTTGTCAAGGAGGTCGAGGGAGTCCCCTCAGACCTTGCGATGGCCTTCCATTACTACTGCGATGAGTATGAGCCCCTTGTGAAAAGGAGTGCAATATTTTTCACGCTAAACATTGCCAACTGCTCCAGTATACCAGGTAATATTTCCAAAACATGTGTAATTGATATTCTGTAAAATGTTCTAAAAGACTGAGGTGCCTTATCACTTTTAAGCTTAAGCTCGGCCTTACAGGATTCATCTGAATACTCTATTTCAAATAAGTTATTCTCATATGCCATTTTAAAGGAGGTCAAATAAAAAGTCTTGTTGTAAAACTGTCAAACATTTATAACATAATTGTTTTCACTTTTCATTCATGGTAAGATCCCCGGTCCTTTTCAAAAGCGTACCCACCCGTGCACAGGTCCAACTTGCAGAGGCCTTGTAGAGAACTTTACATCTAAAATGTTATGGGGCATTTACCCTTTGTATCAAGAATACAAAGTATTTGAATAACGATTGATTACTACTGTTATTAAACTCCTGCATTTTATTCTGATGTGTATAACTGTATATTACAAGATGAGTTGAGTTTGAGCTCCTAGACTTTTTAGTTTTTTTTTTTATTTAAAAGCATTCATACTGCTTATTTATAATCAAGTGGTTTAACTTCTAATTTACTTACAGATCCAGAATCTACACACAATTTTATTGAGAAATGTCTTGCCAGAAAATGGACAACTGTGCCAAAAGAAAATATGAGGCCTTTATTAACAAGAGTTGTTGATGTTATAATTGACGTCACCAGTGTGTTTTAATCAGTATTTATTGTAATTTAATAACTTGTTATCAGCTTACCAATTTTTATTTATTTATAAGTTTTAATTAAAGACACTTTTAATATAAATAATTTCGTTTTATAAGGCACCTGTTTCGTTTTATCTCCTTTCTGGCCTGAATCCATATTTTAAAATTTGAATAATAAAGATACTTACAAACACACAACTTACAATTAAGCAGCTTTGCCAGCTTGGACACATCCCAGCTTTGACAGGGATGAAGGTGATTTTTTTACGCATTCTAAATATATTTACATGATTTTTTTAAATTTTCAAATAAAATACGGTGATTTTTAGTATCATAGTTGTACTTATATATTTTTTTTAATCCTGCATCGCGTGTTTTACTAACAATCGAAACACATGCAAAAAGTCATCCAGTCGCAGGACAAGCATTCGTGGATCGCACTTGCGCTTGTCTTACGCGGGAATTGAACACGTCACGTACAGTGGGTTTGACGTGGGGACCACAACCACTCCTAAACCTCGCAATAACTGGGATTATATGGATTATAGAGTTTATGGCAAGTTTCATATTTAAATTTTAAACTAAGCAAATAGTTTAGGAATGCTGTCATGTCCTATACATGTAACATGGCCAATGCTTTAGCTTTTTCATGGCAAATAAGAACAATTTTTTTTTTATACATATATTTGACGATCTCCGTGGTCGAGTGGCGTACGCACCGGTTTCAAGGTGTCGCTATCTCAGGTCCCGGGTTCGATCTCGGTCGGGTTAATGTAAAAATTCACATTTCTACATTGTCTCGGGTCTGGGTGTTTGTGGTACCTTCGTTGTATCTGAATTCCATAACACAAGTGCTTTAGCAGCTTACTTTGGGTTCAGAACAATGTATGTGATGTTGTCCGCATTTATTTATACACAAAAGTTGCGTGTTTACATCCCTCTCAATTAATTAATATTAATGATATTACTACCTTAAATATTTTTATTGATTTATTTTATTTTTACTATATTACAAAATATGCTGAAAATTTGATGAGACAGCGCAATGATTATATGGTAAAGGATTCGCCCATATTATGAGGTTCTTCCACCACATTTTAAAGTAATATTATGGTTGTGGAAGCTTGACAAGGCTCCAAATCTTCCCCACACCCGTAATAGTAGACCCCAATTTACAGCATAAATCAGTTCCAATACAATATGGATACTCTGTACCAAGACATTGAAATTTACTGTTGTTATAGCAGTTTTTTTCCACTGCTATTGTATCGGCCAGAGTGCACTCTGATCTGAAGTGTTAAGATCTTGTCCGTCATTAAGGTCATCTAGACTGTCTGGTTCCAATTCATTGTTGTTACGTGCAGGAGAGTATGTTGCAATAACATCTTCATCCTCGTCTTCATCGTGAGATTCTTCAGATTCATCTGATTCATCATTACCTGGGACACACATCTTAATATCAAAGTTGGACCAGTGGGCAATAATAGTTAGTGTATCCTTCACTTAGTTTATAAATGTAATGAAATCTATTCTTCAACAGAATTATTATTAATTATCAATTTTAAGGAAGTTGCTATTGAATTAGGAATGACCACAGTTACATAGTAGTGTTGTTACATAGTTAACACACATTTGCAGTTGAGCTAAATTTCATAGAATAGCAATGTTATTTTACTGGATTATATCTAAATTGTTTTTATATTTTTCTGTGTATAGGACAAACTACAAACAAAGTACCTTCTTCCTCGTCAGTGTCAGCTTCCTCCTCCATAGGTTCAGGATCAGCTTTCCCGAGAGGAGCACGCTTCATATACTGTTGGCCTATTGAGTTTAACTGCAACAATGTACATAAATCTGAAAGTGGGCCGTAGTAAGAATTAAGTCAGTCTGCGCACTGCACATCTAGAATAGAGACTGTTATCTGGACCAAATTGTAAACAATCAATAAAAAGTATTTGTTGATTACAAACCCAATGCTGATTAGCCTGTTCCAATGCAGTTAATTCAGATTCCTCATCGCAGGGACTGTCAGCGTTAAACCACAAAGGATCCACTAATCGTGGCGTTAATATTGGAAATGGTATGTTCATATTTACTAGTGAGTTTATTAATAAGAAATACAGCAACGGGCAAGCAAATTCTCGTATTCAAACGGAATGTTACCAAACAAAACCAAACTATTAGTCAAATGTCAAGTTGGATGTCAAACCACAAAAGCTTATCCGTATGCCTATGTGTGTGACTTCCTGCCTTTTGACTTCAGCTAATTTTATTCCACACTAATTGACCAGAGATTTCTAGTACCTATCGTTTTAAAACATTGCGCCAGTTCATATTAATGATCATTAGTTTATAAAAATAAACGTAATATCATGTATCGCATTAACGTAGATTTTATGGATAACCTTTTTTGGAGGTAATGAAAATTATTATATATTATTTTTTTAATAATTCAACCATCGCTTGTTTTTAATCATTCAATCATCATCGGCCTAGCCTTTTCC
Organism: Trichoplusia ni; assembly: GCF_003590095.1. Taxonomy (NCBI): domain Eukaryota; kingdom Metazoa; phylum Arthropoda; class Insecta; order Lepidoptera; family Noctuidae; genus Trichoplusia; species Trichoplusia ni. Next base: position 2,883,386 of record NC_039481.1, read on the forward strand.
CAACTATGTTGGGGTCGGCTACCAGTCCAACCGCTATCAGCTAAGTACCAGTGTTTTACAAGGGACGACTGCCTATCTGACCTCCTCAACCCAGTTACCTGGGCAACACGATACCCTTGGTTAAATAGCTTTCAGTCTTTTCAAGCTTCTGACTACCTGTAACGACTGTCAAACTTGTAGGAATAACAGCCGGGACCCACAATTTAACGTGCCTTCCAAAACACGAAGGCAATCGTTATGACAAAGATGGTCACCCGTCTACGGACCAACCGCGTCAAGCATAGCTTAACCTGTGATCGAATCACTTATTTATGCGGTTATAGCTTAGCCACGAGCTCCTCATGTTTTTAATCATCCATTAAACATATTATAGTAATTTAACATTAGTTAATAATTATCATCATCATCACGCAGGAATGAGTGTGGCGATATTTTTGTTATCGATATTTAAGTTATTGTTATTTGTGTAATATTAACAAAAGCACCTTAAAAAATGCATATTTATTAGATATTAAATTTAAAAAACATGATGAACTAAACTTAATACTTGACACACTAGCCAAACATTCAACACGTCTGAATCTTCTTATCGCGATCGTAAACTATTTAACGAGCGCTTGTTCATTGTTAATTTCGTAAACATTAAAAAGATAGGCAACTACTTTTTATGAGAAAGAAGCTATTGAGCATTCAGCCGTTAAATTAAACTTGCATTGACCACATGCGTATCCTTTGTAACAAACATGTTTCCGTACTTTTGTGATTGTAGAATATTACTTTTCGCCAATTTGGTATGTTTAATTATTTTGATAATGTCTTGTGTGTTAATTATATTATAATCACCACGCGTCATAAAATATTCTGATTTTACAAATAAATAGATTATTTTTCCGTAACCAAATAAACATAAAAACAAAGCATTTTAATTCTGAATTAAATTATCACTGAAATAATATTGTTAATAAATTGCAGATGTCAACAGCCTTATCTATGTCCTTATTAAATAAAAATCCATATGCAATGGATAGTGATGCAGACGGCGAGGTGGCGGAATTTATAATTGCTAAAGGTTACTTGCCGAATGAAAAAGATTTGCCGAAAACATCTATACTAAAAAATGTTGGTAAGTACCTACATATTCTACTTAAACGTGTTGAAACGACAAAATAATTCACGTAGGCATTTGGTCGTACATACCAAATACCTTCCAACATATTGTTAATTGTTTTTTTTTTCAGATAGCGATGTAACATATCTTCTTTCAAAACTGTCAGACGAAGAACTAATAAAACTGCTCGCAGACCAACCCAACAAGAAAGAATATAATTTAAAAGATATAGTCAAAATAGCATCAGACTCAAAATATGCCCAAGATTATAAGCCAGTAAATACATTACAAACGAAGTCTCCTCTTACTAGCATCAGTGAAATCTTAGAAACTCATAGAAAGGAGAAGAGATTTCGAACCATCACAGAAAAACCCAAACCAGAGGGTGCTTTTTTTCGTTTAGAAAATAAGGAGGTGGATCCTTTTCCTCCTAATCGAGGTGGAGACCCACAGTATTTGGCTGTGCAAAAGCTGAATAATATATTGTATAGCCGTCCATCAGAAGTGGAATCGGATAGTAAGAGTGACGACGAAGACGAAAAGAAAGAGCTACTATTTGATGTTCTTGTTGCGCAGTTGAAAACCCTGTGTTGCAAAAGAAATAAACCTATAAAGAAGAAAGATAAAAGTACATTTAAACTAAAGGCCTTATTAAGCGGTATAATGCCGCAAGAAATTATTCATAAACCTTACGTACCCGAACATAAATACGCTCAGACCACAATGCCAAATGAGCAAATGTTTTTGATAATAAACGAAGAAATTAAAAGCAATGGAAGTGATGATGGCCTTATATCAGTTGACCCAGATAGTCTCGGGAACAACAGCAGTGTTATGTTGCTTGGCCCTATAGCAACACCAATGTCAGAAGCTCAATTAAAAATTGTGGTATGTTATTACATTAAAATTTGTGACTATATTTTAATGACATGAAACACAAAATTCAGTTCTCAACGTCAATGAAAGACGTCAAATTCTTCGGCTACATAATTCTTTAAATTAATTTGGATATTTTTTTTCAGATGATGCGTATTTCAAATGAACTCTCCAAACCAGAATATATGCCACTTTTGCAACAAATATCAGATGGCACACTTAGTGATGAAAACATAAGGCTAGTGAATAGCTTGGTGTCTGGTCCACAAACAAGAAGATACATAAAACCTCATAGATGTAACCACCAGTCCAAACTAGCTCGAGTATACGGTGGACCCAAGTGGATCGTCTGCACAGGATATCTAAATATTAATCAGCCTAGCTTGTATGATTAAGATAGTGATGCACGTTTAGTCAGCTGTAAGTGTCCATCCGTTAAAATGTAAAAAATAATTATATTTTTATTATTCATATTATAAATGGGGAAAAGAATAATTGAAATGTAATCTGAGATGGCCTTAGTAGCTGAATAAGTTTAATAGGCTACTTACTGATCTCATCGATTTTGAGAAAGCTACAAACTAGTAGACGTAATGCAATGGTTATTTACTTGGAATGAAATTCGAAGTCACGTTTTGAAAAAAAAAACAGAAGGAAGTTGTTATCTCGCCATCTTAGTCTGGTGGAAGCAAGCCTCGCTTAACGATAACAGCGGAAAATTTCCACAATAAGAAAACCACCTTGTGGGCGCTCTTAAAGTCTGGATGACTTTCAGGTTGGATTATTTATTTTATATATATTAAAAGGCTTTATGTCGTTGTACACGATAGTAGATTAAATTTATTACGAAGAATAGGGAGGGAAATAGTGCAATGTAATTTTAAATACAAGTGTCCATAATTTGTTAGTTTTTTTTTCATTCAATCCTTAATTTTCTAGCGTTTATTTTGAATATTTGTACTCCAGTAGGTAAACTGAAATATTATTTCGCATAACACTACCTACGTACTTTATTTTTAGTAGCTTCCTTATAGTCCCTTTTTAAAAATTACTATTGATTTAATAGACGAACTAATGTAGTAACAGGGCTTTCGTCAACCACTCAAATTAATGTGCCTGAAACGTCATTTTATTCGAAATCTCATCTTAATCGGTAACGTCGGTCGTCCGCGTCGCGCTCTGTTACTCTGTGGTTTATAGTCATTAAAATATAACACTGTCATACTGAAAGGCATACAACTGCCTGCGGAATGCACTTTTGAAAATTTGAAACATTATTCGTCTTTAGTATTGTTTCGGAGATATTTAAGACGGTGATACCAACAAGAAGCAAGCCTTGCCGGAAAAAGTTAACGTCCTCAAGTAAGAAATTATTTCGGTTAGTTCATTCAATAAAATATTTAAGTTATAATCGTTGTACAAATGCTGGATATATTATGCAATTTTATGGTAAAGACAATCGCCACAATGTTAAACATTATAATATGACCCGAATTCTTTCCACAGATTAATACAATAATAATTGCTTGTAGTGTTACTATTCAAATAGTAAGTATTTATAAGAAAATAATATTTAAGGTTTATATACCTAGAGTAAGAACAATGGTCGAGGACAAAATAGTTCGGTGTGCATGGTTAACGAAAGACCCTATTTACATTAAATACCATGATGAAGAGTGGGGAAGACCTGAATACAATAGCCATCGACTATTCGAAATGTTGTGTTTAGAAGGACAACAAGCTGGCCTTTCTTGGATAACTATATTGAAAAAAAGGAAATCATACCGACAGTTATTCTTTGAATTTAATCCGTATGAAGTAGCGAAACTACAAGATGAAAACGTCGTAAATTTGTCTCAAATGTCGAGCCTTGTAAAACACAAAAGCAAAATAGAATCTATTGTAAACAATGCGAAATGTTACATAAAAATGGAAGAAGAAGGTGAAGATTTTTCGAAATTTATCTGGAGTTTTGTTAATTACAAACCTATAGTGAACAGATGGAAAACTAACGATCAAGTACCTTCACAAACTCTTACATCTGCAACATTATCATCTCGTCTAAAAGCAAAAGGCTTCAAATATGTTGGACCTACGACTTGTTATGCTTTTATGCAAGCTTGTGGCTTAGTCAATGACCATTTAACAACTTGTATAAGTTATAAGAAATATACTTGAAATCTTACGTAGCCCAGTTTACTTTTTGTTTTTTGTTACTAAAACCAAGAAACAGCTTCTGACTTTAATACATTGAGAATATTGCGAATAAGAACCGTAAGTTACTTTAACATGCCCACAACCCTACTACTAAATGATACCTTTAGTAAGCTTTTGTTATCTGTTCATGCGCGATAAAGCTTCGACAAACATTGTTTGCCTTACATTATATTTTTATACTTTTAGTTAACTTAAATCATTTACTGCAATATATATAATTTTTGAAGCAAAACTATTGTTTAAAAGTACTAGTTATTTAACTAAGTTAGTTATTACCATATGTACAAGTAGTTACAAGACAATAACTTGATCGCAAGTCTATATACACTCTGTGGATAAGGTCGTGACGTGAAACGACGACGAACCTTCTTTTGCAGACTTTCGTATGATTGCCACTTTGCTTTATCTTTTAATACACCTCAGACGCGCCGGTCACACGATATTAAAAGTAATAATGGCGGAACAACGCGAAAGAACTTTCATCATGATTAAGCCCGATGGTGTCCAACGTGGACTCGTTGGAACCATTATCGAGCGGTTCGAGAAGAAAGGCTTCAAGTTAGTCGGCCTGAAATTCGTCTGGCCCTCTGAAGAGCTGCTGCAGAAACACTACAGCGATTTAGCGTCCAGGCCCTTCTTCCCTGGTCTAGTGAAATACATGAGCTCTGGTCCGGTGGTTCCTATGGTGTGGGAAGGTCTGAACGCTGTGAAAACCGGCCGTCAAATGCTTGGTGCTACAAACCCCGCTGACTCACTACCCGGCACAATTCGTGGCGATCTCTGCATCCAGGTTGGTCGTAACATTATCCACGGTTCTGACAGTGTGGAGTCGGCTAACAAGGAAATCGCGCTATGGTTCAGCGAGAAAGAAGTCGTCGGATGGACACCAGCTGCCGTTAACTGGGTTTACGAGTAAAAGCACTTTAATTCCGGTATAACCTTACAACACGTGTGATAGGTTATTGGTTATTTTTAAGTTATTCCGTGATCTAACAAATAAAATATCTTAATTTAACATGTCATTTTATTTTCCCAAGTCTTTTGTTTTTCTAATTTATAAAATGTGGCTTAGCTGCATGAGTCGAAACAATATTGTATTGAGAAAACTTTTTAAATTACAGATATTCTAAAAATATTATAGATAAAATAAGAAAGTTATTAATAATTAATACTGTAAGAGATAAAAAATGGTTCAAGAGGAATGTATATTTTGAGCATATGCTTTATTTTATCCCACTATTAGTATTTATCAGAAATGTATTATAATCTTTATAATTTTGTAAAATAAATATTATTTTATTAAGTATGAAAAATTCTAAATATATCAAACTCTGCAAGGGATTTTCCCTTCTCAAAAAACATTTTTGCATGTTTTAATCTGATCTATAGAAACACGTACAAGTTCACTACCGACCGATACGAGTCAAGTGCCAAAGGCGCCGTTATTTTACGATCTCTGTCCAGTATTGGTCTGAAGTTCTTGACTGGTTTCAATCGATTGAGTAGTTCATAAGGAAAGGACTTGGCGCTCACTTCCCGAGTTTTACAGCTCGCCACTTCACTACATCAAGTTATATTCGACTCGGCTTTCATTATGTACTAATCATTCACGTGAATACCATTAGGCTATCAAGCTAGTCTAAACATTTACACACAATATCGATAATGAAATGAGATCATTCTCATGCATGTAGGTACCATGTGTCGTTCATAATTTCGATGCATGTCTTAATCCTAGCTTTCGACCTGTGTCCTGTAATGGAACACATGGAGTCCATTATCGTGCAAATGTTTCAAGCAAAATCGTCGCAACCTTTTGCGACCTATGCATATTTCTTAGTAGTAATTCCGTTTTTACGTACGACTACCTGTTGCCCGCGTGGTGAGAAGATACTTTTTAGATTCACCCGATTTCGGCTTTTATTTGTAAGATATTTCATTGCTCTGCTATTTAATCATTGCGTGATGTAGATATAATATCCTATAGCCTTCTTCAATGAAGATATAGTATCTTCATTGAAGAAGGCCTCACATAATTTTTCAAATAGACTAGTAATTTCACTCGGGGTCCCTATTGTTTTCTTTTTTCAAAATAATATAATATGGCCTATGTTAATCTGGGATAATAAAGCGTTATAATTGTGGAAGAATTTTCTTGAGTTTTTGAATTTATTCACTGCAAATATACAACCAAATCTTTCCTCTCTATAATATTAGTATAGATGAAAGGATTACTTACCATTTATCGATAACATCACAATGCACTTCTTCAATCTGTGCGTGCATAAGCTGAATAGCATTCCAGTCAACCATATGGTTGACTGGGATATTCATCCCGCCATTTTCGCAATAAAAATTTATGGATTATAGAAAAAGCGATACATTATGAAGTACAAATAAAAATACGATTCTAGACAAAAATTTTACTATATAATTCATAATTAAAAATCCAGGTTTAACTTACAAAACATCACTGTGATGCCGTTGTTTCTGGATGAGTTGCACTTACTACAATATCATTAAATGATAAATTAATGTCTAAATAAAATATTAAGTTATTGTATAATAATTATACTGGATTGTATTACAGTTCAGTTACCTACAACAAAGAAAAAGTATTGCTTCTAATATTGGTAAGTTCATCCCATCCACTACCTATTTATAACAATATTGTATTGACGTATCATTGGATATGCTAAAATACTAAATCACATTGGCTTCGTGATGCACCTGATTTTGATTTATTTACAAATTTGACAAACTAACATATTCCTTTCATAAATACAGAGGATGAATCGCATATTACACAGCCAATATTTTGAGAACCAAATTAAGATTAGTCAGGAAAGTTTACTAACACTGCAAGTAGTAAATACCCCTTCTCCCATATTTTTTTTTATAACACCGAGTTCTACATTTAATCATCTATATGTAAGTAACAAATACCGCATTGCTATTTTATGGTATGTAATTAAGAAGCAGTACGCCGAAACTAGTACTTCCCCTACTCCCGAAATAGTTTTTCCTAGCAATTTTTATTGTACTTATGTATTGTAAAATCTGTACTTTGGCGATTACATACCAAACACTTTTTTTTATAGAACGTTTGAGACTTGAATTGTTAGTTATGAAGCATCCGTGGTCATTTCGCAAATACGAAGTGTGTAATAAAGTACTTAAACTAACGTAGCATTTTCTTAACTTTTCGTAAAAATTGTAGAGAAATGTCGGCTAATACAAAATGGGGGTATTTTTTTATCACAATATTATGTATCTCGTCAGAAAATATCCCTTGAGCTTGACACGCCTTTTCACCTAGATTAATAGTTTCTGGTGGGGTTATAAGATACGTAGAGTCCTTTAGGCTCAGAGTGATTGTTCATTATGGTGTTCCACGTCAGCAGCAGGTTGAGAGTTTTGCTGATCATTATTCTGTTGAGATTGTTGTTGCTCTTGTTGATTTTGCTGTATTCTTGACGGTAATGGTGCCGTTTGCCCTGAAAAATGATAATACCAGTAAATAAACAATTTCAATGGGTAATTTTTCGCAAGTTTCTGAGATAGCTAAGTATATGCACCATATTTGTCGTGAATCCCTCGGTGTCGCTTAAGGGCGAACCTGTCTGCAAATGCGGCCGTACAAATGTCGCATTTGAAGGGTTTCTCTCCGGAATGCACTTTAGCGTGGTTCTTGAGATGGGCGGCTTGGCTAAACGCTGACCCACATGTTTCACATCTGTATAATAAATAAATTATTTGATCTTTATTTGTGAAAATAAAACCAGATACATTATTATTTTCACATATATTTCGTAACCGTGCATACTTTTTGTTGTATTTATACTTCTTAAACATGAACAATGTGTAAAGAGCGGTCTTAATCCAAAGTCGAACAAAAGGTGCGGTATGGACGTGACGTCGTCTATGATCTGTTGATACCCCTTGTAATAAACCATGGACGAGGACGTCTTTTCTTTTTTTTCGCGTGGCCCAAGTGTAAAAGATGAAAGAGTCGAAGCTTTATGCGTGACGGAACCAGGTTGAAAGACACGGTAACAATTGAGTCGAGTCGAAGCGAGAAAATAGGGACGAGCTACGTACGGTGGCCTTAAGAGACTGGTTGTATAACCTAAAGTCACGCGGCTGCTTCGATAAGTATCAGATCTGGATTTTCTAACTTTTCTTTCATATGCTAGAACGTTACTCCCAAAAATCAGGATATCCACTAACGTTTGTGGATCCAACTTAAAGGTTCTTAATCTGTTACAAGAGACACAAACAGCATTGTCGCAACAAAATGCTTTCCTCTAATTGTGATATAAAGTATGAACGTTATTAAACAGGTATATTACAACAAGAAGTAACACCTCCTTCCATTCATCACTTTATGGTTACAGGTATGGTGACAGGTGGAGAAATCCTGAAGTATTAAGTCTGCCATTGTATTTTCATGAAGAGATTAAATCAGTATTTCGCGGTCCATGGTCAACAGGCCTCCTGCATTTATCCTCAGATATTAAATTATAGTGCATATTGGAAAAATCTGCTATTCTGATTAAGTTTTCTTAAAACAAACGTACAAACTAGTAAAAAAGATATGATATAACAAGATTTTTTACAAACTACAGTGTAGCTCCGCACTTAATCGCTTTTATATGCTATAAATAAATAGACATATGCTTACTTGTATGGTTTCTCGCCAGTGTGAATACGCCGATGATTCCATAAAGTGGCGTGCCTTGCAAATCCCTTGTCGCAGACCTGAATAACATTAAGTTTGTAGTTTTCATTGAATATAAAAGTCTTGGTAAGAGGATTAAAAGTTTCAGCATAGCAAAAACGAATATTTGAGATTGTTTGGGTGTAGAAACAAAACTTTTATTTTCACGAGTATAATACTGCATATAAATTTGTTCTCAGTCGTTACTTACTTCACACACATAAGGTTTCTCCCCTGAATGTGTTCTTTCATGGTTTTTCAAATGTGGCGATTGTGAAAATTGCATTCCACATGTGTTACATCTGAAACAATGTTGCAAATAAAGAATGAATTTTAGTAAATCCCAAGAACAATTTAATAAATTTCCACAGCATCAGTTTAAGTTTAAGTAAATAAGACTAACTATGGCCACATTTGACTGGACTGTTAGTCTAGTGGTTAGTGGCCCTGATTTCTATACTAGAGGTTGTGGGTTTGATTCCCATTCAGGATATATATTTTTATGATGAGCACAATTTTTTTTCTGTGTGTGTAATTGATCTATATTCTGTATGTATTTAGGAAAAATATATGTAAGTATATTTATTAGTTGTCTACTACTCATAATACAAGCTTTACTAGTTTGACACTAGATGGTTTTGTGTGATAGTTGTTTTTCAGTGACCATTTAAGAGACACAGATACAACAAGCAAAGAATTTTAATCTGAAATTTGATTGTGTCTCACCAGGGATTGTTCCTCCCCTCTGTAAGGGATCAGATATAAAAAAATAAAGTAAGAACTGTTGCTACTATTATTAACATAGTTTTCGAAAGCGCACTTTTATTTCTATTTTTACTTTTAACTAATATATGGCCTAGCCTGGAATGGATTGTCTGGCTAGCTTAATTGTTACTTATACACCACTTACATTTCAATAAAATCTAAATAAAATATGTCTAGTAATTATAGAGATTTGCGGGCAAAATGGTTAAAATTCGTTTTCTGGGTTATGGCGTAACATCAATACACATCAATTTAGCTTGTTTTAATTTATTATTTATTCAACTTACCTATATGGTTTTTCTCCAGTGTGTATTCTTGAATGATTCTTAAGATAAACAGCCTTAGCAAATGCAATACCGCAAATACCACATTTGAAGTTTTTCTCTCCTGAATGCAATTTTTTATGCGACCATAACGAGGAGTATCTCGCGAATGATCCCCCACAGATATTACAATGGAATGGTTTGTCCGAATTTGATTGATTTAACTTATTCTTATTCCCTCCTACAAATATTATGCCTGAACCATTACAATTCTGGCATTTAGTGACAGATGCTAAGTTTCTCCTCTTCACAGGATGGTGGCCAGGTACTGAAACAAAAACAAAACAGCATTAGAAAAATTCAACATGTCTTGTCATCTATTAGCATAAATAAGTGTTCATATTAAACAGCTTTACAAAATTAAAAACAAAATTATCAACATTATTTCATTACATCAGTATCAATTTCAAGATGAATCTAGCTAAAGCTAGCTACTTTTAAAAATATGATACCTGTAGGGTGCAGCAAGAACCTAATGACATCAAATTCTTGAACAAGAACAAAATTATATCAAACTAGCTGTTCTCCGCGGTTTCTCTCGCGTAGTACCCGATCTCGTGGTAGTTTTATTTTTTTTATCTTTCTTTCACCGTTTAAACTTTCTGTGGGACTGCTACGAATATTTCAACACTAAAATGAGCCAAATCGGTTCTACCGTTCTCGAGTTTTAGCGAGACAAACGAACAGCAATTCATTTTTATTGTATCTTATACCTAAAGTTACAAAGATATTTTTCAAACATGTTTATATACTTACAAGGTTTCTGCTGCTGCTGCTGTGTCTGCTGGGTTGGCTGTGTCGTCGACAGTGGATCTGATGCAGCTTGCACAGCATTGACAGCACTTACTTCAAACTTAACATTTTCCTCAGCAGCCACAAAGATTTGTGTTGCGTTTACTGGTAACAATTAATACAATCAGTGAAAGACAGGAGCAAATATAAATTGACTACATTTGAGATTACTTGGTTTTGAAATTACAAATTTAAGTTAATCTTATTCAACTAAAAAGGTCATCAAAAGATTTAACTTATAAATTTAGTTTTATTAGCTATAATTTATTAATGCAATGACTGGGAATATAATTTTCAGATTTTCTTTTTCCATAGCAGCAACTGTTTAAAGGTTGTATTCTCATCAAATAAGTTGAAATGTAGATTATCATTGAGTTAATGATTACTTACTATCCGATGCAATGTAATATTACATGCATACTTTACAAATACTAAGATAAAAATTAACTTACTCTGATTATTTCTCTGTTGGTCAACAGAATCTTGTGCGATACAATTTTCACATCTTATCAGTTTAGGACCCTTTCGTTTAGGATTGTTAGCAATGGGTCCACCACATGTAATACATTTCTGGATTTTGTCTATTATTACAGGCTTTGCTGGAAATAAAAATAAAGTTTGATTATCCACTGGAAACCCATACAAAATATTTCCATACTATAATTAAGATTACACATAGCTAACGTCGATAAGTTTTAGTGAAATAAAAATATGTTCTTCGACAGTATAAATAAGAACTTCTTTTTATAAGATCCTTTTTATACACATACTGTGTAGGCTACTTGGATATGACGACCTCCGTGGTCGAGTGGCGTACGCACCGGTTTCAAGGTGTCGCTAGCTCAGAGGTGCCGGTTTCGATCCCCGGTTGGGTCAAAGTAAAAATTCACATTTCTACATTGTCTCAGGTCTGGGTGTTTGTGGTACCTTCGTTGTATCTGAATTCCATAACGCAAGTGCTTTAGCAACTTACTTTGGGTTCAGAACAATGTATGTGATGTTGTCCGCATTTATTATTTATTTATTATGTCCGTATGGATTGAGGAGCCACTTTCGATTTAAAAAGGAAGCTCGCCCCCTTATTTAGTAGGAAAGTAAATAATTTTGTAGACCGAATTCTGAAATTTGTAGTATAATATGTCTAAAGTTATGTAACTGTGAATGTGGCTCCTCAATCCAAACATCTGAATTGAGGAGCCACCTGAAACACGGAAAGTATTCCATGTATATTTTTGAAAATTTTGTATCATTTAGTAGCAATTGTGTATAGTGTCTACTAAAAATTTGAGCCCAGTACTGTTTATATTCAAGAATATACAATACTTTTAATGTGGCTCCTCGATCTATACACAAGAGCATGAATTGCCATGAAAGTTATTGGTCAATTTATATTCCACTCTAAAGACATTTAGTAGTAAGTGTGTTCGAATTTGTAGTATATGGACAAAGTAGTAGACTGAGCGAATTTAATAAATAAATGCATTTCATTTGGCTCCTCAATCGTGACGTCTGCATAATAAATAATTGACTGTACCTACCTGAGATCAAAACGGAATAAAATACCAGAGACACTAACATTTAGTATAAACGGTCTACTAAATACATATGCACAGATCAACATTGTATATGTTCGGTATCTGAAAAACAAATCACTTCTAAATATTCCTTACGAATTCGCTATTTAGGGTGACCATGTTATATGAATTAAACTAGGATGATTCATTTTTGAAATTTAATTTTTCGACAATATTCGGTATGTTTTTGGAATCCAAAGTTTAGAAGATGCAATTTGTATTGTAGAAGAAAATAACGTTTGCACATCTTGTAACCACCAAACAGTGTGTAAATATACTGTATCAAAAACAGTGTCATTTGAACTAAATGTTTCTACGAGGTTTAGAGTAAACGAGGTACCAGAAACTATAATGATTTCAAGTAGCTTATATACTTTAATAGGCGTTATAGAATTTATCCCTGCGATTAGCGAAGCTGGAACGGGTCACTATAAATGTCACTACCCAGCGAATGATGAGATGTTTTGTTATGATGACTATGATTCTCACTGTAAAATTCATAAAAGCACCGACCAACCAATATTAATTCATTCTTTAACTTATGTCGAAATTGACTAGATACTAAATATCCTAAACCTATGAAGAATCTTTGTACCGAATATTGTCGAAAAATTAAATTTCAAAAATGAATCATCCTACTTTAATTCATATAACATGGTCACCCTAAATAGCGAATTCGTAAGGAATATTTAGAAGTGATTTGTTTTTCAGATACCGAACATATACAATGTTGATCTGTGCATATGTATTTAGTAGACCGTTTATACTAAATGTTAGTGTCTCTGGTATTTTATTCCGTTTTGATCTCAGGTAGGTACAGTCAATTATTTATTATGCAGACGTCACGATTGAGGAGCCAAATGAAATGCATTTATTTATTAAATTCGCTCAGTCTACTACTTTGTCCATATACTACAAATTCGAACACACTTACTACTAAATGTCTTTAGAGTGGAATATAAATTGACCAATAACTTTCATGGCAATTCATGCTCTTGTGTATAGATCGAGGAGCCACATTAAAAGTATTGTATATTCTTGAATATAAACAGTACTGGGCTCAAATTTTTAGTAGACACTATACACAATTGCTACTAAATGATACAAAATTTTCAAAAATATACATGGAATACTTTCCGTGTTTCAGGTGGCTCCTCAATTCAGATGTTTGGATTGAGGAGCCACATTCACAGTTACATAACTTTAGACATATTATACTACAAATTTCAGAATTCGGTCTACAAAATTATTTACTTTCCTACTAAATAAGGGGGCGAGCTTCCTTTTTAAATCGAAAGTGGCTCCTCAATCCATACGGACATTATTTATTTATATGCACTTGTTCAGCAAGGAACTTTAGTCAAAAATATAATTTTAATAAAAACAATTTTGATAAATAATAATGGATACATATTTTTCCTTTAAGCCCCCAGATTGATCATAAGCTTCTGATAGTTCAGAAAAAGGTATAAAATACATGACATATATTTATTTTATTATCCATGTCATGGATTAAACATTACTTTAATTTTTATGACAAGTTTTATACATATCACCTCTATTGAATAATATCTGTACCCAGCAATAGGAAATTCAAGTGTAAAATAATAATACTTGCTTGTTTATGGCAACTTAAGGCAGAAGAAATAGTAAGATTACAAAGTGTGTGTATACTAACTGTCTTGAATTTGTACATGGTGTTGCTGCTGTTCATTGGTTTCCGAGGACAGGATCTGAATGTGTGGAGGCATGGCCACATCATTGCCAGTGCTTACACCAGTAGCTACCACTGTTATATTGTTATCTGTAATAAATTTAACAACCCATTGAAATATAGACATTAAAGTTATAAACAAAATTAGATTTGAATGAATTGAATATTTTATCAATGGTGACATTGATGCAGAAATTTAAAAGAATATCACGAATATACTACACCGATGAGTGAGATGGTTCAATAAAGAGCAAAAAAGATGAATGGAATAAGAATGAAATCATCCTCCTTTGTGTAAAATTAAATCATGAAATTTTATATTTGAAATTAATATTCACCTGTGTCTTGTGCATGTATCCTTTTATGAGCATTAAGTAGAGTGAGATGTCCGAACATCAAACCACAGACATCGCATTTAAAACTTATATTAGATATTGTGTTCTGAATGCCATTTGGAGCAATTTGCATTTGATTTACCAATGCATAATTGTAAGAGAATGGCTGTGCTATGTAGCATGTTTTATCATCACTTGTAGTTAGTTGTGTTATATTGACACCTCCAGTAACATTCCCAGCCCCACTTGTGGCCCCTGTGCCAAGTTTACCAATCATATTCACGTTGGTAGTGTAACAAAATGTAGGGAATTCCTGCGAACAAGTTGGTATTACTTTAATTTGCGGCAGAATAAATATAAATACATAAAATAAATTATCGTTTTTTCATGTGTTACACACATAGGTACTACATTATGACATATTGTCACATATGAACACTTAATGGTCTCTACAGATTTATAGTGTTAAGCTTTAATTACTTGGGTATAACCTGTAAGTATCTTATTAAACTTACATAATTTAAAAATTTCTATGACATTGCAAAAAATTACTAAAATTTCTATTATAGTAAGCAAATAAACATGAAATTATTGCTTCCATTTATAAATAAGTCTATCTTTCGACAAATTAAAGAATAAGAAATAAATATATAAATTGCGGATATTGATGAACTTGTTTCAGATTGACTACACAATATTTTCAAATATATTATATTTTTTGTCAACAATACAACATTATTGTGTATAATATGTATGTATACAAACTATTACCTGTTGTTGTTGTTGGGTTTGTTGAGTCTGTTGGGCATTCTTTTGTTGAACGTTTTCTATGCTCTTGCCTTGAGACTTCTGTGTTGGATGCTCCTGATACTGCAAAGTCGGCACAGTGCCGGTTTGTACGGCGTTCGTGGTGAACATATCGGCACATCAAACTATTACTTCATCACTCAATTCAATCAGTTGCACATTTTATATATCCGCTAAAACACAATGCTCTTATTTCAGTTATGTTTGGAAACATTTTAAGCGTTCTACAAAAGCGCGGCTAATTGTACGCGAAAGAGAAACTCAAACACTCAGTGTGAAGGTAACGGGGAATATTTCTTATCAGTCTACTCTACTCGTAAAAAGATCATTCGTTAGAAAGGCAGTGTCTCCTGAATAGTCGATATATGCAAGAAAAGGATGACGGAATATCCATACGCTATACGAGTAAGCGGACGCCATTGTACTCGAACAAGAGGTGAGACGCGGTCACGATTCAAATTAAAAAAGTTCAACAGGAAACGAAATACAGTTATGTTTTTCAGCTAACCTGATATCAATATTCTGTGTAAACTTTGATGATACTTCAAGTACTATTGTAAATTTAAAATGATTCAGAATATTATTTTATTTCTGTCTCACTTTCTTGTCCAATTCTCCATCTCACGATAGAAATGAAATGGCGATACAATACAAATAAAATGGCGGCTTTCTGAAGGGCTGCTATCTATAGTGTTGGTAGTGTTAAAGTTGCCATAGCAAAAATACATGCTTACACCTACTATTTACACAGAGCAATATTACAGAAACCAGGACCATTTTTAATACGGCCTTTACGGTATTTCAAGCTACATTATCCTTCTATCTGCATCATAGTAATACACTGACACTAACATACAAGCCCGGTCTTCAACTCGCTGAAAATTTATAAAAGTTGTTTTTATTTTCAAGCAATTCCAATTTTTTGTTCTAGAACTGATTCTATCTTAGGGCTACGCCAATCGGTCTAATCTCGTCATTATTTCTTTATAGTCATAATTAGTTAGCAACAACAAGGCTTTCATAGTTGCTGAGGGTCTTGTTGGTGGTTGCGGACAAACGATAACAATTTCTTTAGTAAAATTTAAAGAACGTTCCTGTTATCCCAGTAGGATCTATAAAACCTTAAAGCAAACGAGTAAATTGTTGAATGCGTGATAGAGGTATGACATCTAATCCTTCGCTTAGGTCCAACCTAAACTTTTCGCAGAAAAGCCATAACTGCTGAAGACATCTACTGTACCTATTGTTTTTTTTTCTTCAAAGACCTCGAAACGAGAGTTCATTCAGAGATACAGGCATCGGGTCATTGTCATCTTCATACTATTTTGATTTTGATAGATAGCTAGCACCTTCTGGGGGTCCTTAAATAATTCGACTCTTGCAGTCTTCCCCTTATAGTAAACTCCGATCTTAGTAGGCACGGATGCTAATCGACTTTATGCTTTATTCAAAATCCTACGACTCTGTTTTTTAAAGTAAGAATTTCACTTTGCCAGTAACGCTTTCATGGTTAAATGGAACAATAATTTTGATTCAATTGCTTTATATGACTGTAGCTATCTGAAGTTAACTACAAACCATTCTTGACATACTTGACACTGCAGAATACGATTATGAACAACTTTCACTTAATTAGTAAATATATATATAAGTACACTTCGACTTAAATATTAGGGGCTTGGCTACAAAAATGTTTCCTAATCATATTGATTATTTTTCATTGAAATCGGTAAATCGCAGAAATATTACCCCATAGGATTGCACGAAATCTCGGCTTTTATTCGGTCACACAAAATTAAGCTAGCTTCAAGGAACAGGCAGCCTTGCAAGTCAATACACATATCACAGCCTCAATGCTAGGTCGGTCGGCAGTCTGCTTTCTTTACAAGTCTAAAACGTTGCTGCGGAAACCTGAACCGTCGGAAAACATGTATTACGAATCCGCAAGCTAGTACACGTGGCAAGCTCGTCCATTCTGCATATTAGGTATATTTCTTTTCTGGTTCCTTATGAAAAACCTAGTCAATACTAATAAAAAAAACATAGCAAGTGTTATTTATGAGATTAATTTTTGACAAAACATGATTTTGTCAAAAATTAATCGACTTTTTATTGGGAACCATAGCTTAAGGGCGAATGATAAGTCCCAAAGATAAAAAGGGGTTCCATACTTAACAACTTTAATTTATTTATAAATTATGTATAACGCAAATGCCTATGCTTAAATTAAAGACCTTATAGTTACTTAGTTTTACAGTGTTTTTAAACAATATCATCTTTAAACACTATGTGCAGTCTGTTATACTTAATGTAGTCGATAAGTAAATTAAATTTATCTAATATTATAGGTAGCTGTTCACGAGTCACTGTTTAGCGGAAATGATATTGACAAACATACTTTGGTTTTATTATTTAACCTACCAACAAATTCCGCACTGATCAAGTTTTAAAAGCCGTTTTATGAGTAAAGTATTTCAATACAATCTGCGGATTAGACAGCTTATTTCTTTCCATGTCATTTATAATATTAGAAACGCGATTACTCCAATTTCTACGAGTGTCTATTTTTATTTTTTCTAGAAGATTGTGCTCAGGACACCAAAAGTTTTTAATAGTTCCAATTTCCAAACATTCCTTTAATTTTTTTAACATGTGGAAAACTAAAAATGTTAAGGAGCTTTTTTTCCAAAATATAGCTCCCTTATCTTCAACTTCCCATAGGAACAAAGTTTTAATAAAGTAACTGGCTAGCTTATTAAAACCTTGTACATCACGAAACTGCTTCAACAATTTCAACGTACTTTTTAAATTATTTTTATCTTTTATGTAATATCGTTCCTGATAAGGAAAAGCCAGTCTCCAACTATAATCGTGAGCAGTAGGTTTTGGCACAGCGAAGTAATAAGAATAGCCAGAGTCCTGAACTTTTCCAAAGTCAATGGTTGATGAATTTGGTCGTTTTGGCAGTTGAAACATTAAAGTCGGCACCAGATCGATGTCTATAACGTTATCATGGTCTGTATGAATGGTGATAGTATTCGCGGGACCCGACACCTTGAAATTAATTTTATAATCATTGTTTCTTATTTTTAGAATTCGCTTGCCATTTTCCGACGGTAATTTATTCAGAGCTGCTTCTACAACACTTTGCATCCATTCTCGAAACTTTTTAACTGATAAGCGGAAAAGGTTATCGCACCATAATTCTGTCTTTTTAAATCCTTTCATAACCGTGTCCGGTGTCCTGGATAGTCTACGAAATTCTGCTGGCATTCTGATAGCAGTATAACCATTTTGGATTTCAGCCGCATCCAATTTGATTTTACTATAATCCATGTGTATGGTCAGGATAACGTTGATATCGTACTCAGTAGGCTGCCCTACGCGCAATCCGTCAAAGTAACTCCCCAAATATTCCAGTTTAGGGTTCAGACTATCAAATAAATTATCGCAACTTCGCATCAGCGTCAATAGTTTTTCAAGGACTTCATACAGTATACAATTATTGTTCTTTATATCTTTCTTTTTTAATCGTACACATCTCTTATTCACTTCTTGAAATACTTCTTCAATAGTTTTAACTTTCTTGGCTCTTGAATGAGGGTCCGGATTAGACATGTTCCTAAAACAATCATAACGAATTTTATTTCGGTACATTTATTTGTTACGAACATTTAGGCATTATAAATAAAATCTGTCAAAAAAACATACTATAAAATAGCCATAACACGGTCACGATATAGCAAACATTTCAATTTGTAAAAATATTGTGATTTCGTCTTCTATTCAGCACAAATCCAAATCTTGATTGATCAACTTTCCGTATTGGTCCTTAGAGCCCAATTGACAATAAAAGATAACCAGTATGGATACACACAATTATTACACTAAGTTTTCACATTTATACCTAAATTTCAAACCCTTCTTGAGCTCATGTTTACTTATTAATGTAAACTAACCTTTTTTAGTAAGTACTAAATTATTACTGCCTTCCTCAGGAGAATAAAATGGAAAGTACTTACAGTAACATTGTTAATTTTTTACTAAAACAAAATCACATGAAGGTATGTTCCTAGTGACAGCACAACTTATTATGGGAACAATACTACGTAAGACTTGTTATGGATGCTCTATATTATGTTTCTTCCAAAAGCGGGAATACCCTGCACAGTGTTGCTAGAATTTATGTTTTATTTTTATTTTGCAATATAGCAACATATCCACCAATACGAATATACCAGTTGATTAGGACATAATATTATGGACATACGACGGTTATTATACACGCTACTAACGCGCGTTAGTTTGTTTGATCTTTACGTGAAGGCGGTTTTTTTTGCTTTGGCTCACATTTAATTTGCTGTGTCCCTCTAGGCTTCAAATGCATAGTCTATGTTCCGTAGTTGTAGAATATTTGTATTTGTGAGTATAAAAACGAAATATTGTACTTATATTTACTATTTTATTTTTTTACTACAATCTGATATAAAAGCTACATAACAGTATTCTATAAAATGTAAAAGAACCAGTAATAATTGTTTATTTATTCTTGTATGCCTATGTTACAGCGATGGGAAAAGTTCGAGTCCTATTATACAAGTGTTTATAAACATAACACAGTCCATCCAAAGAGATGTTAATTTCTCTAGACTTTAATAGGAGAAAGAGAGGCCTTTCCTGACAAAAAGCCCTTAAAATAGGTTTTTTTCCACAGTCATTTATAAGCAATGTATTGTATTAGATTATACAAATTTAAAAATCACCTTTAACTCATGGAGTCAACAACTACATATCAACATCTGTGACTGACTCTGACTCGAAATGATTTTTAAATGTTTCTATTCCTTCCTGTAATGTTTTAAAATTAACCGGAGCTATATTATCCTCTAATTCTTGCTTTGTATTTTGGGGGTCATGGCCTGTAAAAGAATATAAAATTAAGCTGTAATTGCATATCCAAAATTATACTTACATTTCTAAACAAAAGTAAGAAACTGAAAATTATGTTGCAGTTCTATTCCTCAATTTTGTACTTATTATTAAGTCTGTTTCTTATTCATGAAATCTTACCTTCTTTAGGAGTAACATATGCATGTTCCATATTTAAATACTTTCTCGTTTTACAGAGATACTTCAAATTCTTTTCAGGCAATTTGTCAAATAAAGGATCCTCTGATTTAGGATTGGGATCTTCTTCAAAAAACATGTAAGTTCCTAACGCATGGTCGTATTTCCCTAAGAACAAAAATAACAAAGCTAACAATTAAAATTATTTACAAAAAATATTTATAGGATTCACATTAGTTATATTTTTAAACAGACAATTAAGGCTGAGGTATTGATAAATTAATTATAGAAAACTGTATTTATTTATTAGTTAACTAACCAGTAAAGAAGGTTTCATCCATTTGAATAATTGGATTATGTCCATCAACACCTAAAACATGGATTGCTCTATATTTTTCGATATTAATAGAATCTTCAAACTCCGCGTACACTAAATACTCCTCTTCTGACTCACTAACTTCGTCACTCATGTTCCTTTTTATCAGTGACTGTCAAGCGACAATTACTCGTTTCGTTTAAATTATTTTCATATAATACTCGGAAATCTGAACATAACAACACTACTTTGTTTTGAGACAATTTATGACAGTTTCGTTCCGAGTTACCGACATGTGCAGTGCGAGAGCAACCAATCACCAAAGGTTGGTGGTTAAGAGAACTAAAAGAGTAGAGTACATCTTTTTCTATGGCCCATACTCTATTAAATCGATGAAATGAAATCTACTAAAACCTAGTTAACTAAAACTCGACATTAAAAAAATAAAAATAAAAATAGAACACCTTCTAACACAGGTACCTACCTATTTACAGAAATGAAGCATAGGTTTTTTTAGTCCAAGTACCTAGTAGTAAAAATCTAAGTATTTCTATATAAAACGCAGCTGTCTCGAAATACTTCATACAAGTAAAAACATTTGTTTGTGATTCATTATTCCAATCACCGTTTCATAATCAATAAAAATGCCCTTTTTTTTAAGCAACAAATAATTTACGGTAGTCGATTTTGTAAAAATAGACAAGTGGACATCCTTGTCTTAACGTTGCATAGTGTGAAAATACAACACTGGTCACGGCACATACGGACATACGAAGCAAAAGCAAGCAGATAAATTTTCGTACACTTCTTCTGTTGATTATTTGTGAAACCAGTGGTATCAGCTGCTCAAAAATGTCTGACTGGGATACAGTCACGATTTTACGTAAAAAACCGCCGAAAGCGTCGGCTTTAAAGACTGAACAAGCCGTCAATGCGGCACGCCGTCAAGGTTTACCAGTTGAAACTCAACAAAAATATGGAGCTGGGACGAATAAACAACACGTTACCACTAAAAACACGGCGAAACTGGACAGGGAGACAGAAGAATTGCGTCATGATAAAATACCCCTTGACTTGGGAAAGCTTATAATGCAAGGGAGACAATCTAAAGGCATGAGTCAAAAAGATTTGGCAACTAAAATATGCGAGAAACCTCAAATTGTTAACGATTACGAGGCCGGTCGTGGTATCCCAAACAACATTGTTCTTGGTAAAATCGAAAGGGCAATTGGAATAAAACTTCGTGGAAAAGAACGAGGCCAACCGCTCCAGCCTCCTGGAGGAAAGAAATAACGGATTCCCTGGGAGGCGAAGACTTATCTCCGATTTGTTTATTGCATAATTATAATTCTATCTCATTTTTGCTGTTGAATGTGTTCTTTATTAATGTATACTTACAAAAACTAACTAAGTAAATGATGTAAGCATTTATTTTCCTCTGGAATGTTCCATCTGTGATGTGTTACCACCAAGGAAAAACGCTAAGTTCACAATATTCACGTAGGATTTGGAGATTGTGGTGGAGTGGTGATGTGATATGCAATAAAAAAATAGCTATTTATGAATACTATGTTTTATTTTATATTAGTGTGCATTGTAATTTGAATTAAATGTTGCAGTCGTTGCGATTTGATACTTTGTTTTGGTTCATTTCTTGGTTATACATTTCTAGTAGGGGTACGTAACCAGCTACGTTAAGTGCTTAAATACAATGAATGAATATAATAGAATGAAATAGCGGTTTTCAAAGCGATCATGTAGCGCATAAACATTTATCAACAAAATTTTAAAAATCGTGGCACGTCACGTGTTAAATTTATTGTGCAATAACAAGTTTAATGGTTAGTGTTATGATTGCGCCACAATAACAATTTTGTTGCTCATTGAATTTAAATCCACTTCCATAAGACCAACCAAGCGAAAAATAAATCCTTAAAAATTATAGGTTATGTTGCAAATATTTTGTTCAATACAGCAGATAACATCACCATGTTTTGATTAAGTCTTTAAACTGTTTTTGAGTAGATAAATAAATGAATAATATTATCAAAACTATTTACATAGTTTGTTGAATGCTTAGTATCTTTTATATTGAAATAAATTTAATTATTATAATATTGATATATTATACTTAAATATCTCTCTCTCTTGACCAAGTGCGGTATGCAGAACTAGATTTGTGCCATGTAAACACACCTTTACATTTTACCGAGGTACTTATACTACTTATAAGTAAAATAACACGGAGTTTAGATCTGTGACGATCGAAGGAAATATTACGCTTTACGCAAGGTATAAAATTAGGATTCGAATACCTTATGAAAATAGCAGAGTATAATGTATTTCATGATAATAGTAATCAACTTTTAAATGAATATTTGTTTTAATATTGTTTGTATGCAACATACGAAATATTATCAGATTTGATTTTCACTTTTTAGAATGACAGTAAAAGAAAAGATATTATGGGTGCTTATTGTTGTATCAATTAAAACGATCAACAAGATAAAAAAAAACATTATTTTTGTCTGTATACATCCCCATATTTTTCTAAACGATGATTGTTGATTCGGATACGTTTAGAAACGAATAATCTAGTTTCAAATGTCAATGTCAAGTCAAATCTCAAACTGTTTACTTCCCCTTCGCGGTTTGCTTGTTTCTGCGTTGTAACCTCACATTTTCTGAATTCTGCTACAGTATTTTATATTTTATTTCACTGTGTTTACTGTTTTATGTTTAAGATTAAATTATTAAGTGCATGGAACCTTGAGTGACGAAATTAACAGAGTACAGGATGGCTTTTTCTTTTGGAGCCCCAAGTACTCAAAGTTCAACTTTTGGTGCTGCTGCTAAACGTAAGTTCATTCATAAGTACTGATAGAGTGTATCCGCTACGTTGCTAGTATTACTTTCAAAGTGAGCTTGTGTTGTAGTAAGATCTTCATTCAAAACATAAAATACTGACTATTGAACTTTTCAGCCACTTTTTCATTTGGGGGTGCTACGACAACAACTACTAGCTCTGGATTTGGTTCGTTTGGGGCGCCTGCCACTTCTACTGGATTTGGAACATTTGGCGCTCCTGCCACCAGCACTGGTAAATAAGACTCATGTTGTTACACTTGCACCTTTGTTCAGGTACTCAAAAACAAGGCAAGCAATCTTGGTTGTCACCATCTTTTTGTTCAAAAACCAGTTTTGAATTAAAACACAACTAAAAACAAATGTAAAACAACTATAACGATTACCAAAGCAACATAAGTATCACAAAAATAAATTAGTCATTACATATAAGTTTGACGCTACTAGCTAAAGATAATAATGTAATATTGTTTACTTTTTTTAAGTAAGACTTCACTTTTGACAAATGGAGTTTAGACAGGTTTTTTTTACACCATCATTAAAGGAATTAAATTCTTGTGTCACAGTGGGTTTCTCAAAAATACAAATCACATGCACATTGACACTCAGACTCAGAACAAACATTCACACAAGTACTTGTCATTTCTTTTTATTTCATCTTTATCTTTTTACAGCACCATTTGGGCAATTAGGAAGTGCACCAGCATCAACTGCTCCATCTTTGTTTGGCGGTACGGGATTTGGAGCTGCCGCTGCTAAGCCTGCCACAGGTATTCGTTGTTCATTACATTTTAGTTGTTCTAGCTAGACCTTATTGAACCCTACTGTATCATTTTACCTAGCAAGGCCAGGCCAACATTATTGTGAATCTTTTACAAAATGTAAGAAAAGTGATTGTGCATTTTATTAAGCATTGTTTCAAACATTTTCAGGTTTTGGAGCTACTACCTTTGGTTCTAACACATTTGGCACTGGCACTGGGTTTGGAACAGGAGCACCAACATTTGGTAGTGCAGCTCCAGCATTTGGGAGTACTGCACCAACATTTGGCAGTACTGCACCAACTTTTGGTACCAACACTCTTGGTGGTTTTGGTACTGGAAACACATTTAACTCTTCATTTGGGGCCAAGCCGGCCACAGGCTTTGGAGGTTTCGGAAGTAATCTTGGATCATCAACTCAATTCGGTCAGCCACAGGTATATTGATAAAGACTATATTGTTTTAACTATCTATTTGTTAACTAGTGCAATATTAGTGTATTATTTAACGACACACTTACTATTTAACAAATATAGATTTCACAAATTATTTCTTCATAACTTGCATTCAATTTAAAATCAGGTTGGTTATTATAAGCATTCTATTACAGCAACAGCAACAACAACAGCAACAACAGCAGCAAGCTGGCCCATCATCAGCACATGAAGCATTGGTAGCTGCAGTCTTCAACTGTAATGTGTTTGGGGATGAGCGCGACCAGGTACTTGCTAAATGGAACCTGATACAGGCAATGTGGGGAATTGGTAAGATATATTTTATTTATAGAATATTTTAAGACAGCTCAGACATACTGTTTAACTCGTTAAATAAATTTAAACATTTTCCTCAAAAACTGGTCAAGAACAAGTCAGAATTATGACATAATCCCGGTTCAGTACAAATAGGTTAACAACAAATTTATGGCACAAAAGGGCAACAGCAGTTCTGTTTTTAGCCTTTGGTTATAGAACTCAAACATGGAACAGACTTAAATGCACTTAAAAACCTTTTCAAATTCATTCCATAATGGTGATACATATTTATTCTGTTAGTTATCTAAAACTGACTGAGATCTGTTTAAAATGTATAGACATGAACATAAAACGACATTCCCAAATAAATATTACTTTGAAATGCGAAAATCTAGTATCCTTTAAATGCTTCATTTATAGGCCAAGCATACTACAGCCGTAATGCCCCACCACTAGAACTAAATGAACAGAACCCGCTATGCAGGTTCAAGTCAGTGGGCTATTCTCGCCTTAGCGGTCGCGACGATAAAGACGGCCATGTCGCCATGATGTTCAACAAGTCTGAACAGGATATTAAGTGAGTATACATTGTTTTGTAGCAGACTTTTTATGGATGGGCCTAGGAACAGGGCCAAGGAATAGAAATTGGATTAAAATGTCAAAATTTTTATTTTCGTAAGCCTAAGCATTTTTTCAACACAACAATCGGAAATTCAGTATGGGGTGGAACATCATTTTATATTGTAATACCTGCCATAGTATTGTAACAAATATTTATAACTTTATTTATTTAAGCTGTGCAGCTTAAAGATGTATCAACCTATATTAATAGTTGTTAGAAAGGTAGGTGTTAAGAAAAAATATATGTATAGGTAATATCAATCTGTGCAAAAGTTTAAAAGGAAATGTGTTTGTTCCAGAAATAATCAACAGGCTCTAATAACGTCTCTGCAGGGTTTGTTGGGAAACAAACCAAACTTAGCAGTCAATATTGAATGTATTAAAGCCGTATCAGACACCAAAAGCCAGGTCAGTTTTGGGGTCTGAAGTATTCTTGAAAGTATATTACATCCCTCCCAAAAAATGGTGATGACTTAGATGATCATCTTTATATAATTTTGCATGTGCCAGCTTTTAAGGGCCTAGATTATGCTAATTCCATTTGGAATTGTTAATTGGATAGGTTTTAGACAAATAGTAGTATACAGTATCATTCGGTATAATAACTTTTCTGAGATGTATTTACAATGATTTTAAGCTCGAGCTAACTCGGTCGCGAGTCGTGTTATGGATGTATTATTCAGAGCCATATCCACAAATTATGCGCTACCTTAAAACATAAGTTCAAACATAAAGCTTCCAATTTCGATGTGACTAGACTCTCTTTTACTTTAATGTTTTGTAAATCTTGCCATAAAACGTTTATAAGTATAAAAGTTTGTATGACAATACAAATATATTTTTAGGATAGACACCTAGATCGAAACTGGGCCTGAAGGAATTCATATAAATATTTCGATTTTGCAAGTCAGGGAGAAACACTGAAACACGGAAATGAAATGAATCAACAATGAAAACTGCTGAAACGCGCAGAGATCACCACCCTCTTTGAATGGCTTGGCCGATCTTACTAGTCGCAGTGACTAATAGGTTGTTGTGTGTATGTAAGGTGGTGATATTCGTGGTGGACAAGGGCGCGGGCGGCGCGCCGGTGTCGGCGGGCGAGCTGGCGGGCTTCCTGTGGGGCGGCGGCGCGCGCGCGGCGCTGGGCGGCGCCGGCTGCGTGTCCGTCACGCCCGTCACCGCGCCCACGCCGCAGATGCTGGCCCACTACCTGCAGACGCCGCCGCCAGGTATCTACTGCTAGACTTGGTCACAACCGGACACAGAGTCAGCGATTTTGAAAGACGATGTCTGTTCTGATCTGGATGTTCGACGCAATGAACTGACAACTTAATTTAGTAAGGTGGGAAAATCTTTTTCGACACCCGCTCCCTCGGGGGAGGGAATGGGTAGTGTTAGGTTCTTACTGACTACCTTAACTGCCGTGCTACGTCAACCGCGTGCGGTGCAAGGCAATCTAATTTTGTTCTTGTGTGCAGGTATGGACAAGCGTCTCTGGAAGCAAGCACAGGCAGACAATCCTGATCCTGAGAACTACATTCCAGTGCCCATTATTGGATTCTCTGAGGTAACTACTTATATCTGATTAATTCGGTTCTCGGGGTTCCGGGGTCGTCTGAAAGCCTATGACCACGATAGGCAGTTGATTTTTTTATTATTCACCTATGGGGTAAAAGAAATAGAATATGCTGGTGTTGTTGTAGATAAAGTTTCGCAGCCGCTGCCAGTCGGAGCAGGCGCGGCTGCAGGCGCAGTGGTTGCAGCGCGCGGCGGGCGAGCTGGCCGAGCTGCGCACGCGCCGCGCCGCCGCCAGCGCGCGCCTCGCCGACCTGGCCGCGCGCCTGCACGCGCGCAGGCACACGCTGCTGCAGGTACACACGAGCTACTAGTATAGAGCGGCCGAGCTGCGCACGCGCCGCGCCGCCGCCAGCGCGCGCCTCGCCGACCTGGCCGCGCGCCTGCACGCGCGCAGGCACACGCTGCTGCAGGTACACACGAGCTACTAGTATAGAGCGGCCGAGCTGCGCACGCGCCGCGCCGCCGCCAGCGCGCGCCTCGCCGACCTGGCCGCGCGCCTGCACGCGCGCAGGCACACGCTGCTGCAGGTACACACGAGCTACTAGTATAGAGCGGCCGAGCTGCGCACGCGCCGCGCCGCCGCCAGCGCGCGCCTCGCCGACCTGGCCGCGCGCCTGCACGCGCGCAGGCACACGCTGCTGCAGGTACACACGAGCTACTAGTATAGAGCGGCCGAGCTGCGCACGCGCCGCGCCGCCGCCAGCGCGCGCCTCGCCGACCTGGCCGCGCGCCTGCACGCGCGCAGGCACACGCTGCTGCAGGTACACACGAGCTACTAGTATAGAGCGGCCGAGCTGCGCACGCGCCGCGCCGCCGCCAGCGCGCGCCTCGCCGACCTGGCCGCGCGCCTGCACGCGCGCAGGCACACGCTGCTGCAGGTACACACGAGCTACTAGTATAGAGCGGCCGAGCTGCGCACGCGCCGCGCCGCCGCCAGCGCGCGCCTCGCCGACCTGGCCGCGCGCCTGCACGCGCGCAGGCACACGCTGCTGCAGGTACACACGAGCTACTAGTATAGAGCGGCCGAGCTGCGCACGCGCCGCGCCGCCGCCAGCGCGCGCCTCGCCGACCTGGCCGCGCGCCTGCACGCGCGCAGGCACACGCTGCTGCAGGTACACACGAGCTACTAGTATAGAGCGGCCGAGCTGCGCACGCGCCGCGCCGCCGCCAGCGCGCGCCTCGCCGACCTGGCCGCGCGCCTGCACGCGCGCAGGCACACGCTGCTGCAGGTACACACGAGCTACTAGTATAGAGCGGCCGAGCTGCGCACGCGCCGCGCCGCCGCCAGCGCGCGCCTCGCCGACCTGGCCGCGCGCCTGCACGCGCGCAGGCACACGCTGCTGCAGGTACACACGAGCTACTAGTATAGAGCGGCCGAGCTGCGCACGCGCCGCGCCGCCGCCAGCGCGCGCCTCGCCGACCTGGCCGCGCGCCTGCACGCGCGCAGGCACACGCTGCTGCAGGTACACACGAGCTACTAGTATAGAGCGGCCGAGCTGCGCACGCGCCGCGCCGCCGCCAGCGCGCGCCTCGCCGACCTGGCCGCGCGCCTGCACGCGCAGCGGCAGTGAGGAGTAAGAAGAACTCGTGGCTTAACTACAACTACAATAGTTGATCGGTCACAGATTTAGCTAAGTTTTATCCGGTCTACATACGAAGTGGGTGGCGCCAGAATCTAATCGGTTTGGCCGATGCAATTCATCACCCTCCGACAGCGAATTGTTTGACACATTCGTATTGTTAACTGTAACTTCATCATCGTCATTATCCCTAGGTCTGAATAATCCACTGCCGGGTAGAAGCCTCCCGTTCATGCTATTCTTCTCTGTGTCTTGCTCTTCGTATCGATTCTATTGCTGATAATTTTTAACCTCCCCATCTAATTTTTGGCCTAAGGCCTAGATTTCACCATACTCTCTTTCTCATCTCAGCAATATGACCCACATGGTGGTGGAGTCAGCTTTCCTTATATTTTCTTCTTCACTTCGCTCTATCTCTGACGTCATTCTCGGACAATTGGCATACTATTAAAAAAAAGGAACAATGTAAATTTTTGGTTTGGTTAAATAATGAAAAAATAAAAGATCATATTTTTATTTTTGGTGTAGCAATATTCTTAAATAACTTTTGTATCACAGGTGGTGGCTCGCCGTGAGGTCATAGGTCGCGTTGGCGCCGCTCTGAGTCCGGAGGAGGAGGCTGCACGGGCGCGCCTTCACGAGCTGACGTCACAACTCGCAGCCCCTCCGCTGTATAACGTAAGTTCCTATTTATAAAGGGGCAAAAAAGGAGTGGAGGCCCCCTTGCTCCAAATTATTGTATCTGTAATCCTAAAAAATAATCGAGTTTGTTTTAGATGCATACAACCTTCTTTTGTATCTTTGGTCACAATCTAAACTCTCACTCTTATAGTGTCTGTAGTGTGGGCTTCTACCGTGGTTTTAAAAAACCACACAGTCCCCTTTTAAATTTTTATTTTTCGAAAGTGCTGGGCCCCTGCTCATAGTGGGCGCCTAGGCACTGGTCTAAAGTGCTTTATGGATAAAGGTCGATTTATATCTACAGACATTGAGTGTGGCAGACACGTGCCGTGGCAGACAAAATGATATTAATTAAGCTATGCAGTAACTGCCAGTGAGAGCGGGCGCCGATGACGGTGTCTGTCGGTATCCGGGGTGTCTGTCACGGCACGTTTCTATACGTTACATATAAATAAATGGTGTCTGTCGGTGTCTGCCATACTCAATGTCTTTAGATATAAATCGACCTTAATACGGCACCGTATATAATGTGATTCGAAATATACCAGTATTATTTTAATTAAAGCTTCAGCGCTTGAACATGTAATACTGTCTTCGAATGTCTACGAATCGAGACAAGGGTATGCTGTTCGATCAAAATAGGGATGTTGGCGTCAAACATCACAACAGAACGCTTGTGCTACCCAGGGATCGACCCCGCGACACGTCACGCATAGTGAGTTTGGCGTGATGACCTCAACCACACGGCTATCCGTGCAATCAATTAGTACTGGTTGATTGATATGGATATCATCTAAATTATGTACTAAGTTTATAGCTATAAAAAGGTATTTAGGGTTCCATACCCAAAAAGTAAAAACGGAGGCCCATAACTGAGGTTCCGCTGTCGGCTCACCCATCCGTCCTGCTCATAACCTGATAGCTAGGCAGTTGAAATAACGTTTGAGGTTCAGAAAGGTTGTTACGGTTATGAATTTGTTGGTGAGCAACAAATAATTTTAAGGGCACCCTCACTTTTGCGAGTCCGACCTTCACTCTACCAGTATTTCTGATGTTTTACTTGTTTTCCTGTGAATTCTTAGATACAGGTATCAATTATTACAAAACAATGTTATAGATAATACATGATTATCGGACTTTAGTCAGACTATTGCGTATTCTCAACGATTTTCAAGTATATATTTTCTATCAAAACAGTACATGGTTCGCACACTATCTAATGGGATCAGACTATTTTATCAGTAGGGCCGTTAATTTCGATAGTCGACCTTGTCTGCCGAAATGTCTCCGATCACCCAGTGACCGCGTGTTCGCTTGTCTTATCACCTGCCTATCGACTTATCTCCAGACACCAGACATTGTTATAACAGATACCAGTGTACCGTGACGGTGTTGTTGATAAACTAACAATTAACCAAGTTACGTATTCGTTTACCTTTAAAATGTAACATTGTATATATAAATATATATTTTTTTGTACTAAGTTTGGTATAAGGCAAGCTGCACACTGGGAATCGTTAATATTGACATAGCAGTATTGTCAAGAGAAATCATAGATATGCAATATTATAGACAAAGGTGTAAGTTACTTTGCGACATCGGAATGACTACTTATTTTGTGTCTATTTAGTGTAGAATATCTTTCGTATGTATATTAACATATTTAGGAATTCACTTTATCACTGACTCATTTATAATCTTTGTACATATATTATATGAATGCCTTCGGAACCGGATAAATCCAGTTTTTGATTTACTCTGCATCTAATTTATACATTTTGTTTAGCATGCAGGAAAGGAGTGTACATATTATTTGATTCCATTATAATCTGTGATAAAAATTTAGTATCATTGTATGCCAAATGTTATGAACATCCGTTGGTTAAATTCCATAACTTTATTATATCAATTTAATAGGTTTGTACGTTATAAATGTCGTGGTTTACTATGAAACATTAGGACTCAAGTTATATGCACTGCGAACAACAGGTTTTCTCGTTCTCTTCTCAGAATTTTGCCCTTGCTTATAAATAACGATTTTTATCGTGCATGCCACTTTAAATACATTTATAGTACAATTTTAACAACATAACTCCACATTTTACAGTGCAAGTAAAGCAATAGATGAACAAGCAAAATGTGTTTGACACTATCATTGTTGTTAGCAAGTTATCATGATCACAGTACAAACTATGAAATGATACGCCTATCTTTGTTTGCAAAGTGACGTTGAAGCAACAATTAATTTTCATTTTGTATATTTATTTTACAAGCAGACAATTATAAAGGTAACTTAGGTACATATTTAGGAAAATGACTTTGTTCTAAATGTACGAGTTTTCAAGACTGTCTCCATTATGTGGTTGTTTGTTCATTTGATACATTTTGTCTGTCATGTGAGAATGTTAAACAGTTGTGATAGGGTTAATGTAAAAATGTCTCTAATAATAGTTTTACTTTTTTAACCGTTATCTGGTGAACTGATTGTAGATGTAAGTTTTCTTTAATATACTATTAGTGTATACTCAGCTTGGAAATTCTCTAGGGAAATTCTCTATTCAGGGAGAGAATCAAACAATTGATACATGTGTCTTGTCATGGGTTTACAGATGTGGGGGTATTTATTATCGGTTTTATGCAATATTTCTAAGGATTTGCAGGGAGAATGTGATTTCAGAAAATTGTGGAGTTGCTGTTAAAAGACGCTCTTGTAGGATTTTTTGACTTATCTGATTTTTTTTATGCTAAGCCTTTAAAATTGTTTCCAGCTTACTGCCAAAAAATTGCCTTTTGTAAACACGATATGCATTAGGGTGAGCCTAATACCAACGGCAGTGCCTTCGTGCCTACTAACAAGTAACAATCCAATCCATATAACGCTAATGGCCGCAAATGTAACTTAGATTTTCTTGAGGAAAAAACTCTTTAAAAAAAACATTTTCTTTATGAAAATACTAATGAAAATGAATGCGAGTCTGTTTTTTCCTAGGAAGGGGTGCCTCACTACGCATCCCTAATAGAAACTTAGCCTTATGCTGCTATATCTCAAGGGTCAAAACATCATGGAAGCAATTCTGTAATTCAGGAGCTCATAGTGCAGACCATAAGCTATATGAGAGAGATTCCCATCGATTCAACTTAACGTCCAAATTTCTTTAAGTCACCAAAACGAATTTCATTTGCCTACCATGTACTGTGGTGAAAACGAACGAGGAGCTTTAGACTCAACAATCAGGCAATAAGTTTTATAAACCCTTTCAATTTTAATACGTTTTCTGGTAACAAAACTCCTTGGAACGTCACTAAAGTAATTAAGTAGTTAGTAATCAGAATAGGGCCAGACCAGACAGATATCTCGATATCTTATCGGATAATACATTAGAGTTTGAAAGTCATCGGGAACAGCCGATTCAACGAGATTAACATTTCGCTCCGACGAAGGAGGTTTCACGTTTATACCACTGTTGTATCACGCACTCTGAATCCATATAATCTTGTGAATCAAGTGGGATAGTCGGAGGTATAAATGATAGGTGTTACTGGTAATTTCCGCTTATGGTCTCTGGAAAGAGATTTGTGATAGGTCGTTTTAAGATAACAATTGCTAGCTGTTTCGAGATCGTTATATTTGTCGGCTTCCTTGACAATTTTTTGTCTTTTAAAAGAGGATATTTATGGGGTGTATTTTTTTGTAAGGTTTTAATTACGATGTATCCAAAAATATATCACAATTTACGGTTGATAATTGCATATGTTACAATGATACGGAAATGAAACAACAGACAGGCACAAGCTTGTTGAATCTATTTAAAAGTGTTGTTGTTATTAAATGATTAGATAATGAAATTTCTATTTCAATGAAGGTTGGGCAAAGGTTACTGCATTTTGGTGAAGTTAAAATAATCTTGTTGCTTTGATATGAACAGTGTTTGGGTAAAATATTAAAAAGAAAAGCCGGGCAAGTGCGAGTTGGACTTCCATAACAATATCTTAAAAAAAAAAACCATAAAAACTATAAGCGTTTTTATTTCTATTGCTTGTTAACATAGCACCAACAGAAAAACAGACGACCACCCACTTTTTCCATAGTGAATATGAGGTTTTATTGTTTTCTATATAGGCTTTAGCATACATTGCGAAAGCCGTACATATCGGCATAAAAATTTCCGTCTTCTTGTGCATACAGAAGGTCAGAAAGTTTTTGTAAAAAAAGAACCTGCTTTACCATTAAAATTTTTTTAGGCCCCCCAAGTATTTGTTGTGTAGTATAGTGTGTTGGCTCAAAGCTCAAAGTAGACCCAGATTTTTTTTTATTCGCATTGTCACAAGTAGCAGCAGTACGGTAACTGCACTTGTTAATCGGTCCCTTCGGGTACTATGGCCAAACATTTTTACTTTTTTTTTCGAAATAACGAACGCAACGAATAACGTCGCAATCCTGATATACACTTATATCCGCAAACGTTCTTTTTTCAGTACATCGATAGAAGAGAGATTACGCTATGTCTTTAAATCCGACAATGATGTCAAGTCCAAAAAACCCAGCCTAAAATAAATGCTAATAATGCTATTGTGACGTCTTTATGGAGTGAATAATCACTTTTGCTATGATCAAGCAACTTTTTCGAATAGAAATAATCATACTTGTTAATTGATTTTTTTTTTTATCAAGAGTGATTTGATCAAAGGTGTTGGAAGTGGTATAAGCCATTTAGGGGCGAAGACATGAACACGGGGCATTAAGTTTGAATATTCTTATGACAGTTTATTTAATTTGTGCTTACTAGTTTTTGCCCACATACCTTAACTACGTGGATATTGGTTATTGCGACCCAAAACCAATGTACAAAACTCCATAGTTATTTTAAAGTCCGCCATAAGCCATACCCGACATGCATATCACACGTGATTAGGCCTAAAAACCAAGCTATGATCAAGCATATTATTTTTTGATATGATAAATATAATCTGAGGAAAAAAGTGTCTTTATGATATTTTTTGGGCGACGTCAGATTATAATTTTTGGACCACTACTGAGACTTAAAGTAAGACTGGTGATTTTGGTAGCTAGATATAATTTTCACAAATTGTAGTTGCCGCTATAACAAAAAATTGAAATAATCGAGTTCAAGCAACGCGGCAACGGTATGCCAGTGGTACCATCATAACGTGACAGGTGTCCAAATTTTTCAAAAAGGCGTTCCGGAGTTCAAAAAGTGCTAAGCCGCTTAACGTTAATAAATGGATTTTGATTTTGGTGATGACAGTCTGATCATAACTTTAGAATTACCCTTACGGACAAATATATCTAATATGTAGATATACCTACTTACAGCATTTTTATTCAATGAACGCTATAAAAAAGCACCATAATAAATCTTTGTATGTACTGAAGTTACCTCTTGTTTAGGGTCGGTTGAATGAGCTGCTCTGTGCGGTGAGACTGCAGCGCAGCGCCAGCACAGGCGCATCGCATGAACGCTACCATCTGGATCCTGGTAAGATATCTATTTAATCCAATTTTAAAAACAATCAGCTATATTTTTTAACAACTTCTTCACTATACTTTCACTTCAAATCTATGAACTTAATTTAAAATGAAGATTTACTATCACAATAATAGTACAGTAGAATAATATAGAATAGTAGGTTGAATTTACGTCCGATAATTTGGGAATGTACAGGAATAACATTGTTTTTTTTTCATTATCTCATTGGAATTTTACAACTTTTTGGGAATACCTAATTGTGAGATATTTGTGTGTCAGCACCGTCAGTATCTACGTCGGATTTATAATAATTAAAATCTTTAATAATATTACTTTTGTTTTTGTAGGTGCACAAGAAGATGTGAAGCAGTTTTTGTCTCTACAACAGAAAGGGATGGCTCACCTGTTGGACACAGCGCGTAAGGACTTGGCCGCACTCGGTATTATTGCCGAGGGCATGTCGCGGCTTGTTAGAGCTTAACCTGTGACATCTTGAGCCCATTCAACGACCATTGATCCAGGGTTGGAATGAGAGATTTTGGTCACTGTAAACAGAAAAAGATAACACTATTCTCACCGTATTTTTGTACTAGGAATAAATGATATCAATTGAAAATAACCCTACTTTACTTTGGGTAGAGTTTCTTTGATCTTTTTAAACTGTAATCTTATATACTTGGAGGGGTACGGGGTAGGGATCGAACCTCTTAGCCCTTATTACCATGGATCGGCTACTGATTGACCTACAATATATTTCATAGTATTTTTCTAATTAAACTTCGACATCGAGAAGCAATCTGAATTTAAACAAATATTCCTACATTTTTATTGTAATCTAGATATTTCATAACTACATTATTCTTCGATTTGTGCTTTCGAAGAATCTTCTTTATGATTTCCTCATATTTGTTATGCAAATGTTGAATAAAAGTCGATTAAATCTGTTTTTGTTTATGTATCTTATAGTGTGTCACCTAATTAAATGATATTATCTGTATCCAAAGCGGATGGATATGTCCCCTAAGAAATATTCCGGAATCGATCCAAATATTTTGTTTACGTGTGTTTACTTTGCTTTTTCCTGTGTAGTTTGTATTGAGTTTTATTTCTATCTAAAGATAAAAACATATGTTCGTTGTAGGCATGCCTCGTCACGTACCATGTTTGCTAGCGATAAAGATACGCTGATGCATTCGTTAATATATTTAGGCAATAGTTACAGCAGAAGGGTATTTGGCAATAAAAGGCGAGCAGAAACAAATTTATCTTACGTATATTAAATTAACTCTTAGTACTTAAATCTAAAGGTAAGTCTGTCCGTCTGATTAGTTGTTCAATAGGTTTGCACTCTAGCCTCTTAGAGCAAATGAGGTTAAGAGGCATTTCCTCGTCCATAGGACTGTACATGCGGCCCGGTGGGCTTTGATCAACCTTTTCTAGAGGAACCTCCTCCAATCGAGACTGGTTCTCGTATGTGTACACCTTCTCGTTAATACTGGCTCCCAATGTGGGATAGGGAATTGAATTGTTGTAGTAATTTCTGTACGCATGCTCATACATCTGCGTGTATTCCATGTAAGACATCTCATTTGTTGGGATCCTTACTGGGTAAATAGGTTCTAGAGTCCTGATGTAAGTGACTTGATCACCCCTCGGCTGGTAAGGCGTGATTTGGAGAGACTGGTCCGCCATCATCGGTGTGTACGTCGGCCGGGGTGGCGACAGAGAGCTGACTGGCGAGGTGTACGCTCGGCTTCCGTGAACAGGCGATGTGGGTTCTAAGACTGTGTACGAAGAGCTATTTTCCTTTGAAGGCGAGAAGGCATCGGAGCTGTGGACTTCGTCTGATGACTCTCGTCTCGCGATCTGTTCCGTTGTATAGTGCTTGTATGTTTTGACGTGTTTTCTTAGACTGGAGGGGTCGGTGTAGCGCTTGTTGCAGCCGACGACCTTGCAGCAGTAGGGCTTCTCAACTGCGTGTGTTCGCGTGTGTTTGAATCTGTCGCTTGAGTTTGAATATGCTTTGCCGCAGCCCTGATAAATAAAAAAATAAAATTATTAACTTGGTGTTATAAAAATATTAATTAAAGAAAAATTTAATACAACAATTTTTAATAAAAGTAGAAAAAAAATTATTTCTTTAAAATTTAAACCTAAATTCAGTATAAAGTTAATACAAACCTCATATGGGCAAACGTAGGGTTTTTCTCCGGAGTGTGATCTAAGATGAATTTTTAAGTTTTCAGCTCTGGAGAAACTTTTGTTGCACTGATTGCAAGTGTGTGGCCGTTCATTTGTGTGTGTTCGTACATGCACTAGCATTTTGTACCTGTTGAAAATTAAAATAAATCACATTTAATTTTGCAAATAAAAATCATTTTTTTTTATTATTTTAAATTTCCCTTAAATATAAAATAATCAAATATTTAATGTACTAACCGTGCATTAAATCCTCGTTGTGGTCTCGTGCATCCCTTCCACCCGCAATAGAAGAGTCCATCTCTGTGCGCGAGCGCATGCGTGCGGGCGACATGCGCGGAGAGCCGCGTAACGCTCTGGAAGTGAGCGCCGCAACCCTGCCACAGGCAAACCCCCTCCGGACTCTCGACCGTGTCACTCGAGCGATCCGGGGAAGAACCACCCGACGAAACCTCATCTTCCAACTAAAAAAAAAACAAGAAAATTAATAAAAATAATAAAAGAAAATAATCACCTTTAGTTAATGTTTGTTTTCGATAAAATGCAAATAAACAAACAAATTCGCACCTGTGGTGGACGAGGCGGTAAAACTACTGGCCGTGCGAAATAAGGTGCGAATCTCTCAGCAGGCATCCATCGCTGAACCCTGCACCCGTCCCTAGGTATATCAGATCTCCATGCGGGAAACACTAACATTTTTACATTCACTTGTTTACTAGCGAAAATTAAATAATTCAATCTAAACTGGCTGTGGTCACCGCGCGGTCGATACGGACAATGATGGCGGGCGCTCGCGTCGCCTACTTATAAAACGTCTGCGAGTGACAACGCGCTGATAAGAGGATGAGTCCCCCGCGAACACGCGCCTTCTATACATTTCACATTATATCTTTTTTTACCTCAGTTTCAGGGCATTTTTTTATCGTTAGACAAATTATGTTTTTTAAGAACTTTTTTGTATTTGAAAGTTCATGTCTATAAGGGTTATTTTCGCGTGGCGCGCTTCTGTTGTGGAACTTACGTCGAGTTGTGTGTATGTGGAGCGTTATCAGAAGCCGCCTGCCGCGGCTGCTGTCCAGTTATTACCGGTCCGATAGGCCGCGGTTCAATAGGTGACTGATATCGCGGTGTCGGTGTGAAGCGACCTCTTACTGGTTCTTATTGACGATCTCATTACTAATTGCCTTCAAGACAGAGCTCTCAAGAACGAAGCGCTGTGTACTGAACTACTGACCACGCCGTGGTGACTATCACGTATTCGTAAGCGGAAGTTTGCTCTTGGGAAATAGGATTTACCAGTCTGTTGTTGTTATAAAAACAACTCGGTTAAATAACAGATAAATATTATTTATTCATAATAAATTACCTATCTGTTGATTCAGTCATATTGAAGAATTATTATATCGAGTGTATTCGGACAACACGTGATATAAAATTTATCGGATCCTGTAGAAAATAGTGTATTTTAGATAGTCTGAAGTTCTGAACTTACATTAATTTAATCGTCTCATCATAATGCACAATCGCTTTAAACATCTTATCTAGTATTTCGATAGGACAGTCAAAAGACTAAATTTCCAACCCGGCTATTAATGAGTGTGTTAACATGTATCGACCTGCATCGCGGTTCAAAGAGCACTTTATAAATCACGTAATTCCTTAAAATAGACTTATTTTTGTAAAACTTAAACGAACTTTGATCGAATTTATCTATAAATACTGATAGATATTGTAGAGATACATTTGATAGGATAATGGATATAGATTAATAGCTTGCATAATAATAACAGTAATATTTATAGAAAATGATGTCATGTAAATATTGAAACATAATATACTGCTAAAAAGTAAAATGTGTTAAACTACTCCAAAAAAAATATACCTACAAGTACACTCAGCGTTAGAGGTAAAAAGTATCTCACTAAAATTGGGAATGACAAAGAAGCTTCATTAAAAACTTTTTTTAATGAGGTTCTAACAATTCCGTTTATGTTACCGAGACTAATTAATACCTGGGCCCCGATTCTGCTATTTACAAATGTCGATGAATGAATGAATTTTTTTTGGCTTAATGACAATTTTCGTATTCCCTTCAGAATTTTTCAACACAAAAATTTACAACTCTGTACGGGACGGTACACTCATGGTCAATACAATATTAACTTCCAATTATTGTATTGGCAAAATGCTTCATCTAAATCAGACACCCCACCCTATCTCAACATCATGTTTATAGGATCCAGTTTAATAATTCCGAAGTATTAAAATTGTAGAATTGTTGCGCTGATGAAGTTTTATGAAAACAATATCTAAACACTAGCTGTTGCCCGCGACTTCGTCCGCGTGGTTAGAAGATATAAGTTATAATTTATACCTGCCTTATATCTATCTATCTGCCTTCTATCTATCTTGTAGGATTCAGTCAGCGTTTGCAATGTAAGCGCAAAAAATGGGTTTTTTTACGACCTCACATTAGAAACCTCAAAAATTGTAGCCTATATGTTATTCTGATGTATAAGCTATATTGTGGTAAAGTTTCATTCAAATCCATTCAGTAGTTTTTACGTGAAATAGTAACAAACATCCATACATCCATACTTACAACCTTTCGCCTTTATAATAGTAGTAGGATGACAAAATGTATCCACAAAAAACTACCTAAAGTTTCGACATACTTCAATTTTCTTCCGTGATGGCGTTCAGTTTCAGCTTAAAAAAATACCACTTGCCACTTTAAGATATATTTAATATACCTTTTTCATACTTGTCGAATTATCCCGGCTATTCCGGACCTCAATTATCTTTTATTATATTTAAAACGACATGTCATAGTTTATTATCGAGTTTTAACATCATAGATTCTAATCATGAAAAGTCCACCTGTTACATCGATTTTATAACAGACTTCTTAGGTACCTAGTTGTCTGCCATTTCTTTGTACTTATGACTTCTTGAAAGAAAAGTGTCTTGTATTCTCATTTTTGACTCTACAGCGTTAACGTAATTGCACGTGACGTGTTAGTGATTATTGGGCTATTTCCGACAACAAAGTCCACCAGACAGACATACTGTAGCTTCTGATAAAGGTAAGTACCTATATCAGCTAGGCCGTTGGAAAATTTGATGAACACGGCGTAAAATGTCATGAGCCCGTGATGTAGGCTGCAGTGCGGCGTGGCCTTATCTAATCATGTTACGTTCGTCTGCCAAACTCGATCAAAGATTACACTCACCTGATGCCGGTTACGTGAGGATTACAATTAGGCTTAGGTACTTAAATCCTAGTAGGTTACTTAAAGTCATGGGTTTCCGTTATGTCACTGGCACTTCTGCTTTTACAACGCTCGTCACTTCGTTTGGGGGAGATAAAGGTAATTCCTCGAAGTTTTCTGTTTTTTGTATGTTGTTTTCCTCGTCTACCCCTTTCTCGAAAAGAGCCTAGCATTTTTTCATGATAGTATTGTTTTTCTAAAGCTACTTGAAATATGGACCTAGTATCGTGGACTTGTTCCGTCTCATGAATATAGAAAATCAATATTTGATAAAAAAACCGAAACGTTTTCCCCTTTACTTATATCGAGGACAATTGTAAACTCTCCAGATTCCTTGTCTTCAAATGTAAATCACTTGTGATTTTTGCTCAAGTTTTAATATGTATCTTGTGGGCTTCAAAGTCGATTTGGTATGACTTTGAGCAGGGCCGGATTAACCACCTCGGGGCCCCTAGGCACAGTTCGTTTCGGGCCCCCCTTGTTTATACCACAGCAACGCAATTTTGGAAATTTTACAATCCCCGTTTTTATTTTTTTTTATCGGGAGTGCTAGGCCCCTGGTCATCATGGGTCCCTAGGCACTGACCTAAAGTGCCTTATGGATAATACGGCACTGACTTTGAGTCATCAAATGTACTATTTAATAGTTTTTGCTGCCGAACCCAGATCTTCTTTATCTTTAGCTAAGTTTTTAATTCTTTTTAAACCTAAATAATACATGTTTATCTAGGTTGATTGCGTTAATTATCTCCTTAAGCGATAACGTGCATGACGGCAAAATGTAATCAATCATGCTGGCAAAACAAATGCCACGTATTAAAAGCCACGCAGGATGCTGTTTCAAAAGAACTGCAAAGTAAGATACGAATAAAGGAAGAACAATGATAAGGCTAGATACTGATGTTAACAGACAGTTTAGAGATTCCAAGGTTGTGGATACCTGCCATAAATACACAACGTGACAAAGCAGCTCGCTCCGTGATCTCCGCGATCAAATACCCTGCAAAACTCTGCGTCATTGAATACTTGCTCAAACTAATGATAATGTTATCAGTTAAGTTGTAGGTGTGTATGTGTGTGTGTGCCCAATACATGTTTACACGTTCGAGAAGGCGCGTGTGCACGTCGGGCGGCCCCCTGCGGCCGGTGGCGGCGCGTGCGCCGGTTACAGCCGGTTCGCTTATCACCGTTGTCGTCTTCAACGCTTACTCTAGTCTCAGTAAATTTTATGAAGTACTTAATAAATGTATGTATAAAAATATACGCTTTGATAATGTCTCGGCGGATTCCTTCCACAGACTTCATTAATAATATACTTATTTGGTATCTCAAATATTGTTAGTGAATTGTGATCAAATTTTTACATTTTATTTGAATTCAACTGATGTTTGTCTTATTACCTATCATTCTTGAGGTCATTCCGGCTGGGATTTTTTTATTTGCTCCTAACTTTGTTTAAGCTGAGAACCTACCGAAGTATATTCGAGGTCATTTTAAAAAAATAATTATTTATAATAGTTAGATAAGATTGATCCGCAATTATAAAGTATGATAATTCAGTTTATTTCGAGTAATTGGTTTGAAATTTAAATATAGTTTGTTTTTGTTTTAGGACTAAGAGGGCTTAATGCTCGTGAATAGGATGGGCACAGAAAACTTCAGATCACATGGAGTTATTATAAATCCATTTTACAAAGTAGATACAAGAAAAAACGATTCTAAATTTTATTTGATTTAGATATCCATTACTAGACAGGTATAAACTGCTGTGCCAGCCAGAGGCGCGCAGAGCTTGCCTGATCGATCCTGTGCCTCTGGCTCGGGGCGATGAAGGGGCCCGGGGTGTTTTTAGTCGGTTGGAGTCCGACATATCCCCACGCCATGGTAATGCTATCCATTAGCACATAACCCAGGAGAAAAAAGGAAAAATAGGTTCAAACACCTGACGTCCTGGAATTTCATCATTCAGGATTAAGGCCCATTTGCATTACCTACGACATCACGCCGTTTACCGCCAATACCCATAAAATATGCTGCAATAATGTATGTTCACGTGTCCTGAGACTATTACAGACGTGTTTACGTGCTCTGTATCGCAGAGTCCGCCGGGGGCAGCCGGTCTGACTACACTGGTTTGCACCAGTTACCCCTTATCTCACACGGCTACAAACACTCGGCTTAATGTATTTCATCATCAATGACCAACGTTATAAATGGCTAATTTAATTAAATAAGTATTCATTGTTTTAGCACTAGAATAGCTATTTAAGTCTTTGAAGTTTAAAGGCTGAAGTAGAGCAGTTTTTTATCAGTTGCATTAAGGATGGCCCTTCACCTTTATTGGTTACTTCGTTTACACTCTTTACTTTAAGAGTATTAGTTTTAGAGTATTCATAAATAAGCTGATATAATATTCCATTTTTTTAAGTCGTTGAAACTGTTCACGTTGACCTAAATTCAATTTTTAGTTCTAATCCAAGGCCAATCATTTTAGTGTAACAACATAATTATACCATAAGATGTATTCTACGTATAGGTACGATGCAAACGGAAAGCAAGCCTAGCATACATCTTACGGTATATGTTCCTCCTAATTAGGTACCTAATCGCTTAAAAACGATTAAGCCAGCTTTATATAATTGTTGATATTTAATTCAATTTTAAGAAGTTCTACTTTAAGTGTGCGACCGATCTGACAGAAAGACCTTAGGATACAAAAGTTCAATTTCTTCCGGTAGAAACTTATTTAAGGTTTCATGAAGACGTAAATTGATCCGCGTGGACCACGTATGCATATACACGTCACCTTATCATATTACGGTATATTACGCAATTACACGTTGCTTCTGATTAGTGTATGTGTTTTGTTTTTCATGTAAAATCAAGATTTACCTAGATATCATAATACGTTGCAAGCGTTCTTAAGGTCAGTTCGCCGATACTCGGAACTTCAAGCCTACAAGAAATCCGTCCTTTCTAGCATTGCCTAATAAACCTATCCTTTTCCCCTGCCCTCCACCTTAATTATTTGGTAAGTATTGCGCGTAAAGTGTTTTTATCCTTGTATCTCTATCAATCGTCATTCTGCTAATTGTGGACAGATTTTCCTATCTTAATCTCAAGAAACTATTACATTTCCCGGTTATATGCAATAGTTTACAAGTTTAAACCGCATTTTCACGCGAAAGGTCGTAGGTTCAAACGTGACACTTAAGTACCAATAATTTAATTTATTATAATCCATTAAATACCTAATCACATAAGCTCTAGTAAATATGATCAGTAGCGTTTTAACGTAATTGGTTTTATCGGCTCAATAATTTATAGCTGACAAACTTATATAAAATTGCTCTTCTAACAGTCGTCCAGACAATCCAAAAACACAACATAGGTATGTTTAATCATGCTATG
Organism: Trichoplusia ni; assembly: GCF_003590095.1. Classification (NCBI taxonomy): domain Eukaryota; kingdom Metazoa; phylum Arthropoda; class Insecta; order Lepidoptera; family Noctuidae; genus Trichoplusia; species Trichoplusia ni. The sequence continues at coordinate 2,927,212 of NC_039481.1, forward strand.
AGTTATGGACCCCAGATTGTGTAAAATGCTAAGAAAGATTAAAGAAAACCTCCTCTTAAAGCAAGTCTATTGTCGCGTTAGAAGAGGATATAGTCGGATGTACTCTATCGTGCAGCGAGCCGATGCGACCACATCCGTTTAAGAAGTGCTGGAATTCTTCTATGACTCTTCTTTTCCGATTCTTCGAACCCGATTCTTCTACTTACAATGGCCGATGAATGAATGGCAACTGGATTAAACTATTGATATTCTCTTAAGCATTTTGTCAACACAATAATTTGAAATTCATTGTATTATTGACCATGATTGTTGCGCCCGGTTCCGAATTTCTAATGATTGTGTTGTAAAATGCTTAGAATAATAGGAATAGTCAATTTAATCCAATTTTTATCCATAAACCGGCAATTGTAAATAGCAGAATTGGGGCCCTGATTGGCTTCTAGGACGTCAATAGCTGGTCTACCAGGAAGACACCAGAATGACTTAAATATTGCTCCTTTATTTCATCCGCCAACATGTAACATCGTAGGTCAGTCGATAATTACTTAACGTTATGCAATCAATTTGGAGAAATTACGGAGCTCATCCTTCTACTGTCATAATCTGGATAAACATATATACCTAAAGACAATATCAGTTACACTGATGGCAAGATATATGAATAATAAAGATAATGCGATGTAAGGCCAAGCGCAAACTGAGTAAATGCTTTAATTTTATACGAATGCAAAAAAAAAACCATTAAATTGATGACTGCCCAAAATGGTTTGCAATGTTTTTGGGTCCATTAATGATAGGTACTAATACCTATCTACGTACCTACTTTTGTGCATACTTAAGTATATGATGGGTTTCACTGCGGGGACCGCTCCATTTTATTGTTTACTTCATGAGTCGTTCCAATTTTCGGAAGTGTTAATGTAAATTTTTCAATTGTTTTATTTGATTAATAGAAAGAAACTATAGAAAAAGGAAAAACTATGATAATATATAAAAAATTGAGTGCGTAAATATATAATCTTTTTTTACCTAGGTATGAGAGGTAAAATAAGATTTCACCGATATTAGACTGAAGTGTTTAATGAAACTGATACAGATAGAGATGGTAAGTATGGTAACTGTGATACGCGTGCTAACGCAAACATCGGAGGTGTGAGATGAATGATCAACGAATGTTCTAACGTAACGCTACGATGTTCCTCCCGTGGGGCGCGTTCACACAGTTCGCTGTGTGCACAGCCTAGTCTGTTTCGTAATACACTTCTGATTATCGCGATAATCACGGCATCAACGCGTGCGAAATTTGATTGTTCACGTCTTAAGATAATACCGCAAATATCAATGATAAATACCTGAAAATATGTACAACTTATTTTTAGCGAGATCTACACAATAGATAATGTAGATTGGGGTGGATTAGATTAATATTCTCCGATCGTAATTAATTTACACGTCATTCATGAAAACATTGAACTTGAATCTGATTCTGAATAATGACGAGGTTTATTTATGAACTAGCAGTCTAAGTACATACCACATATCACGTCATATGAATATGACATTAGTGTTTTCATTATATTTTTTTATTGTGCTTTAAATAATAGATTTTAATTTATTGACATGAAAATGTATTCTTCTCAAGATAATAAAATAAATTAACAGAAATTACGTTCTAAATTTTTTACTCTAATACTGATTTCAAATGAATAAAGAAATATAGATTTTTTTTTCGTAATCATTCCAAATACGATACTTTATTATTTAATTTAAAATAACACAATCAAATTCGTTGTTAATATAATTAAAGTTTAAAACAGCATAGAACAGGTCAATATCCTATTGTTAGTTATAAAAGAGGTAACATGACTATTTGCATACATCGGGAACGAAAAGCCAAGTTCTATTAAAATACTATCATAAAACAAAACGTGAAAAGAACTTACCATTTTTTCAAGTTCCTTTTAAAATCTGGCCGTCAGCTCTAATCTGGATCAACTATTGACACGTCAACTGCACCGGTGGCCGCTACCCACTAATATGACATTTCCCGCCAAAAGATCATGGCAACTTTGAGTTTCGACCACACGCGAACTACGCCAAAATAAAAAATCGAAAATAGCCGCCACGATTATGCCGCGGCGAAATTAAAATAGTCATACTCGTGTGACGTATGTTTGTCCCCCCTCCAAGCGAGTTTTCTTTGGGGTTTCGTGAACCTATGCCACTAATAATTAGTATGGGATATTAGGTCATTGTGACGTAAGATTATTCAGATATAGGTCTTTCTGGTGCCTCAAAATAGTTCGAATACCAAGATCTTTGTAGACCTAGTTCTTTTAAATGCTGTACCTTAAAGGGTTGTGTAAAATTGCAATATGCCATCATAATTTTGATTTATTAATGTCACATTATTCGTTTATAGTTATAGTTTTTAATACCTACATCGATGCCCGAAGTCCGAAGTGAGCGGAGTTGTTTGATGCTGAACAAAAATATCTTCACGCGACCCCCGGGTATTGGTTCTCGTTATACCTACCTGTGAGATGCTATTCTAAGTGGATTTCGTCTATAAAAAGCTTTATAATTATTGTAACTTTTATACGTTTCTGCTGGTTCATTTTGTCCGAGGTAAACTTTTAATCACTGAATAAAAATGCAGCACGCAGAATCTTTATGTTCTAAGTATATATGTTTTTTTTTGTCGAATAACGTCATAACATTCAGAACTCCACGCTTACTCTTATAATCATAACAATACTGAGCACTATTCTATCCTTACGCATTTTTATCATATTCATCAATTGGTATCATCAAGTTGCCGAGGTTGGCCGTAGTCTATTTTTCTTTTCACTCCCAGTAAAGTCACTTTTTTCTCTACGAACAAGTCTCTCTAGCGCTATCTACAATCCAACCGATCATAGTCTACGCGGATGCATGCTTTTTAGCTACTAAATAAGCTTGAGCGCCTGCATAACTTGCAGATCTGCTTTGTACTTGGCTCAAGTGGCTCCCAGTCCGTCTTCGCCTGAACACTCGCATCAGTAATCTACAATGTCCTTTCCAATCCAACATATCCTTATTACCTGCGGGAACGCTTTACTTTTAACTAATCATCTGATGTCCCTTCCAGATCCATATAAAATCCCTAATGCATTCCCAACCCCAACCCATCGTCCACGCAATTATCCTTTGAAACTCGCTTCCACCTAACATCCGCGATTCTAAATAGCTTTCCACTTTTCAAGAAAAACGTAAAAGATGAGGATGACTTAGTAAGACTTTGGCAATACATACACGGCACTCGTTTTCTCACCCGGGGAAGCGGGTGTAACACCCATTTAAAGACCCCACCTGCGTCAACGGCCATTGAACGGCCTCCATTAACTTGGTAGTTAATTGATTAGCATATAATTTACATAGCTATAATTCAGCCTAGTCCTATTCTTATCCTCGGCGTCAATTCTCGAAAAACCCTCATCATATTATGCTCCCCTTAAGTCCCCTTCACAATTGCATCATACAAACTGGTTTATCATTTTCCCCAGTGGATACCTTTACTTTTTGTCTATTGGCGCCTATTTAGAAACTTATTTTTGAGCTACCAATGTACTAACACTACATTTACATTGTCCATCTATGATTTTCATTAGGCGCTATCAGTAGAACAATGCGTGAATCAAGACGGATGGTCTTGTCAGTCTGTGCCAAACGAGAAAAACGAATATTTAAAATTATTTGTGAGTTCAGTGCATAGGTCACTAAGATAACCCTTCCGTTTGTTTAAATTTTGCAAAAATAAATTGCGCACTTCGTTCAAGACGGCGTGCGTTCTTCTTTCATTGATGTTCTTATAGAGGTCGGAGTTTTTCTCTTCTAAGAAACATTTCGATCCTACTAATATTGTGAACGAGAAAGTTGGTATGTACGGATGATTGCTACTCTTCACGTGAAACCTCTGAACCCAAGTGTTGGATTAACTCATGGGATAGTTTATTAGGGAACAGTAGGTAACATTTTACTATTTGTTAAAGGCGGGCCCGCGAGCTACAGCTAGTTATGAATAAAACGTTTACCTTTAAACAATATTATTGCATATACTCATAGCGGTAAAGCAGCGTTAAAAGATCTTTTGGAAAGGGGTTCGACGCGTTGAAGTGTCGTATGCGTTTATTTTAAAATGGAAGCATAATATATGTTTAATTCATAGATTCTGCGCCTTTCGTGCTTAAGAGTACGCTCTTCTTAGCAAGTGATGTTACTAGCCTCCACTAAAATGTATTACATCATATATGAACACCTTAAGTGCTTCTTATCTTCATAACTTCGTAACTTATAATTTTAACCTTTTTTGACATAAAATGATTTCAGCAGTCAAGTCGAATTTATAAATTCCACCTTCCATAAGGTGCCTATGAGTAATTACTACTTCGAATGTATGGGATTAGCAGGTTGATGGGTTAAAATAAAACAATATTCATCTTATCAGCATATTTATTTCACTATTTTAAAGTATTTTCATGCCAAACTTTATTCCAACAGGAACATCGCATAACGGAGGTAATGTACGGTTCTACAAAATTCGTCGTTGTACCAATACTTTTGCTTATTACAAGTTTAAACAATAATGTCAAACTATTTTAATTACCTACTTACTTACTGATAAAGTAACAGGATTTCTTTTTGCTGTGTTATTACATTTGCTATCTATATCGAACAAGGCAAGCTGGATTACAAACGAAAATTCTGCATACAATTCTTAATTACAACACACAAACAACTATAAAGTATATAATACCTTCTCAAAATACTCGATCTGTGTATTAATGTAACTGGGGGTTATTACCTGGACGAGAAAAATGGTAGACAGAGCATACAAGCAGACACTTGCATTGTTAAAAGACACTGACAAATATAAGATGATACAATATGTGACTCATCCTATGTTTATATTGTCTTGAAAATTGTCTGCTTAATTTATATTTTCAGATCTTCATGTAAGTCCACCTTTTTCTCTAGCCTGGGATCTTACCACGTACTCCTAAAGTAATAACTCTTGCAGTTGAAAAAGGAGAGATGCCGCTCTACAATTAGTAGCGCGCCATCCCTCTTCCTTAAGTGTTAGTCTTACTTTAAGATACGTGGTATGGAGGTTTCATTTAAGTACTGATTGTCACCTGTTTAAACTTAATTATTATTTAAGTAATTATTCATCATAATTTCGATGTTCGAACACAATATTATCGTATACTTAAGTACAGACATAAAATTGAGCTACAAAGTTATCACACGATTTACTTAATAAAATGCAATAAGTAGTCGTGAAAATGGACAGTGTAAAAAATAATAAATAGAAAAAAAAAACTATTTTTCAAACTTAATCATTAAATGCTTAAGCAAAAATATGATTATGAAGAATAGAAGAGAGTGAGACAGAATACTAAAGTACTTTGACTTCACGTCGCTAATTGCTAAGAATAAGTAAATATTTAAAAATAAACTAGTAATATATGGCGAAAAGCAATTAATGAAACAATAATATTTTCTAGTGCAACGAAATTAATTTTAATGCAAAAATGCAAAATTTTCGGGAATGAATAATAAAGTCTTTAACAATTAAGTCGCCGATACAACCTCAAATCTCTATGACTTCACAACGGGGACAATTATAAAAAAAAACTTTTTTGAATTTATAGGTTAGGAAAAAACACAAGGTTAGCTGTTTGTCTGACCGTGATTGTTTGACCGTGCTGTTGATTGTTTCTAAATAATCAAAAATAAAGAACATTTGTGACTAACAAGTGTCAAAGTTTTGTTTCTTTTTTAATTCAGGAGTACCTATCTACCACAACTTTTTAAACTAAGCCTGATGCATTTGTGGAAGCAAGACGGTGCTCTACAGCGCGTAGTGCGGCATCTCTCCCTTCCACAACCATGAGACTTACTATAAAAGGTGATGATAGGCCCTCTTGAGTAAACCACGCGTTGTTAGTGAATAAATTGCTTAAGTTATTTAAGTATAAAGTTACAAAAGTAAGTAGACCTGCCTATACTAATTAAAAACTGACAAGAACATTATGTAAGTAGTTTTACTGATCTCTATAAATGCTTCGCATGTGCATTGTGCGTATGAAACAGAAATTTTCTCTACTCTTGAAGTCTGTTGTTATTGTGGAAGCGAGACAGATAGCACTTCACCTAACGCCGTCTCTCTTTAACAATAGTAACAGTATTAAGAGTTTTCAGTAAGCGCATTGATCACAGATAAAAGTTTCAGTATGTTGACAATAGATAATAGCAGATATTTAAGTGAAGTGATTGAATATTAGTTATTTAATAACGGGTAGGTACTAAGCGGGAAATTTAGAGTCAGATACAGATACTGATGTTTAGGAAATCTCTGAATTCGTCAACTTTTGTTTCTAACTATCGCTTAAGATATGCTATTATTCTACTGTCATAAATTTCTTCTATTTTAAAATAATTAAGCTTGTATCAATTATGATACACCAATTCATATTATTTGTAGCAAAAAATTGCAAACCTAAAATTTAGTTCCAAAAACACTTAACGCCAATCTTAAACATACTTCTTTGCACGAAAATCGTGCGTGTCAATTGTCAAAACCATCTCGCAAGAAACTAATTTCTGCCTAGTCTTTCCCCGTGGTATGTCGGGGTTGTTTTACAGCCTTACCGCTTTCAACTGGATCGATCATATACGCTGGATTCACCAATGATTTAAAATAATTTTGAAGAATTTAAATCTGCATAGGTCATTTTGCGTGGATAATTTAAAATCAAACATTTATCTACATATTGGCCAGAAGCTCAATTGATAAGCGTCAATCAATAGGTTGAACCGATCTGTATTTTGCCGACGTCACAGTTCATACGTTCGCTCTGACGCGCTTCTGGGGATGATGCACAGCATTAAGGATGCGATGGTGGTGGGTGAGGTGCGTATGCGGGCTAAAGGCGCCCGAGGTCAGCCCTGGATATTATAATAGAGGTCCATCCAGCGTAATATAATACAGGACATTAACATCAAGGGGCGGTATGTTTCCGTGCGAGATGCACCTTGTAGAGATGCCAGCTGTTACTGTTCCCTAGTCACGCGTAGGTCTCTCTGAAGCGCTTCTGGAGATGATGCGCGGCGTTGAGTATGCGGTGGTGGAGGGTGAGGTGCGTGTGCGGGGTGAAGGCGGGAGGGGGGGCGGCGGCGGCCACGCGCAGCGGCAGCGTCGGCAGCACGGCGTCGTTGTCCGGGTGGCAGAAGAACGCCACGCAGTGACGCCCGCGCGCGCGAGCGTACGCGCCTGAGGGGACTACCACGCGGTGTACCTGTATTTCACAAGCCATTGTTATTAGGCATTTTTTTTTAAATATGAAGAAGCATATGGGGCAGGAAAAGATTGAAAAGTCGAAAGAGGAATGAAGGAGCGTGATGGAAGCTATTTGTATAATCCAAAATTTTATACCGGTAAAGCTGGATGAATATATTTTTGAAAAATAATTAAAAAAATGACTACGTAAGCGTAGTCACGAATAGCCAAGCTTGAAGTATTATAGAAAAACTGATCTAAGTAAAAAAATAGAGTTATAACGTACCAATGCTGGCAGAACGTTCGTCGTCCAAGACGCGAGCAATTCTCCTGCCTGAACCAGGATTGCTCCAGGGAGGTGGCCAACCTTCTCCCATTTGTCACTACCATTCAATTTCACCTGTAAAGCATTCAAAATAATGTCAATATTTATTTCACATTAGTCAAGCCTTTCAATTAGAACTAATTGTGTATATTTACACAATTTGAGACTGATTCACATTTTCTGAAATGACTTGGCATTTACATTTCAAGGAAAACACATTTGGATTTTACAGACTAACAAAAAACAGTGGTTCTAAAAACCGGTTCGGTTTTTTCGGGGTGTAATACCTATATTATTATAGTATCTTTAACCTTAAGAAAAAAAACTACCGGAGTATCGGAGAGCAACAAGAAAGAATTTCTGCTTGTCTGCATAGCCCTTTTCCAAACTATGCCATAGCCAGCCAGCCAAGGAGTTTGTATATGAATTATTTATCTTTCTGATATACCTTATAATCGAGTTATCCATTTAAATCCTTACCTCAAGACCTCCTTCAGAGTCCTGCGTCAACAGCGTGAAGGTGCCATAGTCGGCATGCGCCCCGCAGCGCGTGTAGTGCACGGCGTCGGACTGGCAGCAAGGGCCAACGTCTTCCGGAGGCACTGGCGGGTAGTACAACAGCCGCATTGTTGATGGGTTCGCTCCCTCCGCTTGCAACATGCCCGAGTGGCTCTCTAGTAACGCTGAGGGTGGTACCCCTGGAATTTAAACCGGAAATTTGTAAAACGCTTTTTTTGGGCAGTAAGGAAAGGACAGTTGCGAGACAATAAATAGTAAATACGTGACCGAACAGAACTGAGTAGCCTTTTATTGATCAAAGACAGAAGCTTCCTTATTAAATTTAACTGGAATTTTATTTGTCTTTAGATATTTGTGAGAACTAGGTTAACATACCCATGGCATAGGCAAGAGCTTGCAGCACGACTCGCGAGAGATTGGTGAGATCCTGCGCGAGGGGCACGGCGTGCTTCGTGAATTCCGGCACCTCCTCCTGCGCCGGCATCGACGCCGCCGACAGAGACGTGATGTTGAACAAGTGACGTAACTCCTGAAAACGATAAAACGAAGTTGTTAGGAAGTTTTTTTTTCAATAAGAGAACAAGTTTAGGTCCCAAAATAGGCGAGCGAAATACTAATTCTTTGGATGAAATCTTACTCGATGCTAAGAAAAATATTTCCTTGCATCTTTTCCTTAGTTATTTATGTACTTAAGCAAGAAAAAAGGTGTCTTGTTGAATATAACTTTTTACGACTATATTTGTTTAGAAGAATCTCACATCTTAGATACTGAACGTTACATCACGAGCACTAAATTGAATGGTTTTATGGGATTTAGAAAACGGAAGTTTATCTTGAGAGAGTTTAAAAACATTGTGCTAAGTTATAACAATGAGTGTGGGGAAAGTCTGTCTAATTTTTTGAGGTTACGCTTATCCGATAGGTTTGTTTTTACTCGCTAGATGGCATGACAATTGTGTCGCACACTTGGATCTAACATTACGCAATTCAGATGATAGTATTAACATTTAATTGCACAATTATATGCTATGAAGTAACTTACCTATTGCCAGTTCAACAATATGTAATAGAAAGAAGAATATTCGAGATGTTAGTTGCATGCATAACTCATTTCCTTGATGTAATTACCTTGATGTAATTATGTTTTTATGACTGGTTTTTATATGGTCTAGATATATAGATCTTTTTAACGTGCCATTCAATAAGCTTCCGAGAATAGCTTCTGCTGCTGGTGCTGGGTGCATATACTATTTTATGACCTCTACAACTGAGTTCTAATATTTTTTTACTTTGAATAAATTACAAAATCGAAAACTTGTTGAAAAGTTATCTTTTGAGGGAGGGATATCAATTTTTTTCAATATTCGAGCTAAAGAGACAGTAACTTATAAGAGGAAACGAGGATTGTGCTAACATACCTTCTTGGTAGTGTCAAATTGTTCCATCCCGGGCAGCACATATCCATGGTTGTTCTCGGGGTTGCGAAGGTACTGCGCCTTGCAACCATCTGGCAGAGCGCAGAAGTTGTCCAAGTCGGCGTACACCGCCTTCAACTGAAGCAAAGCAAACGTTTTGCTATCAAAAATTGTTTGTTATCAAAAACTCAGATTTCTGTACTATCGTCAAGTAATACAGAAATAGTAGATGAGTGAGATATCGTCGTAATTAAAAGAGGTATGGTAGGTAAATATTTAAATGAACCTGAAAAGTAATGAGGTTTATACGTTTTGCTGACCTCTTTTTATAGATATAAAAAGAGTTATAGTTAGAGCAAGATATGGCCTGGTAATATGAGAAAATAATTGAAATGAAAAGGTACAAAACTGTAAAATAATCGCGACAATTGCTTTTGAAATGCCAGAACAAGGACTGTAATAAATGCAATCGTTTGGATGCTGCTTATTTGTTTTTTACGTGACCTTGTATTAAAGCATTTTGCTTTCAAACATTTTATTTCATTTTTCAATGCTAATTTAAATGCAAGAGGCCTTTTCCAGGATAGCCTTGATCAAATCTGTGTGTCAACGTGTCAAGATAATGCAGATAAGATATTGTTTTATATCAAACTTAAGGTAAATGTGACCATTTCATTTATTGTTATGAACCTAATGTTTGCTTCGCGATGACTTTGAATTTTCTTTTTAATTGCCAAAGCTTAATTATAAATAGATTTCCTATTTGTCAACCGTTTTCTTTGTTCTGATGCAAGACTAGCATTGAACAAGAATTACAACAAAATAAGACATTATTAGATACCCCAATAAAAACAGTTTTCTATTAAACGTGTAAATAAAACGCTATAGTTTTAAAGCACGTAAAAGCACGGAATGTAAAACAATCAAACCCGAAGTATCTCAATGCTAATGTCACTGACGCTTGGTCAGAAGTAGCTTCTAAAAGAGTACAATAAAGGAGGTGGCGGTGAGGTCTAGCGGGAACACATCTGACCAACGCATGACTTGCTAGGCCTGAGTCCACTTAAACTTACACGGACGGAACCCATTAAAGAACTAACACTGATTTGTGACTTAAGCTTTAAGCATCAATCTTTTTCGGCACTAGCACATTAATGATCACAACTCTATAATGATGAGATAAATAAGCCTTGAACTGAAAACCATGGTTATCTTTCGAGGAAAACAAGTGATTCGATGCATAAATAATTTTATTGCTAACTTCCTCCTATGTTTCCTATTACAAATCATAGTTCTGTCTTTGGTTAAGAAGGAAGCATCGGCTTTAGTTATCTTTGCGTCGTTTTATTACATCTTGCTATGGTTCGTCAAAGGCTATCCACGTTGTTTTATCTCTTGAGCAACAGAGGATTTATTTCAAAATATTATATGAGGTATCCGTATTAAAATTGAAGTTTCTAAATGAGAAGAACTTCAATTAAAGGAAGAAGAAGTAAGACAATCAGGAGATAATGTAAAGAAACATTTTTTTTTTCAGAAAATTGCATTTTCCTTCCATGTTATGCAAGGAATAAAATTCCCAGAAGTTGTAGACACGCAATATATCTATATCTGCTGTCCACTCAAGGAATTCTTAGTAAATGAGTGTAAGTCATTGTGTACTTAATGACTCTTAATACACATGCATGTGTCACGCTAATTGCCATCTTTAAAACGTGCACACGCGCCAGAAAACTGTATACTACGAAGTATTTTTTAAGAAACGACACCCGTACTATGAGTTATGTCTTAATTAATCTGGGTTTCTTTTACAAATATTCAATTCACATGCTCAAAGGCACCCGAATTTAGACCAAGCGTTTTTGGCTCATACAAATGCCAAACCCAACATAGATGGGAAAAGGTTAGGAGGATGATGACAAATGCTGCAGGGGTCGATGGATCCCGCGACACGTCTCGAACTCACCTTATAGCACTCGGCTATTGGTGAGTATGGTGAAGCAGACAAAGTCTCCTCTCAGGCGGATAACAAAAGCAATTGAATTAAACCTTCTTTAAATGCAAACGAGAAGTGGACGTGAACGTTTAAAATAATCCCTCATTCTCATTAATTTCTCCTTTAATGATTTTTCAGGGGAAAAACTGAACCCTTTCACTAAGGCTCCGCTGTACAACTGCGGTAGCTAGACAGATAATAAACTCCTTTTGCCACTATAACAAAAAAAAAATGCGATCATGATTTTTTTGATAAGTGACAAATAAATTTGATGTGGGTATCAATCTTTTTGTCTAGAAATTAATTTGTCAGTTGTCACTCAAGCGATTTGTTTATCTTTTCTCCTTTTGCTCCGACTCACACTTAGGTTAGGTTCGTTTTGTTCGGTTTCTTTGCATCACGGAAGGTACGACAGTTTCATCAAACGGTTTTAATAAGCATGTTTGAGCGACATGGTGATCCTTTTTAAAAGTCTTTCCATTCGAGTTTATTCGCAGTAAAATGCTCTTGTTTCTTACTCTTACCTTCTCATCAGCTATGCCGTGGTTGACAAGGACGGCAAGTCCCTTCGTGTTGAGCGCAGTGAACAGCTGCTGTCCAATGCGTCGCAGCACTGACTTCATGGGGCACACATCTGTACCTGAAATAATGACATACATTCATTGAAGATGAACTGCATGAAGGCAGAAGTGACCAAGTGATGAAAGTCTAACAAAAATTTGTTTTAACTGGTCTCGGTGTTAAATTATAACAATATTTATTGGTTTGATGTTGAGACCTAGTATTTCCAGACAATGGTTGGATTACTTATCGACCTTGTATTAAAGACCAACATATTTTACCTGCCTCATTTACTGCGAATTCTACGTCATTACCTTTGCCATCAGCTAAGCAAATAAAAAATAGTTTTATATTATTCTCAAGCGCATGGCTACAGGACAACATTTTGTATCAGTTCAAATACTTGGTATCGTCTGTTTGGTTACGTAGATACGCGGAATTATATTTAAGTATACATTGACCTGAAAGATGTTGCATGTAAAATGGCGGTTCACCTCGTCTTGTGCAATATGAATAAAATATACGCCTGTTCATACATTCTGTGTTAGCTGAAGGTCTGACCGTGACACGGTTCCGCCGATGGCATATACAGTAGGTATACAGAGGCGCATTTTACCGACCTACCTAAAAATGCGGGTCTTGACTGCACTAGAGGATATAATAATCCTTTTCTCAGATTACGCTGATAGGCAGTATGACTCAAACCTGCATCATAAACTACTAGGATTATAAACAGTCGGAAACGTTAAGAATTACAAATAAACAGTCATAATTTACCTTTCCGAATTAATGTCAAATAAAGTCAAATTCAAGAGCAATAAACTTGTATCATAAATGTCAATACGGACGCGTAAATATTGTGTTGTTTTAGGTTGTTTTAAAAACGTCGATTCGATTTCACAATAACGATTGAGACAGTGACGTGATTAAACAACGGCAGGGATTGATAAAATCTGACCGTTAATGGCGACCGATGGGCGTCATTGGTTAGAGACGGCATTTAGACCCATAAGAAACAGATTTCAATAACATATTTCCATTTTGAATGCTAAACTATCTTTCGCAATACCTGTGACGCTTAGGACCATTCATGCAAACACTGGCAGGTGTTTATTTTATGGTGATTAGACCTCATTTGAATACATATGCATTATAGTAATTCCCATGACGCATATTTTCTTTCAGCGACGATGTTTCATCGTAATCCTGATCTGATTCATTCGACACAAGTGGATAATTACTTTAAGTTATTGTTTGGGATGTGTCAGTATTTCTACATATTTTTATTTAATATGGTAGCTATTTAGCTAGCTTTTAATCGGAGCTTCGTATGTAACATGATTACGCCTAGATACTGTGTCCATATCGTTATATAATTTGCTCTATTTAATAATAGGAATGAGGTCTACTGTCCCACATTTGTTGCGAGCGGTCTTCGCGGGGGCGGTGTAACTAAACTGTGATGTAACGTGAACTTATTGGCATCTTGACATTACACGAAATAACCGTAAAACTAAATTTAAATTACATTTAATTGGTAATATAAAGACAGCTTCTTATTTTGGACTTCGAATTGAAATCCATAACTTGTTTGTTTTCATGAAGTATCCAAGCTTATATTTACATTGTAGTGTTTTATTAAGACTGTTTACTTCAAGTTTTAGTCTTTTTTTAAAGAATAAAAACTTGTTGCCAATTATAACGTAGACGAGATTGTCTGTGCGGTAGTGTGCAGTGTCGATGCGATCTGGTTTTACCTTTTATAGAACTTGTATACATTGAATGCGATTTTGTTGCTACGGGCAACCCGACGGTGCCACCATATCATATTGTAATGTTATCGGACATGCATAAATTGGGTACCGTGTTGCGTTTCGAACACTTATCGCATCGGCCATGGGTCAAGGCTTTTCAATCCTAAACTTTTGTTTAAATAAATGTTTGTACACGACGCCATCATACGCAAGCGACAAGCTGGTTTCAGCGAACCGGTTTCCTTACTATGTGCATACGTAGGTGCCTTTGAATTTTAATTGTGATCGTTAAGAATCTTTGTACGATCCACGCCGTCACGTGTTGCCCTCACGAAGCTGTTTTCATACTGGAATTGAATGTGAATGCGACGGTTGAGCCACGAGAGTTGTTGTTTAGCTGTATTCACATCTGCTGTTTTATGTCAGACGAATAACATTATGTCTCGATTCTCAAGTAACAACGGCTTCTCAAGAATATCGAGTTGCGAGTAACTCTACACTGATTTCCTACGCGACTGTATCCTTGCAGTGCTGTGTAGCATCGATATCGATGGCTGGAGTATCGATTGCAGATTTAATTAATACTATAAATATTTCAGGCGTTGACACGGTTTACAATAAGGTCTTTTCGTATCCTTCGTTATTTAAATATGCCCTTGTCGGTCAACTGTATTTGTAACCTGGCTATTGATAATGTTGGAATACAAATACACTTATTCACGATAGTGTTGTAAACATATCAGACAGCAATGTTTTGTTGTCTTGTATTGTTTGTTTGGACAAATGCATTTTATTATGGATAGACGTGAGCAGTGTGAGCATGAACATGTGTTCCGTGCATTATATTATGTTATTGTCTAAATAACACGTCAGCTTTTTTTCTATCCACGTTTTTAACTTAGTCAATCAATAAATAAGTCAACGAAGGCTCACGAAAGTTAAATCTTATTCAATCAAATACAATCTGATGAATGTGTGGTGTTCAGATTGATGGTATCAATGTCGTTTGCTTTGAAATGATGAAACATATACACATTCTTATACCAGACACTGTGTAAATTGATAATTATATATAGTTCCACTAGTTACAGTGATAAACTTTTCTTATATTGACTATAGATATTTTAAGTCTAATGCCCAGAGTAAGGTAAATGTAATAAAAATACCCAACACCAAGTTTTATGGTGAAAAAAGGCTTTGCTAAAAGTTTGTTTTTAGCTGGATTCTTAGGTGAGCCAAATTTGCATGGTCAACAAATTTAGTAGGCGTAATAATATAAATAAACTTTGGACTGCCATATAATCAAATGAAGCAAAACAATTAATAACCAGTCAGCGAAAAACAGACGATATGAAATTACATAACAGCACATACTGCACTTTTGTAAGAAAGAGTTTGCATAGCTTAGCATTATGATAACGTCATCAACAAAATATTCGTATTTTATGTGCTGACGTAGTTATAAACAAAGACTCGGAAATTAAAGCGTGTTAGCCTAAATTAATACGTTCGGACTTCACATCAATGTTATGTTAAAAAAGATTTATTAAAATGGACCTTATGCCTTTGAAATAAAGATAGCGTTAAAAGACGTGATAATTATTATGAGGGACTATAGACTAACACTATAGCTATAAGATATGGCAGAACGTGACGAAATTAAGAAGGTCATGACAATCATTAATGTTTCAGAAGCTCAAATGCTCGTCTCAATTGCTATATCTTTGTATTGTTTTTTTTTATTATTATCTGTGCTGCTACTCAATTCTTGTATTCTCTGTATTTTTTTTTCATTCAAAGCTCCGATAGAGAAATGAACATATTTAAAATGAGGCATTAGTTAAATTCGTAATAATCCACTTATTAGTATTAAACGCATTTAGATTGGTTTACCAATTTTGTAAGTTGTAAACATACATATAAGTAACACGGTAAAAACAAGAACGAAAACTCCACCCAATTTATCTTAGTAGGTATATTCGTCTGATTCATAGATTCATTATATTTATATTTTACAACCACCTTTATCAATGTTACCTTCCCCGATTATTTTATTACAGTTTTTATTAAAGTTAATAATAAAGCCATAAATCGATATGGGAAAACCGGAAAATACAGGAATCGCAGATATAAACAATACCAACTAAAAAGCGTTTTGTTCTATCTTTACATTAAGTCTATGGTCATAGACTGCAGTACTGCACCTATATCTATATTATATTCTTAATTATTTTAACTGTAATGCGTGGGTACAATACCTACATGAATATAGCAGAATGAAGTATGCCATGACTCACGATATTTTAGCCGTATCCGGAACGGGTGTCGTGTCGAAATCATTCAACCATTTGGCAAGTATTTTAGGTTAGGTTAGTAGGTTTGCACTAGTTTTAGTTTAGACCATTTGCTAAAGCGACTTACCCAGATGGCCGTTATTTTAAATAAACAAATGAAAAGACAACGTTCTATTTGCGAATGTCTTGTTGTTTAAGTAAACAGTTAAATGTTATTGTGTGGACAATATGTGCTCTGACGTTTTATATGCAACAGTAACAAGTTAAAATAATAAATAATAGCAAATAATAAGTTGAAGAGGATAAAAATAATAAACTATTTTTATAAATAAATTCTTAGAAAGGGCGATAGCTGTCGAAGTTTTTCCTATAACATTTCGCTTAACGTAAAATTAAACCCTGTATCAACAAAAAACAAACACTGCTTTATCACAAATAATCACGATGCGAATGGCTAATGGAAATATACAAATGGTAAATAAAAAAAACTAATAAAGAAAACAAGATTGAATCCATACAAGAATAGAGTGGGTTCTCATATTAAATTGGCAACGAGTTCTATAGGTCACTGACGTCGATATACGGCTATCTAAAACGTGGGAAGCTTTCTGCCAAATAAGTTTATCTAATTGATTAATCTAGGTGTCTATATTACTTATTCTGCCCAAAATGTTTAAGGTTTTCATACATTTTTTTGTCGCAGTTTCGATCCCCGCGTGGGACAAGCAATCCACGGATGACAAGTCCTGAGTCTGAGCGTATTTTTGCTTGTGATTTGAAGGTTTTAGAGCCGAGGCACACGGATTAAATTCCTTAAGGAGGAGTTTTTTTTAACAACAGACTCAGGCTTTTTTCTTCATAATATCTCCTTTTTTTGTAAGTAAATATAAACCTCATATTTTTTCCTGACGTTAGACAGTAATAAAGTAAAGCAGTATCATCATCATCATCTCAGCCTATAGCTGTCCGCTGCTGGACATAGGCCTCTCCATATGTTCTCCAGCGCGACCGGTTCATTCAAAGTAGTATACGTAGTTAAATAATAGAATAGCCAAATAAATAAACGAATAATTAAATAATATTGCCGCATGCTCTCAAGTATTTTTAATAGATATGTAAAGTTGACATTTAAGTTGTCATAATAATCTTTAATTTGGTTTAAAATTAATGCTACATAAACTTACATGTCAATTTAAAGTAAGCATAAATAATATATAATAGATGATGTCGTTAAAGCTTTATGTTTACACGTCAATTTATTATTGTTATGACGCAAGGGATTTGGTACTCACGTTGTATAAACGACGTAACCACTAAATACGTTTTAGGATTAGTGAAGAAATATTAAAAACAGTTATTTATTGTAATTCCATGGTAGGTAAGTGTTACTTACGTTGGTTGCATATTAGTTTACCTGTAATATTTATTTGAAAACGTATTTTTCACTATTAAGAGTTATTAATCTTTACATTTCTGACTAAAGACGTTCATAGTCGTAGTGGGTTTTATGCATCAATTTGTATGCACAAGGTGCAGGTGCGATCGTAACTTAGGCTAAGCTAAATTTAGGTACTTTCTTAATAATTCTAGGACACCACTGACAAACGTTGAAGACCAGAAAAGTCAAACCTGGATTCCAAATAATAGAATCTGAAATCGCCAACCCGCAGTGAGCTAACGTGGTGGTCAATGCCCAAAACGTACGGGGAGAGGCCTGTGCCCAGCAGTGGGGCATTCATATGCTGATACCATATGTTCTGACGTGACAACTTAACGACTATGTCTCGTTACGTCTGAGCAAAATAGTACCGTTACGATTGACGGCTTAAGATAATCTGGCATTCAGTTTAAGCTGAGAAGCCAGAGGCGAACTCTCATTACACGTAAAACACGGAAAACGGAGATTCCGTACATCGATTTATCAATTGGCATCAATAGTCAAGTATTACAGCAATAACACGTCAAGATTAAAGATTTATCGCGACTTGGAACTAGTTGCAACTGTAAGGAGTAACTGACTTACGCCTACAGGTACACGGATCTGTTTCTTCAAATTGATTTACAGTCACGAGAGAGCAGTGCATCCTGCAGAGCTGCTGATTGAAGACTTCCAATGTACATGGCATGAAACAATCCTATCTTTATGGTTAATGAATAGTTGATGCGCAATTATGAGATTTAAAGGAAGGCTTGTAGGTTCCGTAAATTGCGAGGTTACACTGATAACGTAGTTCTTTTTTGGTTATCCTGTGAGAATATCCTGTTGTTTATTATATCGAAATAAGGAATTAGTAGAATGACACTAGACACAGTTTTAATATTTATTGTTAATTATACTAGGTATCACTCCCAGGCACTAGAACTTAATTTTCGTAGTCATAGAAACGTCTATTGTCTGGCGCAAAATCGATATATAGTAGGTCATTCTCATGCATTCTAAGTAAGAGAGACCTCAGTTTTAAAGGTAGAGTTGTTTGCCAGCGTCTCCACACGCTACAAAGGAAAAATTATCCCACCGGAACATAAAAACGGAATAAAAACTTAAAGGTTAATGCAGGTAAAAACTACCTGTAAATTCGTTCAGAGGTTTTAGCGAGAAACAGTAACAAACATCCACCCGTACTTAAAACTTTATAATATTAGTTGGATAATAGATTGATCTAAGCCTTAAGGAATAAAACTAATTGATTTTGAGAAACACTCAGGTAAAATAATTATAAAACGTGACATGCTGTGAAAATACCATAATTGTAATGGATTAATTGGATGGTGTCCATCGAATAAAATAAATGGTCTTTATAAGTGCTGGCACTCAAGTGTTAATCCTAGTAATTGACCGATAAGGATCAGTGTGCCAGTTTTAGAGTAACTATACGTTTGGAAAAGTGTTATTGGTGTCAGTAACGAGTTAACGAGTCACTTCACTGTGCACAAACACGACACACTAAATAAAATAAATGTACCTACATTTTGGCTGATACTTGCAATATGACTTTCTAAATGTTGTCTGTTTAACAGAATTTAAAGTAAATAGTAAGACTTTTGCACTGTTACTGCAGATTTTAATGGCAAAATAACATCATCAATTATTATTTAAATGAATTACGTGTATTGTAAACTGATTGTTGAGACTTAAATATGTAAGTTGTTAGACGAAACAAAACGACGACGAGATGGATTACACAATAACAGTTACGCGAAAATATTTGTAAATAATATGGCATCATTATTTACCTGGTAGGACTTGTATCTATTATTGTCTTTCTAGTTTCTACGAGACGTGTTGACAAATTGATGATTGTAAATATGAGTTCTTGGTAATGTTTTAAAGTTGGTAGTACTGACAGAAGATGATAAGATCATAATTCAGCCTGTTTGAGATAGCCTCGCGTGCTCACCGCTACGCACAATGCAAACAGGATGTGACTGTCCCACAATAATGTTTTAATACACCAAATTACTTCATTAACAATTGTGACTAAATTAGGAATTTAATTAAGGATTTCCTACCGGTTTACTTTCGTCACGAAGCTGGTGTCATTTGATGTGGTCCATGGATTTTAATAATCAACACCATAACGAGAGTTTTTTATGTCAGTACTTAAACAAGACAACTTCTTGAAGGATTTGAGGTTTAAAAGTAACAAAACTATGTACATAGTTCTGTCTAATCAACTGAAAAGAGTGTTTTCTAATGCTAACATCTTATAATTGTAGTCTGTTGTTAACAGAATCTAGGTTATTAAAATTTGAGTACTGGTTCTAACAAGTTTACCTAGACTTTACTTACTCTTAACCTACTTAGTTTTTATAATTAACGTATGCACCTAAATTAGTCGTTTAGAATTCCATAACGAAGTTATCGCACCTTGTAATTATCTAACAGAATTAAGGCCACAGTGACGTCATATTACCACAGCAGTACATATAGTCGCGCTTTCTAAATAAGGGTTCTACGTACCATTACCTTACCTTACCTTAAAATGGAAAGTAATACAGCCTTCATAAAGACAAAATTTAGAGGCCAGACTATGAGTACATTTTGTCCAACTCACGTGTTATTATTTTGAAAATCCATTCTACGTGTACTTACGTAGACAGCGATTGTGAGAAATGTTTACAAGATCAATCGCTTTACGACGCGGGGCACGTGCGCCGATCAACGTGAATGCTAATGCTTATCAGTGAAAAAAAAAATGTTTTTTTTATGGCAACAATGTAGCCGTTGTGATTTGAACTTTGATTCGCTGGGGCGGTCATTACCGAACGTAATCTTGATCTAATCATGTGCATCAATCAAAATTGACAAAGTATTAGGTTATTTTGTCAGGATCTGATTTTATGCGCCGTGATAATAGATGACAGGAATGAATCATCAACAAAGTGCCGTAAATATCACAGCAGATCGCTGTGCCAGTCCTTTATATTTTGTTTTCCACTTACGTTTATATTGAAGGTGTGATTGCCAATATGAATAAAATTTATCTTAAATAATTTCCTGACACGTATGAGGAATTGCGCAATCCTTATATCATGCAAAAATCAATGTAAGAATTTTAATGAAGTATTTTTTAATTAATTCTATTCAACAATGCAATTTAGCCAAGTTATTAAATATGTAATTGAAAATATCGACAAGCGCAAAAGATTGAAAGGCGAAGTCTTTGATTGATTTTAATTCAACATAAAGAAAAAATCACAAAAAAACAACTCTCATTTCATTATTTTGTATATGTCAAATAGGCTGGAGTAGACAAGGACTTTAAATATCACACTTTACTGTTACAAATTATTAGGGACATCTTTTAGGTTTTAGAAAATAGTTTACAGCGAACAAAAGAAATGCATCTATGATTGTTAAATAGATAAGACATATAAACGTACTCCGGGCACAGTGATGTTTATGATACAAACCTTAATCCTAGAATTGTGTTTTGACAATCAATCAAGTACACACTTACAAATAGACCTTATAAAATGACTAGCTGACCCAGCAAACGTTGATTTGACTAATGAATTATTTCTAGTTGTATGTATTTTTAATGCCACATTATAAAAAAATAAAAACAAAGAATTTCGTCCTAAAAATAAAATATATGGGGTATGAAAAATATAGATGTTAGTCGATTCTCAGTCCTACTGAATACGCATATAAAATTTGGTAAAAATCGGTCAAGCCGTTTCGGAGGTGTAAGGTAACTAACATCGTGACACGGGAATTTTATATATTAGAAGATTATATATACACTGTATATATATATACTAGATAGAGTATATATTTAAACTGTTTAAATATTGCTTATGTCATAACGGGGATTTGAATTTAAGCGGGAAACCCAGACACGTCTATTGACTATTTAGTTTTTCTTATGCAGCGTGGGCGTTCGTCATACAGCCACTTGATTTCGTACCTGAATTGGTTGAATTTATTCTTCATGTAATGTTGAGTTATGTTTGTATTTAAGTAAACGTTATGTTAGTGACAGCTATTTGAAAAGTTAAAGCTTTAATTATGATCAACCTCATTTTACGTGACTTTTCACTTTAAAATGAGGGAAAATTCAAGTGACGTCTAGAAAAGACTAACTAACTAAAGAACACTTCGGTCAAAGTAGTTATTTTGAAGAATTGTTTTTGTTCAAGCAAAATATTAGATTCTGATTACTTTATAATTTCTATTTTTTGTCGCAATCCTATTTAGCCTGATTGTGTTGATTTTTTTGTGCATTTTGGAATAATGATTGTGGGTGAGACATCATGATTTTCATTGTTTTTATTCGACTCGGAAGCATGTAGTTACAGGTCATTGTGTTTAAGTCTAGACAATTTAAATAAATATATTTTAATAGATAGTTATAGTTTATATTCACGGTCTTATTATCGCGTTGAAAGAGAAAATTGAATAACCAGTTCCTTCTTACATTCAATAAATGAAAATAACTGACCGCACCGCTACTTTTATTGTATCTAATTGCTCACAGCTTCAACGGTTTTTACTGCGTTGCAGAAAATTACTGTTTTCAATACTTCTATAAGAAGTGTCGGTCTGTATGTTGGTATCGCTAGGCGAATGGCAAAAACTTGACTTGTGAGGAACGAAAATAAAACTGCTTTGTTACATTCTTTGCACGTCCCCAAAGAAAAATAGTTGTCTTGTAAAAGGGTGACTGATAATACAGCTGGTGTTGCCAGCCTTGAAAATACATTGAGAAAGGTCAGTAACATTGCGAAATTCAAAATGGTGGTCCTTACAAAAGTGAACAATAAATGGCAGTTAGGGTGGCCTCCAGACATATTGTATTGTGTAGGGTAAATCATGTGTTCGTTTATTTTAAAGAATTAGCCAAGTGCGAGTCAAACTCGCGATATTGACGAGTCCGTACAAATAGGCATAAGAAAAAAAACCGGTCGTGTTAAATTTATTTGTCACCTTTAACCGTCGCATATTTTCGATTTTTATTTTTATTATTTTCATAGCGGAACCCCAATTACTTTATCTGTGAAAATTTCAAATGTCTAGGATTCCGTTTCTGCCATTGATCTGAGAATCAATTTTTGATTATTATTTGATCTTTGATTTTCTTGAACTTCGTTTTTGTAACTAAGTACTTACTTTTTATTCTTTAGCGCTACTTTCCTACTGCAATGTATGTACTTAACGGATGAACTTGTTACGTGTTTCTTCCAAATTTGAACAGTAATAAACTGGAACTAAAATCTAAAATTAAACCGCGATAAAATCCGTAAAAGTAGTTTCATTTCAAGTAATAAACTGAATAAATATGTATTACATCAATGAACTTTTAATGATTTTTTTTTTCGTAATCCCTTTCTTATAAAGCCAGATATTAAACCAATGCGCAGTACGCAGTATTTATGTATGCAGTCGCAATCATGATTCAACAGTTGCCCCTTTGTATATTTAAAACGGGGAAAACGTGTCCCCACTGCTTAGTAAAATTTGAGTTCAGGCCAATGCGTGACGTGATTTTCCTTGTATTATCAAAGAAACCAATGACATATTCATTATTCATGTATTAGAAATTGCATTGCAGCGTAAATGTCATCGTTAACCGTTTTAAGAGTCATTTGCCTTGACATGAGAAACAAATCTTCTCATCCATTCACTTTAGACAAACAAGCAAGACGGCCATTAGTGTAATAAAAAAAGAAATAAGGATATTTAAAGACCAATAAGTATACACTGAACAAATAATCGTTAGAATATTTATGATTTTAAGGAAAATATTATAAAGGATGAGACGAGGAAAATGATTGTCTACCTACATTTTTATTGTCAGGGTTTACCTACACCTTCCATAGTGACATTGGGTTGCAAATGAATAGATATTAATTTAAGAACGAAATTAATCATCGATTTATAATCGTTTGTACAATAAATCGAATTCCCGATTAGATATGGATAACACTAATGGCCTACGTAATGTGATCGGATAGGTACTTACATCATCACACCACTAAACATGATTGTTTTCCTTTAGGCACTTGTGTTTAGTTTTTCGTTTAGTTACGTCACAGCATTATTCTCAATTTTTTATTTATGTATTGTCATCATAGCAGACCAGTTATCACAGGCGATGTACCAAAGACTGTTTAAAAAAAAAACAAACAGAAAGAAAATGGGCGCCCTCACTAATTATGACTATATCGAAACAAGTGAAAGTACTATTTATTTACGTAAATACTTTACGCCGATATTATTTATAGACAAGAATTACCTTTGTGTTTATATTTACCCATTTGTTTTCATTCATAAAGTGTTGCCAAGACGCTCTGACGGAGTGTTTACGTTTAGTTATAGTATCGTATAGTAAGTTGTATTCAATATTTACGTATTAGTAGTACACTGAATGTACCGAAACTTTGTTTGAGTAATTCATCAATTCATTACGTCAATATGAAAGCTAGAGTAGCTGCCAGCCGATTAAAAGCATGGTATGATTTATTTCCCCATGCCCATCTAAAAACATACATACCATGATTGTGAAGTGCATCTTATATGCGAAGTAAACTCATATTGTGGTTTTCGATCCTTACCTGTAACAAAAAATGACAACATTTAAATACATAACGAATGTTCAATACAAGGTAGAGTTAGGTAGAGTCGCTAAATAAGGAACATAACTTTGTTTTGATTCCGTACATTAAAGATATAGTTTTCAGTCTATCAAGAAATGTTTGTTTGTTCAGATTATCGGTCGCAAATCCCCCGTATCGCCTTACCAATGATAAGGATATAAGCCTGACTCAAATTGATTTTGAAATCAATGAATTTTCATACGCTCACATAAAAAACTCTTTTAAAACCTCGAGTTGTTTTCATTTATTATTGTTTTTGTTAATATGTTACCATAATATGTAACGAAAAAGAAGATGCTTCTGCGTATGCATATAAACAGAATGATTCATTATATCGGCCACTTATGTTTTGAATAACATTCTGACTTATTGAATTATATACGGACAAAGAAGTACAAATGCATTCGTGAATTCACCACATTGAAACTTCACAACGGAAAACATGCCACAATGATTCCACGATGCCACAATATCTTTTATGTAGTTTTGTAATGAGATTTTGGCAGTATTCCGCGAACAATGCTAATAGGACTTTGCCGTAACACATTCATTGAAATCGATTTCATTTATCGTTAAATGACAATGAAACTGATTTAAATTACCATGACTAATACGCTGGTACCTTTTACGACGCTCCTACGCCTAGGTACCAAGTAGAGCTATGGTACGATGTCATGTATATTTTAACTTTCTGACTGATGTATTTAACATTACTTTTTACTGCCTATTTTCCGGCTAAGCGCTAATAGTATTGCGTGGTATTCACCTCGTATTCACAATGGTTGACATTTCTACATTAAGTTTTGCGCCGTTTGGTAATGCTATGCTAATTTTAAAGACGGTTGGTCGACCGGTCTCCTAGTTCGTCTACTTTTACCTAACTCTTTTTTTTGGTAAAACTTGTTTTTCTAGATCTTAATGGATTTTAAAACTATTTATAAGAAGCTTCGATACTAAATTGAGGTTATTTTTAAAATAATTTACTTAATTCCGTTGAGTGTTTGAATTGAAATAGTGTTCTCGCAGAGATATTCCAGGTAAATCTTTCTAAATATTTGTCTTCAATAGAATAATTACCCTATTACAGACACATTGGTGAATTGATACAATAAACAGATAATGCGGTTTTGTAAGTTCGCGAAGTGAATGCACAAAGATGGTACTTGTTCTTCAAGAAGCTTCCATTTCAATTAAATGCTTAAGTAATACAAAATTAATGCCGAAATGTTACTATACCAAGAAACTCTCAGCATGTTTAAAAGAGGTTGTAAAACAAAAAGGCTGGCTCTATCGTTTATGACCACTAACGGTTTCAGTTTATGTACCTCCGCAGCTACGTTTAAACAGTTTATTTCGTTAATAAATACACCAAGGTGACAACCAGACAAGACAAGGATAGAAAGTGAAACCTATTTGCGAAGTGCCGTTCACCGGTTGCATTTCCAACCGGTGTGATTATTTATGGACCAACTATTTGAATCTATTGTTTGTTTGGTAATAGTCTCAAGATTGAATAGGAGTTTTTGCGATATCTACGGCGTGTTGTCCGTTAAAATAGCTTATCCTTGATAGCTACTATCTTTATTCGGTATCTAGTGTAAGGCAGAATGTTTTTATCAATGGATTATTGTAAGCAGTTTTGTAGCACGCGTCATCCTTTATCACTGAATAAAGTGTAAGAACGTATACTTCCATTTTTAATTGTGAACATTACACATGTACATTTTTTTCTGACCGTTGATCTATACAATAGCAAATATTTATTAATTTGTAATGAATGAATACCTAGTTAAAGTTCAACAATCATTGATGTTTTTGTCGAAATGCTTAAACAGAAATAAACTGTCAAAATATTTATTTTCATCGCTCAACACTCTACATAAGTAAGTGCTCACTTTGTTTTATGAAGCCCATACTCTATCTAAACAAACGTATTATTCTTAGTAAGACACAGGGCTAACAAAGTAAAAACAATTGCCACACAGTTAACTGAAAGATTAAAAGGAGAACTAAGAATAAAATGCAAATGAAGTGTCATTGTATTCTTAGAACTCTGAGACAAGATGCTGTGCCCATTGTTACCGGGTGCCAACAAGTCGTCGCACATATTATGTACAGTTAAATTGCTAATGTATATTGTAATTGGACTCGTACTGAAAACGATTTTCGCACAATGAAACAAAGCAGTTTCTCCAGCTGAGACCAGACTAGCCTTGTTTAGCCTCTTTCGAGAACAAATCACTTTGACATCGACGGCTTGGGACAAGAAATACCCGTTCCTTAGCTTTCGAATTAGTACACAATATTTTAACAGCTTGCCTTTGTATTACGAGAAAATTAAAGTTAAACTCTTTAGTAATAACCAAGGGAAAAGTCTAGGTATAAAGACAGGATATTTAAGTAGGTTACCCTAATAATAGACGCTATTGTAATGTGTGATCCTATGAGAACATTGCTCTGAATAGCTGTTTATATTATAGTGGATGTGATTTATAGTTTGAAAGTTGAATTGTTTCATTATACTCTCATATCTTTAGGTCAGTGATCAATGTTGTTATTGGTTTTCACTACCACCGTAAAGGGTAGCCGTAATAGAAATATCTCCGAAAACGAGAGAATACTGTTCTATTAGGAAACTTGCAAGCTGAGAATCTAAGTAACAACGTATTCTAGTATTCTTGTTTTTAAATGCGGGATGTGCTACAAGTATCTTTATATTCTCCACTCGCTCACAAAGACGCATTGCGTGCCACAAGACAAGTTATGCAACGTTCCTCGTTGAATACATCAAGGAATGCGTTACCTTTAGAATGTTCCGCGACTTGCAATGCACTGCGCGAAATCTAGCCCCAGTTACAGCTTGATTTAATGTCGTCTCGGAAAATATATGTGGGCAACTGGTTGTTCACGAGGACGCATTCGCGGTACACGTGCCGACTCAATAAACTACTCATAAATCAAATTGAACCAATACAAGCCACAAGGCATAAGTGCATCGTTGCATACGCACTTGACATGCATCGAATCAGCGAATCTAATGCATGATAAGAATGATTGATGGTTGACCTTAATTTTGAGAGACATTGTGTACTGAGCGGTACGCGTCTTAAAGAGATGAGGTGTACACATTACACTTAGCTTTCCAACTGCTTGTTGAGAACTGGCTTCCAACTACGTACTTCAAATTTCTAAATTTATTTGCACTGTCTTACGGGAGACGGAGTCGTTTTAAATTCTTTTTAAGCGTTATCTAACATATCTATAAAACTGTAAGAGTAATAGGCGCCAAAGCTTTTCCTAGTTTTGACGTGTACCAACTTGTTTCGGCAAATCATTCTACGCACAAGATAATGTAAAATAATGTTAGATAACTGATTTCTATCGCCAAATAAGACAGGAGGTATCTGATAGCGGTGTATCATAAAACAGTTTAATTCCTTTGTTTTATGGCCTCTGTACAAGTTGATTGATAATCGTGTGTTTTGTGTACATGCAAATATTCGCAGCGAATTTGGTGTACACAGATGGCGTGGTGTTGGCGCGGTAAACAATGGCAGACACGCGTCATAAGGATGTACAGCATTTCAGACGAGGACAATGGCTTTGGTGATTCGAGGTGACTTGAGCGATTTGAGTTCTGCAAACAGACCGTCTGACCGCCGGAGTATCGATGTTGAGCCTCACCACGAAACTTGTATAACGTTTGACAGCCGGGGGACCGAGGAGGCCACATAGGCTTTAGACGATTATGTCAAATCGAGCGTTGAATCGATAATTATTTACTATTTATATATAATTTAATATCGAATATGGCCGGAGACAATTGGTAGTTAATTAAAATGATAAGTTTAATTGAATTGTGATTTGTTCATTATTTTGATTTTATATTCCTTGTTTTAATGCATGTATAAATCCATTATTGCATGCACGTGCTTCTAATTCGTAACCGCGTATTTTTTAATAACAATGTTGTCGAATATTGCATTATCGCTCGCGAATATTTAAACAGTTTTTTGGTGCTGATAGTAGGTAGTCGTACCTGCTTAATATTCTCACAGCACCAATGTTAGATGTCACAGTTTTGTTAACAATAAAAGATACATATTTATTACTTGTTTCTATGGTACAAAATATCTTTAATAATATGAATAATATTTAAAAGAGAGAAAAAAATATTTCAAAAAGGACGAGGTTTTCAACTCGTCTGTATTTTTTTATGTTTTTACCTCAACCCTTGATGAATCGTTTTTTATGAATGTTTTTTATTTAAAGTAAAATGGCTGTCATATGGTCCCATAAAATTGGTTGTGTTTTTGTCGTTTAAACATATTGTTATTTATAAGCATATAACTATAGAATTATGTAGAACACTATATATTTTCCCCCTATTTAAATATTTCTACAAAGATTTACATAGTCAAAGAGAACATTGGTACAATAATAGATATCATTTTAAATAAGCATGAAGGTGAAATAACATTTTGGTTCAAAAACCTTTGCATAAATTATATTTATTTATGACATATGTATACAAGGTGATGAAAAATATCAAAACAACCGTGAAATACACGCAATAAAGACATGTGATCTTACATTCAATGTAAATCTCATGTGATCGGTTCGAATTGGCTTGTTACATTCAAGAAAAATAAGTAATCCTTGCCAATATTGTGAATGAGAAGTATCTGTCTGTCTCGCTTTCACGATAAAACTACTGAAGGCTTGAGCTTGAGAAAGGCCAGAACAGGGTTTTAAGGTGTATAATGGGGGGTCAACAGCTTTGAAATTAGGCTTAAATATTGTTCATTTAAAATTATGAAATATGAGGACAGCGGTTTTTGGGGAAACAAGAAACTACCGTGCGCAGTAAACTGAAGTACACGCGGACGGAGTCGCGGGCAGCCGATAGTAATGCTATTTGTTACTTGCCATTTGTACATGGCTTGTTGATTCTATGAAATAACTTTCAAAACAAAAAAAAGGTTGGTGATCTTTACACAGAAATCAGGTGACGAACATATTGGTACACACGACACAATTCTATTTAGTTATTAAACAGATAGTTTCCTCTTCTCCTATATCGAGATTTTTGCTCGAAGATAAGAATGGAAAGCCATCTACAAATGGTTAACTAGGTCTAATACCAATGGAATACAATCTGGCACCCTATTTGGTGTTAGAAAATTACTAGATAAGTATTGAAGAAAACTTTGTCGATACGATTTCAAGTAGTTTCAAGTCTCATTACCATTTTAAAATAGTTTCTAAAGCAAGTTTGTACGACGTAAGAGGAAACAGGTAACTAAGTACAGGTAGAGCCGGGTAATCTATAATTCTCAGGAGTAACGTTAAAATAATAATAATCTTTTACCTCCTTGTTAATTAATGTTCTTTAACAATAAATCGATTCTTAGGTTATTTATCTTGGTGTTTATTTAAACATTTGGAACGTTGCCAGTAGCCAAACGAAAGAAAGATAGATAGCACTTTTGTAACCGTCAAATATTACCTACCTAATCGACTTTATTTTACGTGGTAAGTGTTGTCTACTTATAAATATAGCACTAATAATAATAATGTAAATTTTTCCACTTCCTCGTGTCTAGTTTATTTTACATCAACTTCAGATTATGCATGAAATTGCTCACTAGTGTATAGTCATGTCAACTGCTATTAGACTTACTTCCTCATATCTAACATCATTATATTGATAACAGGAAAATTATATTGTTGAGAGGAATTTAAAAATGAGCACGCACATGAATACTTTACGAGAATATCGGTTTTAAATTACGTAATACATATTCATTGTATGTGTGGATACTTATTAAGTACTCGGGGTATGGAGCCGACGTTTTATGACTGAAATTATATCACGTTACAGAAATTAATAAGTAGAGTAAATAGAGAATTTCCGCGTAATAAATATTTATATGGTCATAACGGTAGTTGAAAAAGATATTGTACAGCCGTGTGTTGGTTTAAAAAATCGTGATTAGACGCTATTTGGTTCAACGGCACGACAACACGAAGCGAACCGAGTGGCCGAGTAACCGAGTTTACAGAGTTCGACATTTTGCAACATGTTAAAAGATAAAAAGAAATATACATAAACGAGTTCAACAAATTCGGGGAAGTAGCGGAACATTATTACGGTTTTTGTGTGACGATAGCTCGGCGGCGCCTGCAGGATGCCGAGGTCCTACGTCACGACATGTCTTTGTACATCACAGCTGCTGTATGTCGCGCACAGCTGTCAAACAGACTGATACACTTTATCTCGCTGTCACTTCCCTGTTATCTTTTATTCACACTATGTGACACTGTATACACATTGTCATATTAATTGGCCTTTATCGTTATACATTTATGGCCGAAATAACCAACCTATCCATGCCTTTATTGCGGCAGATAAAATTTTCAAATAAAATGATTAGTCTGTCAGATAGTTTTAAAAAAAAATTGTATAGGTACGTCGTTTTTGTTTTGTTACCTATATCGAAAAGATGGTGTAAAGTATAACGCCATTTGTCCTTAAGAAGTCTACTGATAAGTGACGTCACAAGAGATTTTAACTTACTTTTTCATCTTCATTTTTTGTAAACGCTATACAAGATAAAATACGCTTCCGATTTTCCTTGGAAATGTTGCTTACGAGATTTCTTAAGTCAAATACCCAATTGTGATTATTTAGAGAAAACCACGTTGGCGGTTATTTTTCAATTAAAAATGTTAGTTCGGTTTCCAATGACGCATATTTCCTTACTATTTTTATGTAATACTTGTAAAAATAGTTGAATAGTGGTCGTGATGTAAAAATACTCGACTAGTAAGCGTGACGTAATAGGCGTAAAGAAGTATCTAGGAAACAGTATGAGACATCGACGTTTCACACAATCAGAGAAATTCTCAATCAGATTCAATGTCATCTATTTGTAAACTAACTTATAAATTATTCTTACAATAGAAAACGTACAAAAAGTAAAGTAAAGACTACAAAAATAAGTCTTAAGTCTTAGGGATTGTCGTGTCAGTGTCTGGTGTCATAGACTTTTCATGTTTATTTTTTTTCATTGTTTAAATCAAAGTAAGCTACGATATTTTTCTTCTTTATAATGTAAATATTATGTTAAGTTAACTTATTGGACTTTGAGCTCGAGGCTGGCAGGTTTCTCCGTTCAGTCCTCACATGTTCTAAGCACCTGAGATGTAATTTTCCTGCAATATAAACAATTAAACGATGGATAGGTACCTACATGATCTTTAATTCATGATTAAGTGAACGGGTTTGTGAGTTGTTTATGTGTAACGCATGATAATTATAACATACGTGAATGGTTTACTGTGTTTTCGAACAAAATAATGTACCTAACATCAAGTATCTAAGCGACCTAAGTTTTTGTGGTAAAAACATGCGTGGCGGAAAGTGGTCTGATTCTAAGTGGCCTTTTAAAGGATTACGGAGTATGCGAACGTTTAAATAGGAGCAACTGTTGCAAAAGCATGTCTTGACGGCACGTGGCGGGAAGCAAGTCGAAAACATAACGATAGACACATACGTCATCGGTAGGACTCGTAATCAGTCTACACTGAAAGAACACTGATTTCAGACTTTTGACTAATGTCCGTCTATGACACATCGATTAGTCAAGTTATTCTCGTTGTGAAGAGTGGTGCAAGCGAGATATTCTCGCTTTTTGTGTAGAGACCTGTCACACAAAACAATGATGAATGAACAGCTATGTGGGTCAGTGGTAGGATCAAATGTGACAGACCGACACGATGTGTTTTCATTGGCATCTTTCGTGTCTACATAACCTAACTTTGGAACTTTTCGGGTGACACATGGTTAGGATGGTAACTTTGAATCTAATCACTAACTAATACAGTTATCTGATAAAATATGGAATAAAGGTTACGGAAATTTTAGCAAAAAGGAAGAAAAATTCGTATGAATGCGTCACTACTAACTAGGCTAGCCAGGTTTTGAAATGGTCAAAACTGATTTTATGACATCGAAAGAAATAAAATAAAATAAAAATTATTTTCTTTCGTTTTAAGGGGGGTGGAGGTTTCACAAACATTGAAATCACATTTACAAAGACACCAAGGCTCTGGACAAGCGTTTGTAGATCTAACAGACGGTTGTAATAAGCGGGGATCGAACCCGTGACACGATGTGCGCAGAGGGTTTAACGTGGTGCCATCAACCACTTCCTTTACTAAAAAACTGCGGAGAGGACCTTTTAGATTAAGCATAGTTTATTTAAAAACGAATTGCGCCAATGATGGACACTACGAATCCGATCAATCTCCTTGTCACAAGTTTAAGTTATCAATGGCCACCTCCTATCTACAGTTGATGATTTCGCAATTTGACTTTGCTTTATTTATCTAATCTCTTTCAAAATTACAAAACAACATACGTCATTAAAACCTCTCAAAATTAAATAACGCTGTCAATCATTATCTTTTAATCCTAATTTATTATTCCCTTTGTTTAATAAGGTGATCACATGACCAAACCATAATAAAACTTTTATTTTAGTCTGCAAAGATATTAATAGAAAAACAAATATTCATTATCTTACCTACGCATCTTAAAATATTTAAGTTGTAGGCTAATCAAGTTTTGTTTTTCTTAATCGTCCATGTTTATCTGTTTTATTCAAGAATAGTAGTTAGTAGAATTTAATTCGATACTTAATTACAAAACAACAAAAACGCGCGATAATTACGAATAGTTATATTGCTGGAAATACGGAAAACTTAAAGAATGATTCAGATTTGAACCTTTGTTCAAGACACGAAACACTTTTATTCTTGTTGTAGTACTTATAGGTTGAATAAATCGGTATAAAAGAACAAAATGATATGTTGTGTATTAGCCTACTGGTTCTGACTATATAGTTAAGGATGCGTGCAAGGCGTGGTGAGCCGGGAACGTATTGATAGCGTGAGCTGGCGGGACTACGGTGGAGCTACAAAGGGCCGATCGGCCGTTGCCCCCACATTGCGAAGGCTCCTTTTTTTATGTCTGCCCCTTTTAGAGTTAGAGTTTCCGACGTGGGTATTCATATGACAGCACAATTCACTTACCAAGCGCTCAGTGTATTCAATATTTTTATATTAGGCGCTTCACTTGACTATCTGTGGATGTTCTCCCTTTGTTATTCAAACAATCTAGGCAGGCTTATTATGTTTATAAAACCTTTGCATCAAGCCGTCTGAAAGTATTGTATTGCATATAGCCCATGATATAACCTACTCGTTTCAATAGCTAATTAGCGAGAACTAATGATGTATACGTAATAATAAAACGTGTTATTAATGCGAAGCAGGTATATGTATAAGGGAGTGCATAATTTACTTTATATCGTTCTAGGCTTTTAATTAACATTTCATGTTAACTGGCGACAGGTTGTGGAACTAGCCTCGCGATCAGATTTCTAAGGTTGGTACGATGATTTATAACGCTTAATATAAACGAATATAGGACACGTATCCCTCTTAGTCATCGTTTCAAAGAATCTTTGTTTACATACACAACGTTAATCGCGCAGTTGGAAGCATCCTCGTAAAGCCCTACAGTTAATGGTTTCCATTAGGACGATATAAATGAACGTTGAAAGCTTTAATTTACTAGAGAATTAGGTGGATGAACTGTGATGAACGGTTCAGATCTGGACGTCCGGTCTTTGAACTCGAGAGCGGGATGCCGAGATTGTTTAATGACAACAAATAACTCATCGATGCGCACTATGCACAGCTGTCGGCGGGATGTCGGCTGCACGCAACATCGAGGGACCCTCCGATTATAACGAAGGGCCAGGTAGTTCTCTCTTTTTTGTAACTTGCTCTCGCTTTAAAGTATTCACATTGAATACTTCAAAAGAATTGAATAAGACTCAAATTTTACCTGAACTTTTTGGCGATTCGTAGCGATAGCTCGTGTTATAGATATGATTAAATCATAAATTGATATAAATAAACTCTCAATACAATATAGTTTTAATGTTTCCTATCGGAAACTGATTATTTTAATTGAGCAGATAGGCGATAATCAAACAAAGTTTAGCTAAGTGAATGTACAGACTACCTTTCAAAACAGGACTTTCGCTGACCAAGCTGCGAATGGTGGTTCCTGTCATGTTAAGGCAGCGCGTTAGGTAAGTATTGTGTTGAAGCTCACCTATATGTGCAAGGTCGATGATGGGTATTTCGCAGCGCGCGAGCAGACTCTCCTCCTGCTGGGCCGCCATTGTCGTTGCTTGATACAGCCGCTCTGATTTCCACTCGCCGATCGCTCGTTTAGTCAACACTTCCCTTATCACTCGACTTCACAGTAATTAGCAATTAGCGAACGCGACACCGAAAGATAATTTAAGGTAGAGAAACGACAGATAAGCACTTAATACACCGTAAGGATAGAACGTAAACGTTAAAGTTTATTGAAGTTATGAATGGTCTTTTGATTATTCCTGGTATAGAAGCGTTCAGAACTCATTTGCATAACCTTGTAGTTCTTGCTCGAGGCGTTCAGCGATCTGACGTAGCAGCAATGAGCTATACTGACTTGACACATTAAAAATTGGTTTCCGTTGCTTCTCTCACAGTAAGTAACTATGTGGTAAGGTTGATCCCGCGTGTGCGACCCGACGGCGTCGCGCGCCCCCCGTCCCTCACAGCTGGCGAGTTTCGAATGTCTCTCGTCGAATAAACTGGCTCACCGTGTGCGATGAGCGTTACCCTGGCGTCCGATGTCGGCTCTCACTTGTATATCATCGCGAGACTTTCGCAACCGAGTGGCGTGTCGAAACAGCTCTGCCTTGAGCACGCTGCCGTGTGGAGAAAGCGTATTGTGTGACGGGCGTGCGCGACTCGCTCGGCGTGCAGACTAACACTGGCGAGGCGGCCGCTGCTCACTCGACTGACTCACGCGGCTGGCCCCTGCTCGCGGCTCACTTCGCGCTGCTGCTCTCCACGGGCTCGGAGGGGCGGCCGCCGGCGGCGCTGCCCTGTGTTGGCGCCGTTGTACCGACTATAACCTCGTCTCATGTGCCATTCACTCGTTGTCTCGTAGTAAACGTGGGACGACCGCTGCTAACGCACACTACAATCAACCATATGCTCTACAAGATAAGGTTCACAAATATTTAAAATAAAACTTTATTTCAGTAAAACCGTTACTTACTTATTGCTATAAAAAGATTATAAGTTAAGGAAAATGTGCTGAGATTAAAAAAAAATACTTAAGGAAATTTGCTGAAATAAAATAACGCCATCTATGGACCATGGACATAATATCACTGTTTACAGCGCCATCTCAACTAAAAATGTGTAAAAGGGATAAAATAAAAATAAATATTTAATGAATCGTCGTTTCATATAATTTCCTAATTATTATGCCACTTGAAATAGAAATTCAGTTTCGATATAATAAAAAAAACGTTAAATATTGTATCAAAAATATAGGACGCAAGCCTTATCAATACGACGACATTGACCTTGTAAATATGTCAATCCACACTTTGTTTTAGTAGAATAAATAATCAAATGCTTTAAAGTGAGATTGTTTTATTTATATAGGGTTGGTAGCATTAATTTACAGTTGAGTGTTGCGGTTTCATTTGAGGCATCTTTCGAAGTAGGACGACCCGACGTATCCGCCTCGCATCGCTCTCTGCACATGTTGTTCAAACAACCTCCTGTTACTTTGCAGCTCGTCTGCAGCCTCTTTGTTTAGAGGATCCTCGGGATTTGGTTCCTGGAAATTATCTTTAATTAATATTGCATCCAACAACATTAAATGGATTTGGGTTGCACTCATCTTTAGTCAAGACTTGCAATTGAGTTATCCCCCCTTAAGAAACCTCAATAGCGAATAGATTTGGGTCTAGGGTCAATTAAGTAAATAAGTAAGTAGGTGTTTGCTTTGCTTTTCCATATTGAAGTGTCTATCTTTACATACGTAAAATTGTGAATCAAGAATATACAGAAGGTCTACGACAACGTTTTAAAGTTATATTATTATGGTTGTTGAAGCTCGACAGCGCATTGCATGGCTGTTTACCACACCCTTTAATTATTTGTATTTATTAGTAACTAGATCTTTCCCACGGGTTCACCCGCGTAGGACCCGACCTCGTGGTTATTTTACAGTTTGTATCTTTTTTTTCTTTGCCGCAATTTTTGCGTTTCCGTTTAAGCCTTCCCTGGACTGCTGCGAATATTTCAAAACTAAAATGAACCAGATCCGTCCAGCCGTTCTCGAGTTTTAGCGAGACTAACGAACAGCAATTCATTTTTATATATAAGAAGAAGAAGACAAGAAGAAGAAGAAGATTTTAGAGTAGAAGAGCCTATTTTAAGAAGTTGCGATAGGCCTATAATATACACAAAACAAGAAAAGACAGGTATTTTGAATTCCGATAAGCTATAGATAGTATATAATAAGTTGTGTTCGAACAACTTTCACCAGTCAACTATTACACATTTGGTTTCACAGTTTCAGCCTTTCGTTGAAACACTTCATACATACAATACGAGTGCTCATTTATTGAAAACCAATGCAAGGATACTTGTGACGTCATTAGCACCGTAATTATTGGCCGCGTTTTACATTATCGGTTCACTTGAATTGATTAGTCATTGTCTATTGTTGTAAATCAGTTCATGTCGTTTGACAACCATTTTTAGATAAATGGATATTTGAAGTGTTCCTTTTCATTTGTCGTTAGTCACCTCAATTCTATTTAAAGCAGGTTAAGTGAATATTTTTCTTATATATCTACGAGCTTTTCACGGATTTTTTGTGTTATAACAGAGTACGGCAAATTTTATTTGGTGTGTCCAAAAACAAGGCGCTCGAGAATCTTTGGCTAATATTGTTGAAATTAACGAGGTTTCTAAATGACTATATCTAAAAGTAGGTACCAATATAATTCAGCGTCTAATGATTGAAATAATGAAGCCTATCAAACGAAACCCATATGACACCTCAAAAATCAACGGTACATAACGTACAAAAGTAAGAATATCCTATATGATAGAATGTGTATTACTAGCTCATGCCAGTGAAAATAATCCCACGGGAACATAAAAGTGTTAAAAATATTCTATCTGTGTGCCAATTTCGTCCAAATCTTTTCAGTGGGTTTTCCGTATAAGAGTTACAAACATTCATCCATACTTACAGACTTTTGCGTTTATAATATCTTTAATGTAATACTAATTACAATATTTGTAAGTTGGAGCTGGTCGGGTATTAAAGGCACAAAAACAATATTTAACTGCATCTCATATGACGCCGTAGAAACTCTTCAAAAGCCACAATGGTGTAAAATAATATGTCACTGCAGTATAAAAAATACATTGGTCCCATTTAAATGGTTTACAGTTCTTTAAATTCTTTGTATCAAAATAATCGTTATATTCTGTATCGCTCTAAAAAGATTTACATGATGGTGACTGAGAGAGACAAAAGGAAATACAACCAGTCCTTCCTTTTTGGGGATGTTGAGGCGACTCTATGCTCTACTCAGGATGAACAAATTAGATTTAAACATAGGGAACCATTAATAGAACCGTAAGGTCACAACAACATTGTTAAATGAATGGATTTATAGGTTGTGGCTATAAATCCACTCAGGATTAGGGTTGAGCCCAACGCACAATGGGCACACTTGGAGCCTATGTGCGGAAAAGGGAGCCCGTCACCAGGCTTCAGGAAAAGGCAGGAAAATGTCAAATGTGACTTAAACAAATGTGAAATACATACTTTTAACTTGTGAAAATAGTTTGAGTGGAAACAATATACATCTATGGTGAGAGTGCTGGTAGAGATTTCTTGTACTTCTTATTAAGTTATACTGAGTACTAGCTGTTGCCCACAGGGCCCACAGATTACAAATCGAAAATATTCTCATGGGCACATAAATTGGGAGAAAAACTATCCTATGTGCTAATCTTGTTTATAAACTATCTGTGTACCAAGTTTCGTCCAAATATGTCCAGTGGTATTTACGTGAAAGAGGAACAAACATCCATACATACTTTCACATTTATAATATTAGTATTGTGTACTAAATTTATTATATGAAGAAATAATATTGTAAGCAAATACATACCAGGAATAAATACTGTAGTCCGTATACTATGGAGTTGACAGTAAGCACTGGTTTCCAGTCTTCCCTTAAGATGTTGAGGCACACATTGCCTTCAAGGTCTATATTGGGATGGTATACCGCTGTCTCACACTTCACCTTAGGTGGCTCATGAGGATAGTTTGGTCCTACCTATAAAATTAACAACAATAATTGAGATAAGGTGTTATGGAATAAAACTGCAAATGGTTTCATAATAAAGACTGCTTTTGCACTGTCATCATTGATTCATGATAATAAATTATTTTCAAACTTTAATATATTATTAATAGATATGACAGAATATCAACTCTAGGGGCAAACAGGTGATAAATGAAACATTCAAAGGCGTAATAGAACCTAATAACTCTTCAGGTTATAAATGATTTGATGTTTCATCAAATAATGCTTTGATTCCTCTACTTTTTAAGTTTTTTTAAATATATTCAGAGTTAAGTTAACTTATGTAATAGAGATTCACCTATTAACATTTTATTTACAGACAACATTCGAATGAAAGGTTGGTCTACCCACGCATACAGGCACAAGTTGATCATTTATGTAACAACCTTTTTTTTAGGCCATTCCTATTTCTAAAAGAAATTTAATCTTGGTATCACCAGGGATTCCACAAATATACAAGGCACAATTAGAAAATGTATTTGTGGATTATAAAAATCATTGTTTTATTTTGAACCTTGGATTGAAACCATTGTCCATGCTTTTTTATTTCAGTTTTTAATCTGAAGCTTTAATATTGAGAAATAAAACATTATAATTAACAATAATGACCTCAATAGCCTGCATTAACTCTGAATCATCTGAATGGTAACTTCCATATTCATTATATTTCTTCCTATTAGAAAATTTCAGTATGTTTAAGTGCAGAATGGATATATAAACTATCCAATACTCGGACCAAGATGTTGATGTAAGATGATAGAAAGCATATTAAAGCTTTATCTGTTTACCCGTATAAAAAAGTACTGTTTTCAACTGTAAATATCTTTAACAATATACCTTAAAACTAAATACAAATCTTCCTCCTCTATAGAATCCTTCATCAGGGCATATGATTAATTTAAAGTTGAGTAGATCATCTGGGTCTGGAAACTCTGTGTTACATGTCTTGGGCAAATTCAATTCATTTAAATCTGAAAGTAACGTCACATGTCCTAATTAAACACCATTTTTCATTATACTGAGCTATAAGTAAGTGAAGCCAAAGAATTTTGTAATAAGCCAAAATATGAAAATGTATTAATTTTTTATTTAACCGTACACTGGAACCTTCAACTTCGTTAAATATGTGTTTATATAGAGTCAATTCATAGAGAGCGAATGTAAATGAATTCTACCGAGTTAAATAAAAATAACAATGAATACACAACGCTCTATTTTATGAACTTTACCTTTTGTGATCCGCAATTGAGCGGCTGATGCTTTTTTCTGTGAACCTCCTGCTCTTGCGGAGCCTTCCTCATCTTTCTTTTGTTGTTTTAATGAAAAAAGTTTAATCATTGTCCTAACTAATCGATAAAATAGAAATTATTAGAAATAAAACCACGATCTATTTTGACAGCTTAAATTTTTGTACGAAACTTCAATACAGATTGCAATTTGTAAATAATCTAATAAAATCTATTATTTGATTGGCAAACCTAACAAAAAGAATTAAATCGCCTGATTTCTATCCAATCACCAAACATCAGTGACATTTCACGCGTAGACAACAAACCTTGTTTTCGGGTAGATACTTGAAGAAATAATTGATTGATAGAATAAGTTGCATCTGTGCGTGGTTCAGTAAATTATTTCTCCGAATTGAAAAACGAAAAACATTACTAACGGTTTCAAAAGAGAAATATTCTACTTATTTTTTTAATATGGTACAAATGAAAATACTTTCATAGAAAAAAATCATTGATATTTTGATTCAAAATTCTGGTAAATGTACAGTCCAGTTTTTTAACACATACAGCAAACATTAGCCCCGATGATAAAAATCGGTTATGACTATGTTTCTCATTTATTTGGATTATTATGATCAAATGTTTATTTAATTTTATTTGGAAAAATATAGATACAGTGAAGTAAAAATGTACAAGTAATGTGGATATCATTTGTTTCTTTTTCTCTGCAAAACGACACAATATCTAAGAGAAAAAAATCTCATTTTGATAACATAAATTACTAAAAAAAAACTCCGCGTGGTTTAGGTTTAGCGTGAATTAAACTTGGTAACACATGCTACCACAGGTAATAAATGAAAAAGTATAAATATATTAACTGGAAACACTGTGTAAATCAAATGTCACCTGAACAACAGGAGCATTTTCGTCTGCAATATTTTTATTCCAAGTTTCCACTGTTATTGTTTTACATGTAACAACGAATAAACAGAATGCTGTTAGTAACAAAAAGTATCACAATGAATGGTGTAGTAGCTGTTCGAATTTAGTGTAATTTTTTGATTCTGAAAATCGCATATAGTACTTAAATATTAGTACAAGATGGCAAGTGAAGACGTGATAGAATTGGGGTCTTCGGACGAAGACTCGGAGCCGGCACCCAAGAAGGTTTGTAATAAGCAGAATTAAAACAAAATCAACGTACTTAGGTGTATGGCAGTCTGGCAAATATGACTAATAGACAAGTTGATAAACTTGAATTTACAGAACCTACAGAGATTGATGATATATTTTCTAATTCTTATTTTTTCAGTGTAAACCGTTGCCTAATGCGATGGTCTGCATACCGAAGAAATTACATGAAGTTACAATACAACCTGCTAGAATAAATAAAAATATTCCACCTAAAGGAATAGTCAGGGGAGTATCAATACATACAACAGTATCTATTAAAAAACTTCCTAAGCCGAATATAGTGAAACCCCAACTCCTTAACCCTTTATCCATTCAGAGGTCTATTAGAAGTGCAATGCCAAAAGTCAGTTATAAACCCACTGCAAAGAATCCTGGTCCCTCAAAAGTTCTCAAAGAACCTATTAAAATATTGAATTCATATACTACATTAACAAAATTGCCTCCTAGTATCACTGTTAAAAAAACATCTCAGTTGACTAAAAGGCCCATTGTTATTCTGAATCCACCACGAGGACAAAAAATCAATGAAGTGAAAAAAAAAACAATTAATAGAATGCGGACTGTGGCGACTGTTGATTTAGATGATGATGAAAGTCCTGTTAATCCAGGTCCTGCTAACCCAAGTCCTGTGTGGTACATCAGGCCTGAAGATGAAAAAGAGGAAAAAAAGTCCTGTTCACTTGAACAACAGAATAACAATGAACCAACAACATCTAAAATGATAGAAATAACTATTGAAGACAGTCCAATTAAAGTTGTGCAAAACAAGAGAACTTGTGAAATTGGGGAGGAATTAGCCATCACAATAGAAGATAGTCCTAATAAACCAGTTGATAAGAAAGATTCTCCCAGTGGAAGTGATGATGAAAAACAAGTCAGTAAAAAGGAGACTCCAAGAAAAAAGAAACTTGAGTATCCAGCAGCCGGGGATGATGATAAGAAAACTATGGTTATTGAAATTGACATCCCACTTGAAGAAACCTTGAATATAGTAAATAAGAACAGCGAAAATATGGAATCAAAAATAAGCAATGTTAGTGATAAGAAAACAGAAGAAACATCACAAAAAGTTGAAAATTTAGAAGAAGATAAGCAAAATCCAATAGCCAACACCAACAATGAAGGTGAAAATGAATTTCATACTATATACCAAAGCTTTATAGACTTATGTTTCCAATTAGAAAATTCTGAAGATATGAGAAAAATAGTAGAGAAAAAAATCAAAGGATATTACAGACAGGTTCCAAAGGAGTTTACGGAATCAGAAGAGTTTATTGATATGGTTTCCGGTAAGATAATGGCAATGAAGGCTTGCCCCGATAAAATGTATCTGTATATAAAGGATGTTGTAGATGAATTGAATATGCAACGTAAATTAGCTAAATCACATGTTAATGCCATAAGTACAGAAGTTAAAAGCGAAGGTAAGATATTTCACATGATAACCCTTATCAAATCAAATACAGTATGTAAATAAGGATATTTTCATTTTTAATCTATATTCTGCCTCTAGTTTCAAGCCCACATAGGTAAGTAAATGTTTGATAAATCTGAAAACTTGAAGCAGTATCACTGCAGTGTAGTTAAGAAATATTTGAGATGTGGTACACAAAATCCTGAATGTCATAACTAACTCGTAGAA
This sequence comes from Trichoplusia ni, assembly GCF_003590095.1. Lineage (NCBI taxonomy): Eukaryota > Metazoa > Arthropoda > Insecta > Lepidoptera > Noctuidae > Trichoplusia > Trichoplusia ni. The sequence continues at coordinate 2,969,889 of NC_039481.1, forward strand.
TGCAGGTCATCATCCTAGCTTTTTCTCAACTATGTTGATGTTGGCATCCAGTCTAACATGATGCAGCTAAGTATCGAGTGTTTTGAAAAGAGCAACTGCCTATCTGACCACTTCGACCCAGTTACCTGGGCAACACGATACCCCTTAGTTGACTGGTTGTCAGACCTTCTGACTACCCGATATAACAACTGTCTAAGATGTGTTACAAAATTAAATGATCTGTTAAAGTGCCTTCCGAAACATGCAAAGCATGTAGAATGGGTGATCCGTAATTCAAATAAGTCCTTCCAATTTTTTTTCACAAATTGTTTACAGAACCTGAGCAGATATCATTTGCAGAGGATTGCGAGTATGATATGAAACGCCAAAGACAGATCCGTAAGTTAGAGAAGACAATAAAGAAACTGCATCGGGCCATACAGAAGTTGGAATCACAGGAGGTGGACTTTGATGATGACGATGACTCAGTTTATTTATTGACTGAAAGGTAATGCGTAATGAAAAGTAATTATATGTTCAAAATTCTGACTTGTTTTTTATGAAATGCATCTAATAATATTTTTTTTTTATTAGCTTTATGAACTGAAATACTTTAAATACTATTTCTTTAAATAATTACAAGCAAACATATTCTAGGTACAAAGAACGCATGGTGCGAGTTTACGCTAAGTTTTGTCAGCTGACAAATACAAAGATGCCTTCGGAGCCTCGCATTCAAATAGACGCTCGACCTGGCCGGCCTAGCGGGCCAGCAAAGCGCCTGGAGAAATGGATCAATAAGAGAGTTCCCATTGGAACACCACTGCCATTCCCGGACTTCCATGATGTTATCCGCTGTGTTCGAGAAGCCAATGAAGAAGATAAACTGTGCTGGAATGAGGCGGATATTATGGAAGAAGGTAAGGAATAGGAAAATATGTTTGGCTCTTAAAACATTAAACAGCATTCAACATCTGTAATTTTCACCTATTTGTTACCAGCTCGTGATTTATTTACCCGTTGTGGTAAGAAGCTACAAAGGCGTAGACAAGAAAATGAATGGAGATTAGCTGCCTCAAGAATATCCACAGAGGTTGATCCTGCTGAAAATGACGAGCATCTCAAAACTAAACTCTCTGAAAATAGAAAACTAGCTGAAAAGAAGGAGACTGAAATATTTAACAAGTGAGTTTAAAAACATATTTTTCGTGTTCTAAGGATTCTGTATATTACATGCATCTGATAATAATGTGTTTAAATGTGAAATATGTAGATACTGTTACATAAAATTTCATTATGGCCTTGACACAAGAAGTAAACTAATGTTTGTGAAATAAATTTTAGGTTTGCAGATAGACAAAATCAATTAAAGTTGGAGGCAGTAGAAATTGGCGACAAGGAAGCAGAAGAATCTCCAGTTGAAAGTGAAGATGATGATGCTGCCGATGACGGAGTATTGTTAGAGAACAAAGACAATAGAAAAGATCGACTTAAGAGATTGCTACAAGAAAGATCTAAGCGGATTAGTGATGAAAAAGAGAACCAGCCAACAAGAGAATCTGAGGTAAGCATAGCTGGTGACAAAAGCCCTGAGAAAAATGAAAATGATATTTCACCCAAGGAACCAGAGGCAGATGGTAAAGCAGAAAAGCACGACCCTAATACACCCATTTCTTGCAATGTTACAGAAACACTATCCTTGAGTGATAACAGTAAAGACTTGGAATCTGACATAGACGAACTGCATCTATTGCAGAAATTACACTCTGAAAATGAAGCTGGTACTTCGTCCCACGAGTCTTCAGATTCGGAAAGTCCTATTGCTATATCTGATTCTTACGAATCAGACAACGAAAGTGATGGTAAAAAACAACAAAGTGACGTCATCAGTATAGAGAATTCGAGTTTCTCTGAGAGTGAACTTGACGTCAATAATGCGGTTTCTACACAAGAAGTAGTTTCTAAACAAGGTGACAAAGAAATGGAAAAGAATGATACGATCGAAGCGGAGCAGTCTAATGAAGTTATAGAGTTTGTGTGCTCCACATTTGAGGGAGAAAGCAGTCAAACTAACATCACTAAGAGCACAGAGAATTCAAATACAGGTATTTTAGAGACGCAAACAGAAACAAATGATAAGGAAAATAAAGGTCCCGATGAAAATATACTGCTTGCGTCATCAGACGAGGAAAATAACACTCACCAAGAAGAGAACATAACACTTTGCGGGTGCGTTAATATAAGAGACGATCTCATTTCCATAGATGAAACAGTTGTTGGAAATGGGAATGAACTAGCTGATTCTGATATAATTGAAGAAATAATAATTAAAGAGTCTATTGAGAAAGAGGACGAATCCGTTTTGGAGGATGGCAACAAAGATACCGAAAAAGCAAATGAAGACCATGTATTAGAAAATGATAGATCACAGGATAATTTATTATGTAAAACTATGGAACCAGCGGGAAATAAGATTTGTGTTATATCTGATGTTAAAACATCCGTAATAGATACAAATAAGGTTTTAAGTGAGACTGATAATGGAAACGATAAATTAAGTGAAAAAGATGCACCATCCACATTATCAGTAGAGACGTAGTACTAAATAAATTTAATTTCTTTGAGTAGATTTCTGTAAGTCAAAAAATATTGTTGGTTGAGATAAAATCTATACTCATAACATGTTTTGATTGAGCTATATGCTGTTATCTGCATTTAGATAAATGCCTAATGTAACCGAACTCAATAATATGTAAATAACAAGATAAAACTTACTATTTTGCGACAGCAATAAATTATAACCGATTATTTAGCCTCAATTGAGCTAATTATTTTAACACAATATACGAAGTTTGACAAGAAATGACCATGGTGATCCGAAGCTTTTGGCGAATGAATTATCATGGGCATTATCAATTTGGCAATTATGACAGCCATCAAAGTATGTGAGTAACACAGTTTTGTCTCAGTCTTCAACTGAAATTCACAGAAAGCATTTGAAAGATGCGAAATGTCTGCAGGTTGCGGATGTCCGCAATGCCCTTCACCTCGTACCATGTAATTTTATTGTCACGTTATTGTTTCGTTAGTTGTCATTTGGCTGTCTATTTCCCCAGGCTATTTTCCTACAAGTAAAGCCTCAGGGTAACTGTGTAGGCTACAAGTTACTCTGAGGCTCTACTTACTTACTTACTTACTACTACTCTACAAGTTGTAGCAGAGCCAGACTGTATCTTGTAGGTCTTCACAGGAATCATTTTCATTGACTATTTGTCTCGAATTATCCTTTAATGGACTACAATGGGCTGAAACGTCTATGTTAATCCTTCGTAATCTCAGAATTTACTGCATACTTTTTTAAAATATCGTATACCTTTACTCTCCATCTCACCAAAATGTAATACAAGGATCCATTTAATTTTTAAAGTATTATCTGTGGTGCTTTGCAACTGGGCCTAACTCTTGCTGTTGTTTTTTTCTCAGTTATATCATATCTCTTCTTTTTGTCTTTCGCTTGCTGTGGAGAGAAGTAGAAATCACTTTTTATACTTTTCCTATTTAATTTCGATGTAGGTTCCAAGACAGTTAATCATTTTACTGGGACACACCGAGCTTAAGTGTTACTTGGATAAACCGACTTTAAAAATGAGTAGGCATTAAATTGGTCAGGTAAAACGAATGAAAACCTTAAGGGCCAGTCCAATGTTTCTGTGAATTTAAACATAAATTTTGGTCGAGCATACATTATATGACAAGCGTAACGCGGTGGATGTTTTCATGGCACTCGAAAATATACTTTAAAAGAACCTATTAAGAATCATTTTTATCTAAGTTACAAGTGAAGAATTATCGCAAACAATTGTGAACTTTTGGCAATAATCATAAAGTTTGTTGTCGAGTAATATTAAAACTATGCTTCCGCTGTTCCGTTTCGCCATAATGTGTTGTTATTAAATACCGGCCTTTGTAAGTAATAATAATATGTTTTATAATTGTATTTTTAAGTTATAATTTGTCGCCTTTAGCGTGGTTGTATATCCTGAATAGATATGATTTCATAAAAATTATAATTTGTATAAGCATACTACGTATTTTTATTTATATCTAATGTCATCTTTGTACTTACTTACATTAATATTATGGAAATATTAATAGAATTTGGGAGGATCATTTATTAAGATAATTAGACCTTGATTGATTTACAGCGTGTAACCTTTATAATCTTTTGCCATTTTAATTAAAACCTTTTTATATTAAACAAAGTTGTCTCTAAAGGATAAATAAAACATGGAAACGCCTGATGAGACCCTAGGGATATAACCTTTTTATCTTCTTCGTAAAATACGCAAGGATTTAAACGATTACGCATAGGGGTTAAATACTGCTGATGATTTGTAGTTAATGACATTACGATTTCTACTTACTAGCGTTTCTCTAGTATAGTGTGCTTTCATTAAGCGTATGTGCGGCGCAGACGACGGAATTACGTGACATTTGCGTGACGTTGGCGCAGCGGTGTATTGACAGATTGACACCAGGCAAAAAGCTGTGAGAACGCATCGCTTAAGTTGCGCAAGCATACGCTTATTGCAAGTCTACGGAGGAAACGTTTGTTAGTGCATTAAATACTAAGTAAATGTACTTATCATGACTCGAAAGTATTGATGATCTGATTAAAAATGTATAGTTAAACTTTTCTTATTCAAATAGACAAGCGTATTTGGAAGGCACAAATATGTCGCACGTCTAAATTAAAATTGAATTAATTAAATTCTATATATTTAATTGGTTTTTGCACTCGTTAATAGTCTATATGTTTTTTGTCTAAGGTGCTATAGAAAAGTTGTGACCATTTTTTGTCACACTTTTGTTTATCTACCCTTTGCTGTATATTAATATATCATGTCACGTAACCAATGTTTATAGTATTGATGTAATGTTTCCATTAGGCTTGTAGCCATTACTCATCATCATCATTGCTCATCATATACGAAACTTCATATTTTAGAGGAATTAAAAGTACATATCTAGATAATGGAAATTAAAAAGAAATGTATTAGATTTAATTTAAAATATACGGTAAAACCGTGTGTTGATTTAAAACGAAATAAAAGTTAATTGTCGTCACAACATTTATTTACAATATTTACAAAAGTCCGCTTTAAGTACACAATGCTTCTATCCTTATTTACAATTATTTTTTACTGCAAAGGTCATGTGAAACAGACGGGCCCAGGTGTGAACGTAAACTGGTGTTCAGCATCAGCGAAGGATAAAGGCTGGAAGTCGGTGATGGGCAGCCTGTCTGTTCGAGTCGTTTTAATCTCCAAAACTATTTGGCCTGTACCCTCCTGAAAAAAAAAATGTTTAGTTCCTCTTTGGATTCGAAATGTCGCAAGTTGTTTATTTACGTGTGTGTATCGGCTTTAGTACACGCCAATTTGCACTTTCCTAAGCTACTGTCCTTTTCTGTAATTCAATCCTTCTTTTATTCATCATCAATCAGCGAGTGGTTGTACTGAATTTTTTTTTCATTGGCGAGTGGTCACATTGTCAGTCTCTTTATCGCCGTGGTAAAATTCGGATGTGAAGGACATAAAAGGAAAGTATCTTAAGATATTGCGATTCAGTGCCGACAAATGTTTTCAAGCACTTACAGAAATTGTAAATAGCTTCATGCGCACGGAAATAGAATAGATATAGTTATTTAGTGTTACTGTTAATTTTATTAAGAAGGCTGATAGTGTGAAGTGTTTTTAATATAAATTAATACCTTGCAGTCGTCTTTTATTAATTGTGGTTCCCTGAACTCCACAGAATTGTACCCGAAAAGTTTGAGTTTGTTAACTCTGGTCAAATCTGCCGGAATATCGGATCTGAAACAAACAGTATGAAGTTATTTCGGTCGCTTTAAAAATACTTAATTGGGTTTTTAAAATAATTAAGTAAATAATTAACCTTTGTGGTGCTTTGGTGTTAACACAGGAGTATGTGAAGTTCTGTCTAGCTTTGGTTGAAAGTAATTTCAAGAATCTTAGCTGTATGAACCCAGATCCCTCTCGTTCGTATGTAAGCTGAAAGAAAGAACAATAATAACGTATAATTCTTAAATAGTAAAAAGGGATAAAGCTAGTTCTGCAAGATCTGCAGTTGAATAAAATTATATTTACCCTATATCCATTGTCAGATTGTGAGAACTTATGGGCGGTAGCTTCAGAAGTGAAGATCGTTGGTTCTCTGTCATCTGGGGGCAAGCAGGTGCTGTAGCCTTGACAGTACACTCTGATGGGTCGGCCACTGCTTGCACCACCACGGGCATCTATCCAATAGTATCCTGTAAAGCATGAAAAGGAAAGTGTAACAAAAAACATCAATCATCGAGAACCTTGTTTTGAAGGCGTGTAGTTTTAACAAATACAATAACGGGACATTAATTTATATTGATCCGCTGATTAGCCTTTTAACAGGCTTTTGCCCATCCCACTTCTTCTGAAAACTTAATTTAACACGAAATGACGTGATGCGTGTTTGCCGATCGAATCTCATTGAAATGGCTGGTAAGTACACTTTCCTATAATACATAGTATCAGCTCTCAGCTTTGCAAATGCTTATTTATCTTCTTTTACAAGAGTAGGTACTGTACCGTCCGTCATGTTGGCATGCGAAGATTTGAGGTCCCGACAAGACAGTCCTGGGCTGGTCCTTGCTCCGCGAGGACGTCTTGCTGTCTCTAGAGCTCCACGCGCTGCCAGTACACCCGTCATGATTTCTTTAACCCATTCTATATCTTCCTCTTCTGAAATAAATATACGGTTATGATTTTTATTGATATCTTTGCAATATGACAAGAACTTTCACGCAACACCACCTAGTCTCAAAATGTTTTATGAATACTAGACAACTGATAAATATACTTCTATATTTCTAAATACATATACATATATTGTAGATAGAAACGATGGTGCTCATCACACAGACATTTGTCCTGAATGGCATTCAATCTCATGAATCTGGTGTGGCAGTCAGGGACACTAGTCAAGACCAGTAGGCGTCAATTAAGGCAAGCTTTTACGTATTTGCGGGATTTTGTTAAATGCTAGTATTTTACCTAGCACTAAGCCAAAGCGGGTAATATAAACAATTGAGCGAAAATTATTCAGTATAAAATGTAGAAAGATCTTAACCTTCCTCGAAATTGTCTTCAGTCACAGATTCCATGGATTCGACACTGCGACGTCGACGAGTGTATGACGTGAAAAGTTCCGAGGGTATTTGCATGGGCGGAGCAGGTGGTCCTGGGGGTCCAGGAGTTCCTGGTGGTCCTTGTAATCCTGGTCTCCCTTCAGGTCCTGGTGAGCCTTTTGGCCCTAGTTGACCTTCAGGTCCTGGCGGGCCTGTGAGTCCAGTTTCGCCTTTCGGTCCCGCTGGCCCAGGAGGACCCTGAAATATTTATGAGTTAAGTGAGAAATTTAATAATTCTAAATATGTTATTCTACATTTTCGTTTAAAGTGTAGAATACTGAATATTCACAAGAATAGTGTAAATTACCGTGTCTCCTTTGGGTCCTGCTGGTCCAACAGGTCCGGGTAATCCTTGTTTGCCTTCGTCTCCTTGATCACCTTTTAGTCCCATTTGCCCTGTGTCACCGATATGACCCTTTGGGCCTTGATTGCCTTTGTCACCCTTAGTTCCTTGAAGACCGGCAGGTCCAGCTTTACCAGGCAGTCCAACAGGTCCGGCAACTCCCGGCTTTCCAACTTCGCCCTAAAATAAAACACAACATCATTAAAAAAAACTTAAAAAATCTTGACTATTGTTAAAATATGTAAGTTTAAACGACGTTTACTTACTGTAGGTCCAGGTAAACCACGAACTCCACGTTGCCCTTCCGGTCCCGGAGGACCAGTAGCGCCAGGTGGACCCTGTTCTCCAGGCAGCCCCTTAGGACCAATGTCACCTTTTTCTCCTGGAAGTCCTGGGTTGCCTTGAGTTCCTGCTGGACCATCTGTACCCTGTAATTTGTGATAGTAATTTTATACTCAGTATTCATCAGAATGATATTTAAAGCATTTACACAACAATTGCTTACAGGGCTTCCGGGCATTCCAGTTTCTCCCGGTTTGCCAGGTGGTCCTACTGGTCCTATTGGTCCCGGTGGCCCATTGCTACCCTCTGGTCCTTCTGGACCTGGTTCACCCTTAATACCTTGAGGACCAGATTCGCCTTGTTCTCCTGGAAATCCAGCAGGACCAGTATTCCCTTTAGGGCCTTCTGGTCCCGGCGATCCTTTTGGTCCAGTTTCCCCTTGAATTCCGGCAGGACCATCATCACCTTTAGGACCAGCAGGTCCTCTAGGGCCCTGGAAAGAAAATAAAGTTGAATAAACATCGAATTCACATTACAAGTATAGTTATCCAATTTAGTCTATTTAATAAGCATACCAGTTTTCCTTCGGGTCCTTGCACACCTGGTGGGCCTGGAGCTCCAGGATTACCAACGTTTCCTGGTTGACCTTCAGCACCGCGGGGGCCTACCTCTCCTTGAATACCTTTAGGTCCTCGAAGACCAGGTGGTCCAGCCGGCCCCATTTGCCCTGTAGCTCCTAGAAACGGAAATTAATATAACAGCTGGCAGGCTATTGTTAACGCATATTAAAGTAATTTTATTTGAATTTAGCTGTCGTACCTAAAGCACCTGGATCACCAACATCTCCTTTTATCCCCGGTTGACCTTTGATGCCTTGCGGTCCTGGAGGTCCGGTAGGTCCTGGAGGACCCCGGACTCCGTCAGTGCCTGTTGGGCCAGGAGGACCTATCTCACCCGGTGGCCCTTTATCACCGGGTAAACCCACCGGTCCGGCTTCTCCGCGTAGACCTTGTATTCCAGGTGAACCAACTGGGCCCTGGATGAATAAAATATTCTTGTCACTGTATCGCCGAATTTAATTTAAGAAATAAAGAGAATAGTAATTTTTTATCACCGTTTCTCCTGTTGCGCCTTTAAAACCTTTCTCTCCGGGAGGTCCCGCTTCCCCTTTATCGCCGTCCTCACCAGGAGGTCCAACTGGGCCTGGCGCACCAGCTAAACCTCTTGGTCCCGGAAAACCGTCTCGACCATTTGGACCTAAAAGAAAATAAATCATATAAGTAAAACCATTATTTTGAGTAATGTAATATAATAGTTACAGATACTTGCCTACTGGGCCTGGTTCACCAATTTCTCCCTTTTGTCCTCCAGGTCCGGGAGGTCCTCGTGGACCTTCGCGGCCTTGTGGTCCTTGCGGTCCTTCGTTACCAGGTTCTCCCGGCTCTCCTTTGTCACCTCTCACGCCTGGTGGACCCGCCGGGCCAAAATCACCTTTCGCGCCGGGTATACCCTTTGGACATGATCAGGTAATGTATTGTGGGATTTTTAAATAACAATAATATATCATTGAAAAAAGACTACATGTAACTTACAGCTGCTCCAGGCAATCCCGGTTCCCCGTTATTTCCCGGTGGGCCTGGTGATCCAACTGGCCCCGGTTTTCCTTCCGGACCCGCTGGACCGGGTGCTCCTTCTTTTCCGACTTCACCCGGACTTCCTACATCCCCTGGCGTTCCCGGTATTCCAGAGGCACCCGGTGGGCCCGGAGGACCAGGTTCACCTGTAGGTCCTTGAGGCCCTACTGGCCCTGAAGGACCAGTTCCACCTTGAGCTCCCGGTTCACCCTATTTGTATAGATATATAGCATATTAATTTAAAGTAACCATTATTCAAGTTCTATTCTTCTAAATATTGCTTTGCAGTCATTATACTTGCCATTGGACCACGTTCTCCTAGTGGGCCCGGTAATCCAGTTTTGCCATCGTTTCCGGGTGGGCCTATAGGTCCTGGGAAACCGCGGACACCTTCTAAGCCCTGAGGTCCTCTCTCGCCTGTTGGTCCTGGCGGTCCTGGTTGTCCTGTATCACCTTTAGGTCCTGGTGCACCATCTGAACCGCGGCGACCACGTGGTCCTCTGTAACCCTAAAATAATGCCAGTAAAACATTAATGAACTTGATTATATAGAAAACAGTTTAAAGAAAAAGAATATCTGACATTGTTATGAACCTACTCTTGGTCCAGAGTCACCACGATCTCCTTGTTGTCCAATTAAACCCTGTAAGAAAAAGAATAAAGAAGTTAAAATGTATTGATTCAGGTGACTTCAAATTAAATGCGAGGTTAATAAAATTTACCATTATTCCTTTTGTGCCTCTTCTACCTCTTCTTCCAGTAGCACCTTTGTCACCTTTTTCGCCTTGACTACCTGGATAACCTTGTGGTCCCTGTGGACCAGTAGCACCCTTTTCTCCTGCCTGACCTATAGGCCCTGTTTCACCTCTAGGCCCTTCCATACCCTAAAATAAATATGAACTAGTTAATTTCATATTAAAGTAATAATAATAATTTGATTTTGTTAAGTGTAGTTACTTTTTGGCCTTCGGGTCCCTCGATGCCTGTAGGTCCAGGTTCTCCAGTTAATCCTCTTTCTCCTTTAGGTCCAATGTCTCCTTTTTCACCATCGATGCCTGTGGTTTTAATATTTCGAAGTTACTATCAGTTACAAAACAAAGACACTATTTAAGTTAATGTTGAAGATCAAGTAGCATAGTAAGGTTACCTCTGATTCCTTTATCGCCTTTGTCTCCTGGTAAGCCCCTGGGGCCTTCATCTCCTTTCAATCCGCGACTCCCAGGAAATCCCAACATTCCCTATAAAATATATACATTTGAATGGTTCTGTTTGACAAGCTGTAAAATATTTATCGATTGTTACATACCTGAGGGCCCTGTGGGCCTACATCTCCAGGTTTTCCCTGCTGACCCGGATTTCCTGGTGTTCCTGGAATACCTTCTGAACCAGGTAGACCAGATATTCCGGGTTTACCTTGGGGACCCTGAAAATGATTCAGGTTTACATTATAAAATCATTTTGCTATACTCTGATAACTTAGTATCTGTAATTTTTTTTTTACATTACCTGAATTCCTGGGGCACCGATAGGACCTTGTGGACCCGACGAGCCCGGTGATCCAATAGTGCCTGGCTGTCCTGGCGGTCCAGGTGGCCCCGTTTGTCCAGAAGCCCCTTTTGCACCTTGTGGGCCCTCAAGCCCTGGTATGCCTGGATAACCTATCAAACCCGGGAATCCTCTAGGTCCCATGAAACCTCTAGGCCCCTAAAGAAACAGATTTAATTATTAGAAGTGCTTCATTTGTTATAATAACTAGAGTAAGATGTACAGTAGTTAAATAATTACCAATTCTCCAGGGCTTCCATGTGGTCCGGGTGGTCCGTCATCTCCTGGCGGTCCGTCTTGACCAGGTGCTCCTACTTCACCCTGGAGTCCCGCGCTTCCTCTTTCACCTTTGTCACCAGGCATGCCCGGCATACCGGGGTAGCCTTGCTCTCCTTTTTGCCCAGGAGCGCCAGTAGAACCTCTTTCCCCGTCCCGACCAGCGTGACCTCTGCGCCCTAATCTACCTGGTGGCCCTTGTAAGCCTCTAGGACCCGGCGGACCCTAAAACAATATTTATATTATTATAACTATCAAATAAATGAACTAAATGACAGTCAAAATTTCAACATACTGGTTCCCCCTGCTCTCCTTGTTCTCCCCTTGGGCCCTCAGGTCCAACATCTCCTTCAGGGCCGGGAGGACCAGTTAGGCCCATTGGTCCTTCTGCTCCGCGCATTGCAGCCTGTTAAGTATACGAAATAAGTCAGTACCTAGCTTGTGTATACTCGTATGTAAGCAGCAGTGACACTTTGATTTGGCAAGGATTTAAATATGAAGTGACGATTAAATACAAATATTACGTATTCATTCCCTAGTATCTGTATGAGACAGTCAACATACCATGTGTTGAGTAAACATCTGTCGCAGAGCCTCCGATTGTGCGTCGGGACCTTTGTCATTTCCAGATTGATGTAACTGTAAAATAGGTCAAATGAGCAAAGTAAAGAAATGTTAAAATTTTAATAAATATAGATTTAAATAACTAAATTGTACTTACAGGAATAACAAATACGTTTCCTGGGGCACCTGGAGACCCTTGAGAGCCTTCAGACCCTGGTTTCCCTGGATCTCCTTTCGGACCTCTCGGCCCTTGAGGTCCGGGTGGTCCAGGATATCCTCGTGGCCCCATATATGTTCCAGAACTGCCGTAGTCATAGTAGGTTTCAGATGAATCGTAATTTATTGTAGAGTTGCCCTGAAAATATATTTATTTGTAAAATCTTTTAGTACTCGTAGTTGTCGCTAATGTGAAAATATTGACTTTGAGATTTTAGTATTTTCATTTGTCTGAGATTGCAAATGTAATAACTGACAAAAAGTCTCGTTTCTAATAGACGCTCTTCGAATAAAAAACTAAAACCCAAGTTAAACAAAACTGAGGAGGCTTTTTTTAAAAGCCCAAAAAATGAGGTTAACACGTTATCTTACTTGGGAAGGTTCCGGCGGATGAGTGAGCCAATCGTCGTCCTCAGTGGTCGTCATAGGAGTGTAAGGCACCTCCGTAACGGTCACCATGGTAGTAGTCGCATCCGTATCGTCATCGTCACCCCGTTTAGACTGAAATATCGTGCGAATATTCTCATGTTAGATGAAACAGGGTTGTGTGACGTAGCGGTGTCATATGCGGTAGATATGTATTTAAGGGAGCTTGTAAAATTAGCTCTCTTATGATTAATTACAATACTTAGGTGAAAAAGTGTTGTTACTGTAGAACACACAAAAATTGAAACTTATTATAATTTACGTCTATTAAAATAATGTATTGTAGTGTATTGGATATCTTTAACCCGATTCTTCCAATATTTATCGTCCAAGCGAAGTCAAGAAGACGTGTAATACTAACTCTTGGCGTGGTTTCTTCTAGAGTATTCACTAGATGAATACCGAGTGGAGGAGGTGACGCTGCCGCTGGCAAGAAATCGTTGTCAAAACTACCAAAAATGCTATTTTCATCTGGAAAAAATATAAACAACTGAAAATAACGCCAATATTAAAACGGAGAATATTACATTCCTATTGGCAACGTATAAACTCATTTAAATTTAATCATGTAATAATTTTCGATCTCACAGGCAAACGGACCCTGTCCTGGCTTAGATGTTAACCGTGTACCTTTTCAAACAGACATATCTACCAAAAATATAAGTAATATATTTACGTAATTTTATTTACCGGAGTCCGTAGATGGTGCAAATTGATTGACGACAGGGTTAGCGCTGGATAATTCCCAGTCTGGGTGAGGTGTAGTTGCTCTCTGTGGCCATAAGTTGTCTGTTTCGTTTCTATCAAAGAATCTATTTCTGCTGAAAGTTCCGTAACGCCTTCGTGTATCATCGTCTGTGTTCGTGCCTAAGTTCGGGTGTTCTGTTGGAGTTTCTATATGTCTTTCAGCGTATAGAATAGGTTTGACTTCTGGACTGATTTGTGGTGCTGGTATTAGAATACCAGATCCAGATCCCCCACAGTCCGGAGCTATTGAAATACACATGTCGTATGCGGTGTCAGGTTTGTTTGAAAACTGAAGAATTTCGATGTCTCCCTGAAAATATTGGGCTTGTTAAGTTTTTGTAAATGTATGAAACAGTTTCTGATTAAAAAGTACCTGTTTTATTTAACTCGTGTCGAAAAAAAACTGAAAATCTTTTTACAAACGCCTTGTACTTTTATTCAGAAAAACAAGTTAGTTACGAGAAAAATGTTCGACTGTAGATTTTCTCAATATTTTTTCTCTCTTGGTGTATTCAGTAATTCAATTTAATCAATTTTCGTACATCAAATGTAAACTGCAATTAAAGGCCTACCTCATAGTACTGATCGGCTGTTATCTGTGATCCGACTACTAAGGCTCCAGCCAAGTTGAACGTGCTGCCTGGCTTCCGACCGAGTGGCAATGTTTCCTTCACCTCACAATCCAGAAGAAGTGTTGCTGAGTCGCCTTTTATACTTATTGCTATCCGATGCCAGCTGTGGATTATTACTTTGGTCAATTAAAGTTCAAAAATTAAGGGTGATTAATTGTTATGTTACCTTCTGATCTTTCAGGGTGGGGAAAAATAGTAGAAATCGAGAAAAAATAAACTTGAAACGATGAAGGCATTATGAGTGTGCTGAGATCCTACATCTTTCAATTCTCTTACAGAAGAATTTTATAAGAAACATTTAACATGTTTTTTTGAGGTAATTGTACAGACGTGACAGGATAGTTTAGGAACATCTTATTTTTTCAATGTTTCTGTATCAGTCAGCGAATTATTGATAGTCTTACTTTCCATCAGCTATGTCTTCCCTGAACGTGAGGAGCTCATGGTCTTCGGGGTCGCCCCTAGTGTCCTCGTAGTACAGTTCGATCAAGTTCCCCACCACCAGCTGGAGTTGCTCGTCGCCAGCGTCCGAGTAGAGAATGAATATCGGATTCTGTTCTGTTCCTGTTACAAATTAAAACGTTAAAATATGTCTTAGCTAGTTAGGAGACTGTAATAAAAACCTAGGTAAAAAGAAACTGTTTTTGGGCAGCCATTTTATTTTATAATTCCTTTTATTTTAAATAGAAAAAATATATTTTTTTTGTTGGAATTTCACTAAATTCGAATTTATTCCTTCCTATTTTTATATTTTACGGATCATTCAAGCATTGCAAACTTCTTTCATATTCACATTTTATATGAATGAAGTAAAAATGATTTTATTATATTACGCATAATTTCAATATTATTATTTCTTATGATCTCAGTTATTATTATTATTTTGTAATTTTATTAGTTATACGTATAGTCTCTTTTTTGTGTTTTTCTAGTTTTAAGTGCTTTTCTATTAATGTTTATTAATTTCAATGTTGGAGCACTCCCCATCTCGGAGGTGGGCGCTAAGAGTTGCGACACAGTTTTTTAATAACTAATGCGGCTGTTAACGCATAATTAATGTTATTCACTACTTTTTGTTCCAATAAATGTTTTTTTTTTTTTATTTTGATTATGTCTTACCTGGTATCCGCACAACAGCCATGATAGAGAAGTCTTCAGGGAATGTATTGTAGAACATGCCAGCCGCCAGTTGATGTAGAGTTGCATTTTCATTGAGGGTGTAAGATGTGTAGTCTGATTCTGGCTGGAGGGGTGACTGGCATCGCCCCGGCGACAGTGTCACGCCGTCAGGGAGCTCGTCGGTATCCCGGACCACCGACAGAACGTCAAAAATTTCTGTTTCATCTAAAAATCAAAATATAGGAAAAATATTACCGTAATTTATACTATCGATTCAATATTCATAGTTGTTATTAAAATCAAAACAAGATCAAATTCTTGTTTATTGTTTTACACTTTTTCGAAGATGACGACCAAAACTTTATTTCTTAAAATTGTATGCGTAGACATGCGTCTCGATATCGAAAATAAAACGTATTTAAACTAAACGAATAATATTTACTCACCGTCCCCGTTGCCCCCACTGAGTGCGCAAAGCAATAAAAGGAGAAATAATCCTTTTGTCTGTGGAGCCATTGCGGCCCGAATAAATATGTTAGGTGGTTTATATTTACATTCGGTCCCATCCCGGTGGGCGCGTTAAGGGGTCGGTTAGTCGGAGGCTGTGCCGTGGCAGCCTCTAGCCGTCTTCGAGAAGGCGGCTGGACATGTCGGCCTGCCGGCGGCGGCAGCAACGATACTGAGCCCCCGAGCCTTTGCCGGCCACATCACGTCGCCAATATACTTCATCGCATTGGTGTCATAATAATGAACCTTAATGAAAACACAGAGATCGTCAACCGTCTCTATGAAACCTAAATTGAAACAATTATTACACGGTCTGTAGCTCTTTATCTACAGTACGACCAGTCTGTCATACAAATTGTGAAATGTAGCCTAATTGAACTGAGTGAATTAGGTAAACAACTCATCAACTTAAGTCTAAGTGGAAGAACAAACTTGCAGCATATTAACGAAGCGAACAAATATTGTTGTTGAATGTTTGTTTTTGTAAAATGTTGTCGTCGCCTGGCTTGCTTGTATCGATTAAATAAGTAGGTACCTACCCGCAATTCGGCGCCAGCATCTGCCTAATAGAGATTCATAGGTTTTGCAACAAGACATTACCAATACGTTTTATGAATAAATCAAGAACTGCTTTGATAGATTGGAATGCGCCCTTTTTGGGTATAAATTTTAATACGAGTACATTTGTTAAAGGCAAAATAATCTTTTGTTTTCGTCTTTTAGCTCACAAAACAAACTCACGTTTGGAAACGGAAAGCGGACAATTTGATGGAATCCGGAGAGGACAAAAGGTTTATAAGTATATCTACTTAGCTAGATAGGGATAGACATGAGAACACTTGAGATAGGGACAAACAAAACAACGAAACTAAGTTTACCTCATTATGACAATAAAGTACGACACATATAGTAAGATTGTACACATAATGTGGTAAATGTGTATATGCGTACGCGTACTTCGTACTGGGCGCTCGAGTTTCAGAATGTTTGGGAACTTTTCACTAACTTTAGCTGACAGATTGCCTTGAGAAAATAGTAATTCCCGTATGGTAGAAACTGAATAGAAGCCTCCTTTTCGATGGCTTACTGTTACGGATATTTTAATCAGAATATTAACACAATGTAAACTAGGAAGCAGAAAGAAATGTCATTTTTTGTTATAAATCAATTTCAGGACGGACCACTTAAATGAATGACCATTCGTTTAAGTCAACAAACACAATATATCATAATATTAAACTCTTATTTCACAGTTATGTTTTCGATGATGAAATTTTTCTTTCTGGCCTCTGGACAATAAAATTGTATTAACTCGTTACATTTTCAGTCAAACTACACAAAGTAAACACTATAATATGCCTTAGAAATGTGAGCATGAAGTCGTAGTGGGCCCTTGTCGACGATCACAATAAAATCAAAGTACTTTACAAAGCTTTCCTCTCCCCACACTTTCATAAAACCCGAGTATCCCAGTATGGGTTTGACTGATTTTTAAACGCTGAACGATGTGTTATGTTGCACAATATGTATTTCGCTTTTCATTCTAATTTTTGTGTGCATGTTTTGTATTTGATATTATGATACTAAGTTTGTAGTTGATGTATGTGTTTGCCAGATTGCCAGTTCATTTTCACGATATTTGACTACCGGTACTTGAAAACGTAAACAATCTTATGATAGGAAATCTTAACCGTGCTGTGTCTTTTCATATACACGGTGATTTTTAGTCGTCTTACAAAAGCAGCCCAGTTCATGTATCCGACGTAAAATACCCCTAGGCGCGATTTTTTTTTATCATCAACTAAGATAGTAAGTACGAAGAAAATTAAACATGAGAAATCTGAAATATACTCTTAAAAATGATAAAAACGCCGCCGCCCGCGCCCCTCACCATTGTTACAAGGCTCGGACCGCGCTTGCAACAGAGCTGTGTTTCTAAAAAACTACGAATTACATCATAATATTGAATAAAAATTGCATTTAATTTTTTTTCAAATCACATAAATACCTATTTTTTTTATCATGAACGTGTTCTAGTCATTGGATACATGAACTGGGCTGCTTTTGTAAGACGACTAAAAAATCACGGTGTAGTAACATATTAAATAAATGAACGACTGATTTTTTTCAGTTTTTTATTTGATTTGGTGATCTTTATTGTTGTTTTACATATTTTAGCCGTGTTTAATTTTTAAACAGATTTTTTTTACAAAACACACCAAGATAGTTAACCTTTTTTAAGAGCTTAAACAAATCGAGTATAGTTAGATTCAAAGAGGATACTCTTAATGAAATTTTCCATTTGAAGATTACCTGCTTAGTTGTCCGAGCCTGTCCTTCACATACTTCTACTGTAGCGGTAAACAGAGCGTAACCACTTACAGTATTAAAAGTTGTGCCAGATTTCGAACGAGTTTTAAGGTAAATCTTAGCCAACTCTCTCTTAAAAGGTTGTTTTTAGGATTACGTACCCAAAGGGTAAAAACCCTTTTACTAAAGCTGCGTTGTTTATCCATCTGTCATCGGAGGTATCTCTGAATCTTGATAGATAGACAGTTGGAATTGTTGATACGCCTAATAATAACTATGTTACACTCATGCATTTTTATGGATAATGTTTTTTTCTTAGCCTATTTGTACGGAACTCTCAGTGTCGGAGGCTATTTCGGATTTTTCTGCCGGAAAGGTACAATCTTATAGTTATATTATTGCTGATGACCAATCTACTGGCAAAAGCACCATTAACCTGGTACTTTGTGGGACTAAGGTCCAAATTAGTCCATAGTACGTAGGGTGGCTTTGGGTGGCTGTCGGTCCAGCCATCCCAATCTTCAGAAGCGCAGACACCATTAACTTTTTCCATACTTAACGAAATCGGCGAAGAAGTTGCAAATTTAGGTACTTTTTGAGCTTCCCCAAAAGAAAAACGTGTAAGTGTTTAACGTTATGAACAAATAACTTGAAGTAGGTATTATAGAGAACATTGGCCTCATGTCTTATTGTAGAAAAATGTACATCAATTCAATTGACATGATTGGTCCGGAGCCATTTTAATTTCGGTTGTAAGATCTATGTGTCTAGTTCAATTGTTACTTTACGGATTATTATTAAAAGATCTGAAGATGTATTTATAACTGTGACTGCTTTGTCATAGCTTAAAAGGTCTGCACGGATTCTTTAAACTTTAATTTAGTTTAGCGAGTTTTTTTGTTTCAGAGCAACAACAATATTATATTTTAAATTATTTTGTAGTATGTTAACTAAGTAGAGAGTTCTCGCTATAAATCATTTGTTGATCTGTGCATTGTAATCTGAATCTGTACTGTCAATAAAAAAAAAGTACTTTATTTTTGAGCAAGAAAAAAAATGTTAAATATAAATATAATTGTATCCACATGAAAGCACCTTAGCCTTTGTTAGACTGAAATGTATGTTAGTTGTACTCTAAGAAAACTGATATTTATCGTGATAAAGACGCCAGCTGTCATGGTCGTTATTATTATAGACACTGCATAGCGAAGTGCTCGACGTTAGACAAATTGTTTAGAAATAACTCCAACAAGTTTTTTAAAAGAGCTAGAGCTCCGCGATAATCTAATGTACCAAGATAACTATATCAGCTTTCTTTGCTAAATATTCAATAACAATTAGACATTATTCTATAAGTAACTTAGTATAAGTTGTATGAAATATTTATATAGACAGAAAGAATGCCCTGCAATGGGACATATTCATGGCTAATGCTAAAAAAAGCAGTGAAACTTTGTTGTAAACTTTTCGGAACTTCCAAGCGAAATCGAAAAAAACGTTTTAAAGTATAACTGAACAAGAAAAACAAGTGAGAATATACATAAAGCTACTTAAGATAATTTAAAAGTAGTGTCGTAAACATTTTATTGCAGAACTTAAGCATACAATTAGAATAATTGCTAATAAATGCCAGCATATCTAAGTAGGTACTACTAGACAATTGGTGTTAGTACTGGGCAATACTAAGCATAGTTATGAGTCCATAGAATTGTGACCTAAATATGCAGACTGGGAGACCGAGGCGTAGTATAACGATTTACGATTGTATCTACATTTTCTACTTCTAATACAGTTGTTTTAATGTAACAGTGTTAAACGCCTGCAGTTATTTAAGGACATCGAATTTAAAAGGTTTCATACAATAATAACAAGTTTGAAGTTATTCAAAGTAAATAATAAATCTTTGTGTGTCACAAAACATTTTCGTTCTACTTGGACAGGAGACGAACCGATTATACGTGCCTTGCAGTTAGCGAGAATTTTTTTGGTTTTCGTAATATTCTTGAATGTATAGAGATGACAGTTTTAAGTAACTTGATTTATCGAAATGAATTGAAATTTCTATTCATTTGAAAGTTTTCTACTTACATTAACGAGAGTCGATATGCTACTAGGCTTGAGGTCTGGGTCGGTAAAGATTTTTTTTTACATCCAGTAACTTCCTATAAATAAGTATTTAATGCTCCTCTTTTAGTAAACCGTGCGTAATCCTAGGTACTAATATTATGTTCCCGTACAGTCATTTTAGATTCGTAACTGGCGGAGTCCCTGGTAGAATAAAAATAACCCTGCTCTTGCAATTAACAACTCTACTTCATTGAAATCGGCGAAGTCAATTATATTAACAGTCACAATCAAAACTCGCTCCTGTTTGAAACATCTGTTGCTAACAATTTCAGAATATTACAATCAGATATTTCTGTGAACAAAACACTGAAGCTTTTCAGTTAACCCCTCATCTAATATAATTACAATAAACCGATTTAATTACTTAGTGTTGAGGAGTTACTCTGGCGCCTTTGTAAAGGTGAGATTCTTGACTTTTCAATTAAAACTGGATTTGATTGATGCATTTTATTCAATTTGATTTTAATTGCTTTGATAGTTTTGTATTAAAAATAGGGCTTTGATCTTTAACGTTAATGATATTTGATGAAACCTTGTTATTAGAGCGTCGCTGTCTGTCTATCCGTCTGTCACCAAGCTGTATCTCATGAACCATGAGTTTGAAATTTTCATAGATAATCATTATATTTCTGTTACTGCTGCAACAAAAAATGACGAAAATCGAAGTTAAACAAGGATTGGTACGGTCACAAAAATGATGGTTGTTTTTTTTCGAAATCCTTTTATTTAGCTTATGGTAGAGTACAATTTCTTTATTTACAATAATAGTCGTTTTATACATATAAGTCAAACATACGTATATTTATTCACATTGAGACACTTTATAATTTTGTTTTCACGTATTCAGGGTGAGTTTCTTGAAAAACTTTTTCATTTAATAATGCTTTGTATACTTTTGAGACAGTTGGGTACTTGCTGAGGTCTGGTGTAAATCTGAAAAGAAAAAAAAACACGTTTGAATTAAATTTTATGTCAAATAAAACTTGTTAAGAAGATGAATAGAGAAATGAGATTTTGTTTAACTGAAGTGAAAGGAATTGAAATATGAAAATGAGGTTTTTTGAATACTTGTGTAATGGGCTTTTTTTGGCTCTAAATTTTAGCGATATTTTGGGTATTTACAATTTATCTGACTGCTGGTTGTAGGTTTTTTCCCCTCCACTATCTATGCTACCAAAAAGTAGTATAGATAGTCATGGTGGTATATCCAAATGTCAATATAACTTTGAAACATTTTATTTCTGTAAAACGACGTCGTCTTCAAGAAATGTAACCCTTGCGTCGTGGAAGTTTCTCAAACATATAATACACTACTCTCATAACTTTTATACCTCGATACAGCATTATACGTCTGCGGCACCAGACACAGGTCAGCTATGGTGATCTGGTCTCCGACACAGCACTTCCCCGCTGACTTCCGAAGCAACTCCTCAAGGGTTAGCAAGCCCCGCTCCGTCCAGTACTTGCTAAACTTCAGGTATTCTTCCAAAGTGCTAAAGGATCGTTTGATACCAATGTTCTGAAGCGGCTGAATGCCCGATACTATGGTCTATATTTTAAACATGAATTAATTACTTAACTACATTTTTCAAACATTTTTCTTAAAAATTTATTTTGTGGCTTTTAAAAAACCAGCCAAGCGGGAGTCAGTAACTTGGGCATAAGCGTTTATTCGTTCAGCTGAAATCCATACATTTTTCTTGATAAGAAAGCCGGGATATACTTTTTTTATTTCCTGAGCAACGGCCAAATTGTAAACGGGCTCCCGAGCGATAACTAAACCCATCAAACACACCAGATAATTATAGGTTTTATGGTAACTGTGGACCCAGAGATGTACGGTCGGGAGAAATTAAACATTTAACACCTTTAAAATGGGGGCAGGTAGAACCAATTAAATTAATTACATAAATTAGAGAAAGGTCACCCAAAGTTCTGTGTTCTCCGTTTTTATGATCACCTACGTCATATTCTGTCAGCCCCTTAATAAAGTTAGGATTTATTTTATTTAACTTACTTGGTAATGGGGACCAGTAAGCTATACTAGAATAAATATAATGAAATTGAAAAAGTTGAAGTGAAACTTTCTCGATTGAGTCATAAAAAGATTCAAACAAAAAGTTTGATATGTATAATACAGTTTTCATATCAAGCTTTGTCTTTAATGCGAGTTTACTTTTATCAGAAACATTTCTTAGTTTCTATAATATGTTAATTATGTAAGTTATTCCCTGGTAATGGTATCAGTTGATAGGATTATGATCCTATGATCCTAAAAATGGTGTAAATGTACTACAGAATAGATCGATATTTATCATCATGCCTATTAGCTTAGAATCATCTAATGCTGGACACAGGCCCTGCTCTTGTGTGTCCTTTACGTCATTCAGGTTTTACCAGTAAACTGAACCATATCATAAAGCCAAGGCTCTCTCGGTGGTTTCTGAGTCCTAAACTTGCACGTATGGAAAAGAGACTCAGCGCCGTTTGTGCACTGTAAATTGCATCGCTTTAAGACGGGGTGGTTGGTCTTTCATGATCATTACTGCATATAATGTAGCTGTACGGATAGCGACCGCTGGGCAAAGGTCACCACACCATGAGAGCTAGCAGAAGCATGGCGTCACTGAAGGCGGCTTACAAAGCGATGTCAGGACGATCTTAACGCTTACCGCGTTGGCTGGTTCCTTGAGGCCCAGGATTGATAGTTGTGGAAAAATTTGGGGGAGGTCTTTGCCAAGCAGTGGGACACAGTAGGCTATGTAAAAAATATATAAGCAATATACATTTGTACAAAGAAATACCTCACAGATCTGTCTCATTTGTACTCTCTCCATCAAAGTGCCGGGCATCAGGGACGGCTGCGGTCGAGATTCCTCCAGGTACTGCACGATGGCCATAGACTCCACCAAGGTCTCATTATCTAGGTAGAGAGCATGCTACTTAATATAATGTATAAGATAAACATACACTATGTAATATGTAGATATGCCTATGTCGAAACCGTTTTCCATGTTTTTTTTATGAATAATTGGTTCTTAAATACACATGAATAGCCCGTTCAATATGTCATTAAGAATCCTAATGAAACGGTGACGTAAATATTTATGAAGAATAATTGACTGTTTATTATAAGTCAATAGTTGACAAATTGCTTGTTTGTATCTTAAGTTGTTATCTACGGGCAGTCGTGGAAAACTGCCCCTCCTAAACGGTAGCGTAGTGTTTGGTCTACCTTTACACTTGAAAAAGCCCTACTAAGGCTAACCACGTCCTACAACACTATTATATGGTTGTGGAACAATCACAGCACAATACATGGCGTAAAGCAGCATCTCTCTTCCATGGCAGCTGCCTCTTAGAAAGATCTCGTGGTTGGTCTTCAGATCTGGTGAGAGGTCATGTTGTGAGACTATTTTGTTTATTCCGATAAGAATTGCAAAACAAGAAAAATCTTGAATTACATAGAGTATGCTAAAGATAACTACATGAAGAGAGCCACTGATATTAACAGAAAAATGAGGAGGATTCATAATTATTGGGGAACAGTTAATTCTCGCGTACGTATTTCTTGGGATGCCTAAGAACTCCGTGAGTTAGGTCCGAAACGAAACTAGTCGACCGAATCCGATAAATACCCGTCAGTAAACATTTCTTAAACAATTATCAAAACTATTCATTATTCAAGAACATTTTAACACAAAACAAAACGCAATCGAAATAAGCATGATTTTTCGAAATCAGACGATCAAAGCAAAAGCAGCAGCCGTGAACTTACTCTTAAACAAATGAATACACAATAAATAATTATTCATCCACTTCAATTAACTTTGATTCGATCCCGAATCGATTAGTTTCTGTTGAAACTACACACCATTTAATTTGTTAAAAGGTCTCACTATCAATTGAACCTCTCTAACGCTGTGCTTCTTGAACGGGCCCAGTTTCTCCAGAATACAGATATTTAACTCACTTAATTCGTCTTCTATTTGATTCGCAGGTACATTAAGCGAACTTAAGATATTCCTCCAGGCGGAAAGTATGAGCAAATAAGCCTGCCCAATGGTAAATTATTTTCGTAATATTGTCATTTTACGATACAATTTGAACTCTTTGCAGTTAAGCTTAGATGAGGTTCTTCTTTGGCATTTCGTTCTCGTTTTCTGTGCCTAGTTGCTTTGATCATCGTCCCGAAAGCATTTATCGACAAGTGCTGTCAATATTGGTGACCGCACTAGTTTTGTGACTTAATGTACAAAATATTAATATAAGAATTTATTGGTCTACTTTATTTTTTCTAGAAAATATTGACGTAAGTAGAGTTTTTATTAGGTAAGTAGAGTATTACCTGAATATAGACTAGGCCTTTATTAAAATACGTTTCGGAGTATTTTCTGCTTATTCACACAGTAGGTGTATCTAAAGATACCAATATGTAATTCAAAAGAAAACAAAAATAGATACAAAACAAACTAGACGACGCAAAGATGTTAAATTTAATGGATTCTAAATTGTTTCCAATTTATTTCAACTAATGAAGTCGTTAACGTTAGTGTCGGAGTAATTGTTAAAATATTTTACAAACATCCCTCAATTTAGACGTGGCTAGTTGAGCAAATAGTTGAAACACAAATATTTATTAGCAGCCATTACACATCAGTTTGTAGGATGCAATGACCCAAATAGTTTTCAATTCAGTCACACTTATAGGGGTCCTTACTATAAGCGTGTAGTATTACTAAACATAATTTACCGAATTGTGCTGTATGAATTAAAAACCTTAGCAAGCGTGATGTTTTTGCAAGAGCTTTCATCGACTGGAAACGAAATTTCATACCCGTACAGGTGCTTTCCATGGCTACTAAAGTGTGTGCCTTAGTGAATGTAATTCGCAGTTCCGTAAAATATTGTTCCGAAAAAGTATTGTAATTCAATTGTAAAAAAATATATGTTTTCATTGCTGATAAAAAATACCAATATAGCGAAGATCAAGATGACTGCATTTCAAGCATAAAGACGCATATTCAAAATATCATTATAACGTCTTGTTTTCCTATACAGAATCCATTGAATGCCAGTCTGATTTACACTTGACCAGTTTTTCTATGTGCGATGTGTCGCCATGTTTATTAACGGAATCGCAGAGTTATTGACCGAGGCACTTAACAGACGGCCGGCTACGCAAATCATATTTGATTGTAACAGACTGGACGGATCGCGACTCCGTTTGAATATTTAATATTGAAGCTTTAGGCCTAACTCCACGTAAAGAAATTAATTATTTGTAGCTTTATTTTTGTGTTTTTAATTTAAAGGGTTGATGTAAGATATGGAAAACTGCCTAAAGGTGGAATGTTTTCCTTTGATATCAACATTATGGATTAATGATTACTTAAATACTACTCTTCAATTTAATACCTAATGGGAACTAAAATAAAATAGAAAACGTTACATAATAAGTATATTACTTTAGGATAACACTAACTATCCAGACCAGCGTATCTACGAGTATTTATGAAACATTTTGAACATATTTAATCCCAATTTATTTACCCCTCCATTACCTACCACACAAGGGTTTACAAAGTATTAGATACTTTATCATTGGCTTTTAATCTAAGCTTAACCGCTTACAGGCCGTAACGGGACTTTAACGCCGGCGATAGAAAATTATAGGGGTGTATAGATTAGCGGCTAATGTCTGTGATGGCGTGTGCTAAACATTTACTTATCAATTTGTACTGAGTTGCTGTAAACATAAAGGTTACTTTGAAAGTACTCCATTAGTAAAGGTAGGTACTATGTAAAAGTAAAAAAGCTTGATATTATAAACGACTGTTATTTTTTAGCAGCATAATTGATTTGGTAGTCTTTATTGTTGTTTTACATTGCTTTTTTGTCGTTGTTTTATTTCAAACTCACTCAGGGCAGAGGTAGCCACGTTCTACTTCAAAACTTCTATCTTCTCAAAATAATCTTTAGAAAATACCTAATGCTTATTACTTACATCACACATGAATAAACATTGAAAAAAGATTATATTTACATCTAATTTCAAAAGAACCCGATCCCTCTAACCAATTACTTATTTATGGATGCTAATTAAACAACTTTCTGAGACACGTTTCACTCTTCCTGGACCTGAGTGAGCCCCTAGGATGCCGTTAGCTTCATATTGCCTGTACTTAGCCATATGTCGCTAAGTCTAGATTCCAATACATCGGTGACGTCAAATTCCAGTATTAAAATTAAAGCTCGTTCTGAGGTTTTATGATTAGCTGTTATAAAAATGATATACTGATTCCGTTATTAATGGCCTATTAATGATTAAAATATAACTCTGTCAAGAACGAAATCATAATACCTTGTAGAATGTACAAGGAATTATTTTTGCAAAACAATAAAACAAATTTCCAAAAAAATAAGTAGGTAGGTGCTGTACCTACCTACTTATTTTAGGTAGGTACAGCTTTTATTGTTATTATATCAAGAAGAACTGTCTGTCTTTAAAAAAAAACATGTAGCTATCATGTATATATATATCATCATATATGCGATACACTTTCGTGAATTACAAAAAGACAGAAAGCGGATTCTTAGTAATTTACCGTTTGGATTTAGAATCCTAATAGAGTAGGTGTTTAATATACATTTGAAGGCCCGAAACAAGAAATTTGAAATCACGTAAACTTGCTTTGAGAGGTGAGTGAGTATATTTAATAAGACTCTAATCATAAAATCTAAAAATACGTCAAGAAGCAGAATGTGATATTTTTATAAATTATTCTTTATAATCGTAATTGTGGTAAGTTTAGTACTAACAACAAGTACGGATAGAGGAGTGGTTGATTTCCCCACGCCATAAACGCTCGGTTTAACCCCGCGTAGTACAAGCGTTTGTGTGATCCACGAATGAATGATCGTCAGTCTAAGTATCTTTGGGCATGTGACTTGAATGTTTGTGAAAACGCTGGTACGCACGAACTAAATTCTTTAGTTTGGGAATCATATTAAAAACATATACCCAAAATATTATTTTATTGTTGTAATAAAGCTCAGCTTCTATCAGCATACACATTGTACTTGTTAGAGAGTCGGCTCTATCTTGTAGTAATCATATAGACCTTGTAACAATTAGCTGTAATCCAACGGATTAGGTTACGTATCATATTTTCATCTCTGACTAAAAGTTTAATATCTTAACTAGTGCGTCGAATAAAATTATAAAACTACTAGCTGTTGCCCGCGACTTCGTCCGCGTGGTTAGAAGAAATTGCGACTATAACTTGAGATTTAAACAATCCTATCTCTCAAGTTGGATCGAACTGCACATGGTGTGCGAATTTTATTATAATCGGTTAAGTGGTTTAGGAGTCCATTGAGGACAAACGTTGTGACACGAGATTTATATATATTAAGATTTATTTACTTTTTAACGTCAATCTAATGAACTTGTGTAAAATTGTTTTTAAATCAATATTTTTATATATTTCTTATTTAGGTACACGTATGTGTACCATGAGAAGGCACAGCTTCAATTTCCTCCTTTTATTTAACCAGGCCTATGGTTAACAGAAATAAGGAGTTTTTTGTTCTATAGGTTCTTGCCATCCAAATTGCAATTGTGTCACTATCAGTTAAGCGTAAACAGACAGATAGACAAAGTTACTTACACCGTACACTCTTACATTATTAGAACTGATTTTATACAACTTTCGGGGAACCCTAGGTAGCGAGACAAACAATATTTACATTCTACCCGATTAGCATGTTTCGAAGTATTTCGCTTAACATATTCAATTCATTGAGTGTATTCAACATTAAAGTGATTGGAAAATATCTTATAGTGAGCTATTTTGTATTAAAACTATTGTATCTTTTTCAAGCACTACATAATATGTAGATTCAATTTCATGACTGTTTATTTTAGTGACAATACAAAACATTATTTAATAATCAGTATTCCTTCTTCAAGCAGAAACGTTATTAATTTTCTGATACTATGGCCACTCATTTCCGCTACGCCCTAAAAAACAATATATTTCGTTACATTTTTCATACAATGTTTGTCACAGAAAGATGTTTACACGGTAAACAGTGATTTTCTCCACAAATGCCGCTCAAGCCGGATATTTAAGGCAAAAAGGTTCATTTTTGATTATGACTTTATGTGAGGTTGGCAGAATACCGTCAAATACTACGTTTTTTAGGTTTATCGAGTAAGAGGGAAAATATGAAAGCTTCGGAAAATGTGTAGAGCTTTTTTGATCGTTGTTATGTCGCAAAATATGGTTGTATACCTTAAGTTGAAGGATACCGTTTTTCAAAATGAACGAATAAATCGGTGTAGATATAACGTATAAATATGTGAATTAAGGATTTAAATTTGTACCCTTTGTTGGACTCCATATAAGACTATACCCACAGTAGAGTCAGCTATATCTCTTTCAGTTTGTTTATTATGTCCTGAATTAATCATAAATAATCGTTTAACCCCAAAACATTTTATAATCAGATTCAAATCTTTACTTATGACCAGACTATAATTCCCCTCCTCTCCGAACATCTAAAGCCAAAATTGAGTTACAAGTACCTCCCGTTTACGCAATACGTGTTAATGACGTAGTTATCAGCGCAGGCAAAGTGCACTCCATCGAGACAAGAGGGTATTGTGCCGCGGCGGTGACATCAGCGAATATTGAACCAAATATGCATGTTATAACAAGGCACAATCGACCTAATGCTTGATAAACGGTTGTTGACTGGACGTGATTAGTTTGATGTCGAGTGATGAGTAGTGATGAGTTGCGATGATGTAATTAGTTGGTCGTGAATTGAGTGGCGTGGAATTGCGATTTCATGGGTCGTGATTGTTGGATGGTTAGATTGTTGTGTCTATTATGTATGGTTGTCATATTTGATGTTATAATTAGGTGTTGTAGTCTTTTGTGTTTCGCTGTGTGGATAGTAAGTGGACAAGTTGCTTTTCTTAAATATATGGGAGATAGTTGGTGAAATTCGTTCTATTTTAAACTTTCAGATACCATTCTCCATCTTTGTTCAAATCAGTATTATTAATACAAGTCAGAAATCCTGTCAAATCATCAGAATTAAATGTGACGTTCACGGGTAACTGATTTTTTTGCTGATTTATAAAAAAAATGCAAAGAATGATTCAGAAGAAATTTATCCCGATGCAGGGACAACAAAAGGCATACAAATTCTAATTCGAGATGCAAGTCCTTCACATTAAAACAAAATGTCCGACGAAAGCCATATTATAAGCAACTGAGTACGAGGTCTCCGCATCTATATTTTTATTGTTCGGTAATAAATGTATAATGTTTTGGGGTAGAAGTAGGTCAGGTGTAAAGGCTACACTGAGCCGGCATCGGGCACGTAGATATCCGACACAGTCAGGCTTTTGTGCACTTCACTTCAACATGTATAGACTTATGAATAGAATATAATTTCAAGAATCGTATGCTTAAAATATCTACCATTTCCTAAAAAGCAAGATAATTTGGTGAGGAATAGTAAATTATAGGAATCTTCACATGTGTGAAAAGAGAGAAAGAGAAAACATCAGGTTTATAAGAAAATATTTCAACGGGTTTGATCCAATGATTGCAGACTTGGTTAAAAAGTAGAAGGCACTAAAATAATAACGTTTTTGATATAAACATACTAAAAGATTCACTTTTTCATGTTCAGAATTGTAATAAGAATCTAACAGCTTAATTATTACTAATTAAATGAATGGTTCATATGTACCATAGATACTTATATCGAAAGGTCAACGGCAATTAAATCTGTCGATGTTTTAGCGGGCCTTTAACATCCCTAACCAATGATCGGAATATAGAAAGTGGATTTGGAAGTCAAGTGAAGCAGAAACTGGTCGAATCCCTTCCCACGACACAAACTAGACTAAGTGCTTTCTAAACAGAGATTATAAAGAACTGTAAGTATTTAGAAAATTAAATATATTTGTTTAAGTTTTGTTGAATTTCAAAATTGGTTTTTATTTTTGTTTTATTTACAGGTACAATACATATATCGTATCTAAACAAATTTCTTGTACCTATCCTGTATACTAAAACAGCCTATACTAAATCACAATGACAATTTAAATTAACAGCCAACGCACTCCAAAAAAGGGGTGACATAAAAACCTGAATATTTTCCTCGCGTTCCATTTTTGTGAAATCGAGCAAATTGGTGTGTTAGAAGCTTTTATCGTCGAAACTGTGGATATGGGCGAATGACGTTATAACACACGAACGAAGATGTAACTATTGGGGCCTGCCACCAGGTCTTTAAGTCATGTTATTGCAGTGGAATTGAGACGGTGCACTTCAAAGAGCGGCGGCTGTCTTTCTAGGTAGGTAATTCTTATTATTTAATATAATAATTATTAGTACCTTTTTATTGATTCACTAGCTGTTGCCCGCGACTTCGTCCCCGTTTTTTTTTACATTTTCCCTTGTATCTTCGCTCCTATTAGTCGCAGCGTGATGGTTTATAGCCTAAAGCCTTCCTCGATGAATGGTCTATTCAACACAAAAAGAATTTTTCAATTTGGACCAGTAGTTCCTGAGATTAGCGCGTCCAAACAAACAAACTCTTTAACAATATATTAGTATAGATTACTTGCTTAATAGACATTTCTGTCTGTTGCAAAATATGGAACAGCAGTTTTAGCTTACATATAGCTTTCATTCCATGTTTGAAAATATGTTGCAACCTTAGTTTATCGAGAATTCCTTTACATTTAACTAGTAAGCTATTTAATATTTCTACTGAAATTTTGCATTACCTGACCGAGAAAGTTGTGACGTGTGAGTTTCCAGTTAAATTTTCATAGAATTTCACGATGTGCATTTGTTTGTCTGAAACGGTTTCAAAATATTTATGTCAAACTGTACTTTGCACAAGAATAAATGTTATAAATTGTGTTGAAGATGTGTCGTTCATATTATTTTAAATATAATACAACTATTCGTGTCCAAAAAGTATTTACTAACACAGCTTCAACGCCTACGTGATTAAATCATAATATTGGGCAGCGGAATCTTTTGCAAAAATGACTTATTATTTCTTTGGCCTAAGGGAAATTACCTCTTGGGCCTTTTGGGATATTGTGGGCACAATCAACCCACAGATATTTACAGCGAAAAACGAATGACATATTATTATGTTCTTCACAATAGAGAAGTATTTTTTTTCACCCCTCACCTTTACCGAAAGCGCTGTGGAAATATGTTTCTGTCAAATTAATTTTCGAGATTTATAGTTCAGTACTTTTACCCATTACTAGGTGATGTAATTTTTTTTTTGGGAAATAGTACTTTTACTTATAATAAACTACAAAATTCACGTTTATGTATCAGTAAAAGGTGTTTCTCTACTTTCTCTTAACTCTGCAGTTAGCCCGAACGCAGGCTAAACTGCTACCCGGATTTTTGGCGGTGTTCCAGCCTCCAGCCAAAAATAAATACAGTACAGTAAGATCACTTAAGTCATTCTAAGACAACTTACAGGAAGTTATTAACATTTATAAAACCCGCTTTCATGTTCCATAAAGGTGTAAAGTCATATTTGGTATACATAAATAGAACTTTCAAGTAGGTCTGACACATGATTACGTATTTGCTATTCATGAATGAAATAAAACCGTACTGTATTTGTTGTAAAATTGTTCTCAACGCCTCTTATTAAGTGTCGAGTGTTTTGTGAAATGGTTTCTTGAAGAGGGTGAAATGGGGTGTTAGAGTTTGTGTGGAAAATCTTTTTCCAAGTGCGTAATACATTTGATAATATATAACATTGGAACTTAGGGACAAGTTTCACGAAAACAAGACGATATTGAAGAGTTTGTAAATATCGTGAAAATTCATTGCACTTGTGAAAGCCTTGTTCTAAACTTGGCCTTGCTTTTTTCATTTAGATGAATACTTTTTTATTTGTCACTTTTTTCTTTTTTATCAACATATCATTTTTAGCGTTCCGTATTCAAAGGGTAAAAACGGAACACTATTACTAAGGCCCCACTGTCTGTCTTTCTTTACGTCTATCAGTCATCAGGCTATGATGACTATCATGAAGAGGCTGCAAAAATTGTAAAAGGCAATGCATTTCTGTAAATGCTATAACAATAAATATTAATATAACAAAAGAGGTATTGTTTCACCTCTCTCTCAGCTGCCACGGTCATTAATTTGAAGGGTGATCCACTTTAGCCTAAAAAGTTAAAGTACACTTTAGAATTATCAATATCAGTTCAGCAAACGTTACGTTTTTCAGTGTAAAATGATATCAGACATCGTCAATTCTCAAAATAGACAACCATTAATGTCTGTTCGTCAAGTGTTTCTAGTGACTCCAATTGTCATTTGTTACTACGAATTGATATGCTGACGTCATCAGCAACCGTCGAACTCTCAAATATAACAGAACCCTACAGACTTTATTTTTTGCGGGCTGATCGTGAACGCGATCGGTATGGGCTTTAAGCGCATAATTGCGCCATTAAACTTTCGAGCTGGTTGTTAGTTGTGTGCACTCTGTTTTTTCTAAAGATACTTTGCTCGTTTAAAGGACTATCAAACAGTCAACGGGCTTTAAGTGTAGGTATATTTATTGAATCCACGGATATCGATCCCCTCTTCGGGCAAACATTGTTGTGATCTGCGAATGTTCTGTGTTCTGATTCTAGGTTTTAAAGGCACCTAGAAACAGAACAAGCTCGACTTAAATGTTTGTTACATCAGATCATATTTTTCTTTGGGTCTTGTACCTATCGTTTATGATAGACTATTTCAACTTGAAGTTTTTAATTTTAGGATTAAACGAACAAACTTTATTTTAAAAGTCTCCATCTTAATTGCTCCTCATTCCATTTGGCAGTGGAAAACACAGTTCAAAGTTCATTTTTCTTAGCGTTCTTCGTTATTTCAACTGGAAAGACTGGTAATTAAAGAATTACATGGTGGATATCACTTGTCTATCCGTCACTTACCTATGACCAAAGCTGGTACTTTCTGTGCAGGGTTGATGGCGCGGTACTGCTCGGTACCCTGTTGCTTTGTCTTCACTATGTCCACTCCTCGCTCTTCGTAAGGGATGTTCTTAAAACGTAGGGCTGCCCTTACCCTCCATGAGCACGAAGACTGCCAGAAACCATAGAGAATTGCACCGTTCTTGGCCTTTAAAAGGGGTCGAAGCCGTTTTGTGTTAAACAAGTTGCATCTTGGACTATTTCTCGTGGACATAGTCTTTGTATTTATCTGAAGTCTCAGCTACCTACATATAATGTGTTATTTTCAAAATTTGCCCTGAATTTTGAGCGTGAAGATTGTCAATCATACATACGAATTCACAAAGCATGGTTTGTAAAATATTTGTGTGACGAAAATATTTAGGTGAAACGTGGTTTAGAAATAAAAATAATTATCTGAATTCGTTATGTCAACGCTAAGGCAGAAAAAGAAAAAAATATTAATCCTTGTCAAAATGTAGGATGTATGAAAAATGAAACCCTCTTAAAATGTATTGGTATTTTGGCTTAAGTACTTATAGAGTAGAGCTATCATTACTCATATTCAAACATGTCATTAGCCACCCGTTACATACAAAGATGCTACATAAAATATTGCATAGTGAAAATGCTTAGTTCCAACAACGAAAGTGAAATACCTACTGGTCGATATTCGTGTTTATTACTACTTTTTATATTTACGTTGCAAAAATTTGGCTTTGAAAATGATTTACTATTCGGGTATCCGAATGTTGAAAAGTACGAATAAAACTGTTATATAACAAACTAGCTGTTGCCCGCGACTTCGTCCCCGTGGGTAGAAGATATAAGTTATGATTTATACCTGCCCTATTTTTTTCACATTTTCCTTTGTATCTTCGCTCCTATTAGTCGCAGCGTGATGGTTTATTACCCTAAAGCCTTTCTCGATTAATGGTCTATTCAACACAAAAAGAATTTTTCAAATTGGACCAGTAGTTCCTGAGATTAGCGCGTTCAAACAAACAAACTCTTCAGCATTATATATTAGTATAGATATAGATTAAGAAAAACAAAACGTCATTGAGATTGTTCCACTTTCAAACCAGTTTTGAGGTTAGAATTTGTTATTTATCAGAGTAACAATGCAGATACATTATGACAGGTGTGGTTCTATCTAATATCATTGTACAAACATTAGCACTGTGAAGCGAGATCATCAATCAAATGAGATTAATTACTGTTACTGTTGTTACCTATAATTGACGAGCAAATGATTTAGTCAGCGAAGTACCAATCCATGTAGGTCACACACATTAGTGTTTCTAACCTCTTTTTTATATACCTCGAAATAAAACTGTGTAAAAACACTTACCATGTTATCGTTGAAATGTTGTATTGATGCAAAAACAAATGTTGTTTGTTATGACAGCTCAACTAGTTAACTGATAAGGATAGTATACACCGTTTGTATCTGTGATAACACATCTATCACAATATTACTCGCACAAGCTAATTTTAATTGCAGAGTTATGGTGTAATTATATCATATACTTTAAGAGTTTTATTTTGTAGGTGATTTAAATGTATATCTTTAGTATCAAGGCTTAAGTTTTTTTTAAGTATCTGTTGCTATCGATTCCGCAAGTTAGTACGCTGTGAATCAGATAGATGTCGCTCTTTTCAGTATTTTATGGCGGGCACGTTTGAATTTGAAGATGGAATATAGAATAAAACATGAAAGCTGATATACATTTTATTTATTTACATATATAATGGCAATATACGTAAATATTTTAATATTACTATCATATTATTATTCAAATACTTTTTGTTTTAAAACCTTACAGACACAATATATTTGGAAGTATTTAATTAGTTTATTATATTCTATGGAATATTAACAAATAGGTTTATTAAGAAGACATTAAGCATTGAAATTATGCGTTCGTGAACAAAAGTATTTGTCCGCAGTCAACTTACTTAATATTATTCGATTAACATACTTATTGTAATATTGTTCTCTAATGTATAAACAGTCAATACAATTCTTTGTCATAAATAATTATTCACTACCAGACAACCATCTAGAATGATAATGATTTGGTCATTTTATTGTACTATTCAGCATATTTAAAAATAAAACATATATACCTCCTTTTTTAGGAGTCGGTTAAAGAAGCCATCAAATATCGAACGCGCACTCAAATTCAAGAATATCAATATTCATGTTCAAGTAACAAAATAAAACTACCGTAGAAAGTGCTTGAAAATTACTTCGTGCATATACAATGCATGCGGTGAAGTTAATTGTAAAAAATACTCAAAAAATCGTTGCGAAGTAAACAATACTGACTAATGACATCCAGCATTACTTATTGCTTTAAATACACATTCCATTTTAATATTAATGAGACATCTATCGCTAACAATTACAACTGGCTAAGTAAAGCTCACAGAAGCGTTACTCATACGATGGTGATAAAACAAAACAGGCTTGAAACTTCTGCTACCACCGATTAAGAATACTTTTTGTATCATACTTATCTTGTGTCATATTAAGTAGTACATTATTAAGAATGCTTTACGAATGTACTTGTCTAAGCCCGTCGATTTTCAAACTCAACCTAGAAGCCTACCGATTGTGAAAGCGAGAGAGAAATCTTCGAAGTTTAATGCACCTCGCTTCCACAAGTGTAACTGCAGTTTAGTCATTTTCATATATTATTTATCGTAGTTCCTGATTAAAGGCTCCGATTATGTCCAAAACTGATCAGGCTTCACAGTCGTTTAGCATTTCAAAATAACTCTGTAAATACGTTTCGAAGACTATTCGATTATTTTTTTGTTTAATGAATCTAAGACCTATGCAAATGATGGAACATAAAGAAGCGTTTATATCTAGTTCATTCATCCCCATCGCAGGGGTGATCCGGGTGGTCGCATGAGGGTAGCCCTGGTCTCTGCAGTGAGGGTCCCGCCGCCGTCCGAGTCCGGCAGGCTGTAGAACGCGTGGAGGTGGCGCCGGTGCTGCAGCTCGTGCCCCTTGTGGTTCAGGCTCTGCAGTCGGCTCCACAGCGAGAAGATCCTCTTGTTAACAACTTTCTGCGTTGTGTTATCTGTAATCATCGGGGGATCGTTAAGGAGTATACAATTTAATATTCCCAGCCATGGAATTGGCATGCTATATTTTAAAAACATGAACATGAAAATAAATAAATAAACATATTTTAATAGTTATTTTTTTTAGCTCTTAGCTTCATATATTTAGCTACCCTGTAAAATATTTTAGTCTTTTTTTTACAATTTGTGCCAAAGTCTATTTTTACGAAGAAAAGGTTAATGAGGATGTCTACGAAAAAGAAAAGAAAAATAAATACACCTTCTTTGAGTTTAAAGTAATTCACTCACCTGTTAACTCGTTATTTTGAGAACTGGGTATATCTTCTCGTTTAACTTTCATAACGTTTACTTCGGGGTTTTCGTTACGTTCGTCCTCTTTCTGGTAATTAGATTCTAGTCCAGTTATTAGGGTAGCAAACTTTCCATTATCAATATCTTTGTTCAGGCATGCTAATCGAATTTTTAGTATTAGAAAGGGGTTGGTAGGGGTCAGCACAGTATCGTAGACTTTCGAGTCCGGAATACTGTTGAGGGAGCTGTATTCGTTGGTTTTGTCAGCCGTGTCTCGGTCGTCCGGAGCGACTTCTGCAGTATATTGATCGTCGTCAGGGTCAGGATCGAAATTCCTCTTCTCAGCATTTCTCCCATAAAACTCGTGAAGTCGATCCAACTGCCTCGGATAGTTATGCCATTGTTCTTTCCGAAAACCTTCTCCATTGTAATTATCGTCTTTATTTATAATACTGAAAATATCATCATTCTGTTTATTGTCGGTATCCGTATACTTTAGTTGTAATTTATTAATCAATCCTGGTCTGTTTTCTCTTTCGACGTACATGTTGTAAATTTCGTCGAGAACATTTTTTGATTGATATCTATTACTATATGTATTGTCAGAGTGGCCGTCTAAGCCTAGTGGTTCTCTGTTGAGGTCGCTTATGGAGACAGGGAGCACATTGCTCGAAGACAGTGCTACGAGCGCGAGGAGTAGCGCAGTTACGATATATTGGGGCATCTGGAACAAGAATAAAAATTGCCTAAAACATCTTGACACGTGAGGTAAATTAAATAAACTTTATGGGTGTAAGTAAACGTTCGCGACGCGTCGTTGAGTACATCGTTTGACTGCATTTATTAATTAAAATTCAAATGTCAAGCGGCTGCCGTTTTGTGTTCAAGGTTTATTTGTTTTTGCAGTGAGTGTATCACACCATCGTGTCAGACGCGATTTGCATATCGTTAGGTTGCGCTTTCGAGATTATACCAGCCGTGGTTGTGTGCAAATGTCTCGAGATTTATATGATTTGCTGGCTGACTACCCAATGCTAAGCATGTAGTGCTTGGCAGAAAATATAATAATACAATTCGTCCTTTTATTTCAAAGAAGATCGACTGTAAAAGTTATAATAGAAGAAATAACTAAAAACATAACATAAAGTAACCTAAACAACTCAAGTGTTTTTAAAACATAACCACAAGCATACAAGATTAAATTATTTCATTCTTTGCTCTATCTTACAACGTTAACAAAAAGCGTGTTTTTCTTAAATTTTCCGTTTTTATCAAAAAATATATCGTTTCTCTTCAATTTCCATTTACCTAATATAAATCGATTTCAGAAGTTTGTTTTCCCTGTAAGATTGCTGCTTTTTCATCATTTTTATTTTACTTTGCATTTAGTTTAATATGATTATCACTGAATCTTTACAATGTCGTCTTTTTTCAGGGTCGCAATTCGAATTCTGCTTGACGGAGCGAATAGCGAGACATTTGTTCAAGACTAAGGGACTCCGGTTGGGACCAAAACTAGTCGGGCTACCCTGGTAGTGAATCAACCATTCATCTTTCAACTTTATAATATTCTTTGTTATTAAAGTTTGATGTGGGATACCGATGTATTATATTGTCTTAAAGTTAAAAATTGTTCTTAAAGTTTTATATTGTATAGTAAGCAGCAAGATTGTCAAATATATTCCAGTACCTGTCCAACTTACAAACGTGCGAGCATTAGGAAACTTTTATTTTAATTGCAAATGAAGGAACTCCAACGAAGACAACCTCTTTAGACAAGTTAAAGACAGTTGAACAAGAAACTTAGAAGTCACGAGTCACCGAA
This sequence comes from Trichoplusia ni, assembly GCF_003590095.1. Taxonomy (NCBI): domain Eukaryota; kingdom Metazoa; phylum Arthropoda; class Insecta; order Lepidoptera; family Noctuidae; genus Trichoplusia; species Trichoplusia ni. The sequence goes on from NC_039481.1 coordinate 3,008,095, forward strand.
TGCTATTTACATCCGCATCCATCTTACATAGGGTCTCTCAACTTGTGGAAGTTGTAAGAGTGAGACAGAACTGTCACGGCGTAGAGCGGCATCTCTTTCACAAACAACAATGGCACTTCAAGAGTTGGTAGTCAGGACAGTTGGCGTCAGTATGAGAAGTACTAAAGGTTATTAATGACGTTCGCAATTAACGGCGGTTCTTGACGTCCGATGTTCATTAAATGAGCAATAAACTGTATTGGTTGACAATAGTCAGTCCCGCGGACTGTTTACTCGAATTTTATTTTCTTGGCTCTCTTTACGTCTTATTTAAGGTTTATTGTTTGTACAGAGGACATGGTGAAGAAACAAAATGGTTGATGTTACTATTGGAGGAGAGTCAGTTTTATACAAAAAGTACTTCTAAGTTTCAACAAGCTTCCCCAAGTTTCAAATTTTTGTAAATTAACCAAAAATATCTCCTTGTTAATGCCAGCCTATGTACGGCTTACTGCTGGGCACAGGAATCTACCATATTGGGAAGGCTTGAGCAATTATAACCACGCCAGCTCACTATAGGTTGTTGATTTGAGGTTCCAATTTTTGGAAACGAGGGTTTCCTTTTAATAATTAAGAAACATCATTTAAAAATATATTAGTAGTTTGTCTACCTTGGGATCGAACCTGCATCTTGTGCCTACAAATCCATGTAGGTAGCACCGCAACCGTAAGGCCACCACGTTGGTTATTTTAGCTAATTTTACCAAAACGTTAAAATTTTCATCTAAAACATTTGTAAACCATACGCGGTCTTAAACACACAGCAAAGTTAGTTTACAACTGGTTTGGCTGCTATAAACTGTTCTCGAGCGCCACTAATCTGCGTAGTTGGAGCTTAAACGAAGGCTTATAACTTAGAATGTAACTCGTGTACATATGTGTCCACAATTGTGCGGTTTATCTTGCCAAAGCAAGACGAGTTACATTTTAACGCTCACAGATAAAAAAAAAAAACAAATATACTGAACTTCGAATCACGATTCTCATTTCAAAACTTTGTTTTTTTTTATATTTTAAGGCGATGTTACTTTGTTCGGGCCTTGGTTTGTCAAGTCACTACAAAGTTGCCACACTAATCACTTGCTTACCAAATAACCATAATTTTACCTTGGTTATTCTTTCTCTTGACCTTACACCCTGTTCCCCGCTTTTTCACTGCAAATGACTTTTGCAATCGTAAAAATAGATGATTCGGAAATTTTAAGGAGCCATAAAGATTTATTAGTTATAAAAATCGTATCACCCGCTGTGACATTTCGAGTGAACGTTGATTGAATAAAATGCATCTGTGGTTGTACTGATTTAGTTATGAAAACATAAAACTTAACTCGTTAGACTGTTGACATGGAAAGTTAAAATAAATATTAAAACATTCAGTTATTGGCTACAGCGCAGTCTTATGCTTTAGAAACATATCTACTATTTTATTAATCAGATCTCCAATAGATTTATTTATTTTTGAACATGAATGACAAAAAGGTTTTAATGTTCCATAATTAAAAAAACAGTCAACAATAACAAAATACCACAATGTTTCATAAATTCCTTTAATGTCAAACTTTAATTAACATTGTAAATAGCGTTCTTTGATCATTTGTCATCAATATTACGTTTTATGATTAAAGGACAAATTCGATTCTCAAAATTATTTAAGGCCATTCAACTATACAGATTGTTATTGAAAAATATACCTAGTATTGTATAAAATAGCGTTTAATTTAGATAGACAGATTGATTAGAGAGGATATTGAAGTTTAAATTAATTTTGTGTATTCTTATTATTGCAGTATTTTTTTTAATAAATATTAAAAATAACGTCTGCATTTAAAGAAAAAACGCAATATATTTTTGATAAATAATTTGATTTTGGTATATTAATTACTATGCCAAAATTGCTTTCTTCAGAAGCTAGATCTTAATGTGACGTAATGAAAAAAAAATGCAAATTTTCCCTTTTGATTCCCTCCAAATGATTGATGTAATTTTACACAAAAGCAACAAACAATACCTTAAAAATATATTAACAAAATGCCAAAAAGTGTTGATTAAACTAAAGTTTAACTGTTTTAGAAGTACTGCGTTAGGATTTGTGTTAAAAATTAACTTAGTTTCGCGTTCACCGTACCAGTAAGCGTGTGGCACGGCCATTACGAGCGCGTACAATCTCTTGTGCTTAGTTCAAAAGTTAATTAATTTCAGTCTTGTTTTCCGATCACGATTAATGAATGCACAGAGTAAGTAATTGACGTTTGTTTAAAAGTATTTTCTTCCATCTGCTAAATATTTTGAAAATGATTATTATGACATTATATGGAGAGGTTCGTAGTAGACATGGAATATTACTCGAACTGCATAAACAATAAATAAAACTTTCTAAGAACGACAATGATAAAAATTAAAAAACTAGAAGTCGCATAAACGTTTGTTCTTTTAGGAATAATTCAAATTATTCGATGACTAAACCGCAGTGATATTTAATGCTCCATTTATATAACTTAAATATGAGCCTATAATCTAAATATGAATCAAATTTTCGACGAAAATCGACAGCTGTTACATATTACGCCTACTTGAAAAGTCTTTAACGAATTTCTTTAAATATTTTTGCCTTGTTGAGTCAGTTGAGTGAGTCACAATAATTTTGGGTTAAAATGAGTGGGTATGATTCTAAGAAATGAAAAGGTTGTATAGGGGAACTCACTGTCATTTAGGCGCGCGTTGCTTAGCAACCGTTGTTTGTATCAACACTGCATTGCGTTAGATGACTAGAATATGTGGTGTCATCGAAGACTATTTATTAATTTGGAAGTGACAAAGACTTGACACATAAGGGAGACATTTGGTTAAGTGACATTCTTGTCAACCAGTTAATCATTTAAAAGCTTTTATAAGCTTGCGCGTTTTTAACGTCGCTTATAAGTATATACGTAAGTACATAAGAGCTTTGAAACCCGACTCTAAAAGTGCTTACATTAATGAAATCTCTGTTTTGAGTTTTAAAGGAATACAATATAATAACTAAAACAGTTAAATAAATTACGCATAGCTATGTATGTCATCAGTGACTGCTGGGAGAAAACTTGCGGTAGGTACTGTTTTGTCTATAAAATTGCCTTTTCTATAGGATGGGCAAAATGTAAGTAGGTAGGCTTAATCTGAACAGTCTTTCAAAATTAAACTTTTATATTTTAATTGATACTACTCGAAGATAAGACTCCACTCTGTTTCTACAAAATATCTATAAATTCTTAAACTTAAATACATAATTTGTACCTACATCGAAATTTATCCATGATTCAAAAATATGTCACAAAAAGTGTAATTCTTATTTCGATATAAACCTTTTCCGAGGCCCTCGGGGTATCGACCCCAACCCTATCATTTCTTCGGCAAGTCATCATTATATTCTGATAGGTATATTTAATATCCGTGGGTCTGCCCTGATATGTCTTTTTTTGTAAGTGAAGTTACTCCTTCCAAATTGAATGCATTGCTGTGGTATGCTGAAATTTAATAAAATCTAGTTCGGAATTTTCTCTATAATAACATAGATTAAAGTAACCGTAAGAGACGATGTAAGACAGAGAGACTGATTTGATTGTCTTCACTTCAATTATTGTTTTTGTTAAGCGATTTTTTTTTCTCAAATTATGTAGAGGGGCACTATTTCCTAGTATCAATTAATTTCAGACATTGAAAAAACACTTTTATTCATTTGTTGTATTGTAGGGTTGTATCCCAGACATAAAAAAGTCATACAAGTCTATTTTAGGCCGTAAAAAGGTTTAGCAAAGGAGGTCAAACGCCTCTATGCCTTTGTTTTACAACACTGCAGTATGGATTACACGGTTAATTAGATTGCTGCATTAACCAGGCTTAAGTTTAGATTTAAGTTGAATAGCTACAGTAAAGACTTATTTACCTTGAAGAGGCCTGTTACGGATCGCTCGAATTGACAACATCAGCTGCACTGAAAGGCTGTATGAGAGGTAAAAGTGGCCACATGGGAAATAAAAACAAATTAACTATCTAATACATAAAATTCCCGTATCACGATGTTAGTTACCGTACTCCTCCGCAAAGACTGCACCGATTTTTACCAAATTTTATATACGTATTCAGTAGGTCTGAGAATCGACTAACATCTATTTTTCATACCCCTAAGGGATAAGGGTTGCTCACACAAAAAAAATATATTTTAGGTTTTGGGCGAATAGTTTGTTTGTTTTTTTTTATTGTGGCATTAAAAATACATACAACTAGAAAAAAATATATTCGGCAAAACAACGTTTGCTGGGTCAGCTAGTAGCATAATAAACGTCAGTGAAATAAAAAATAAATTGATGGCAATACGATGCATGGTTAGCGGAGTTGGGGCTACTATACCAAACTCACTGTGCGCGACGTGTCGTTGTTATAATCACCGCGCAGGACAAGCGTTTGTGTTATGTACTAAAGTTTGTCCTGAGTCTGGGTGTCTGTGTGCATGTGTATGAAACCTCCGGTGACACAAATATTAAATTCCTTAGAGGTAGTCGTAAGAGGGACATTAAAAATAGTAAATCTGTAAGTTATGGGAAAGACATAATTCATTGTTACGGGCAACCAAGAATAACTAGTATTTAAATAAATAAAAAATCTATGATAAATATATTGCGTCGAATTATCGAATTTGAATCCAATTCAAGTCAAATTTGATCGAACGCTTAAATATTTTGACTTCGGACAGCCGTAAGTGCCTCAATGTAAATACGCCCTAAGGCATCAGAGGCTAGAAACTTCATTACAACTCCCATTCAAACTAAATTAATTCGGTTTGTCTGTATGGTAATAGCTAGTTAGCGTCTTACAATACCAACGCCGTTCAGCACAGAGTATGTGCTTAACCGATCTAAGTTAGCGCAAGTTTGACTTCAATCTATAAATATTTATTGCTGATTATACCATGTTCAGGTATTTTGGATTTAAGCTATGTTGTATATGTATATTTATGTAAATATCCATGTAAACTTAAATTACCTTTTAGCGTTAACATCCCTTGGAATAATTATCAGGTTGACGAATTTTTGAAATATAAGAAAGTTGTGAATTGAATTAAAAAAATAGCAAAAGCTTATTTTATAATCAATATGGTAAGCGGTAAATAAATCAATTATCTTGGTGTAAAAATTAGTTTTATATTTCGTTTAATAAAGAAATTAACCTTAAACAGTTGGCATTTCTGTTTTATAATTACGCTACAATAATTAATTTAGAAGTTATTGAATCCGACTAATATGCCTAAGTTATTCTTCATTGTAAAATCTGTATCGCCACTTATAAATAGGTTCTGTTTATTCTGTATCCGACAGGTAATTTCGTGTTTGTTTAGCCCATACATGAAACATATCGATACGAATACTTGCTTACTAACCTATTCAGCCACGCGTGAGCGTGAGCGTGAGCGTGACATCGCTCTACATGGCGTAGTGCCGTCTCTCTTCCACACCCGCCATATTTAAAGAAAGAGGTTTACACCCAGTTCCCTAATAACACATAATTACGAAATAACAGTTCGTTTCCTTTTTCTGAAACCAATTCGTTTTGGTTTGCGAAAGACGTGAAAGGGATAATATAATCCACAGGTACAGCACTAATGTTGAATCGATTTTGAAAGGCCATTCAAGTAAGTAATTATTGTATTATGAAGGGTTTATTACGTTATAAACCCTTTTACGTTGAAATATGTTTTGTATAAAAATATCAAGAATGGAATATTTATTTTCGAATGTTAAGTTGGAATAAACAAATCTTGTTTAAAAGGATTCATTTTTTTTGCCGTTTCAACAACGGACGTCCCGTTGTTTCCGAGAATAAAGATAATCTGTTTTTTTTTATTATTGAAAGAAAAACAACAAACGTAATAAACAAATATTGGCTATTACATTCTTAAAACATGCTAGCTTGGATTTTTCGTAGCTGGTGTTCGACGGCGTAGCACATTTCGTAGCTGCGTAGACCTCTGAAAACTCGCGTAGAAACTCTAATGTTGCTGGTACGTTTAATGATACTAAAAAAGTATATTCTTTGGCTAATGTTCTGCGCTTCTATTAAACTTTTGAGTACATACATTAAGCTTCGTAGCTTACATGTGATAAAGGTGTTTGAAAATAAATTTACTTATCTAATCTAAAATGTTTCGGTAAGTACTTTGGCTGAATTATGAGGCAATGTTAGTAACCTGCTTTATTTTAGCTCTTAAAAGGCTTTTGAATTTGGCAATGAGTAAGGTTTTTTGAAATATAAATTCTTGTCTCATTTCATAATGTTAATGTTTGTTCTATTAATTTCCTAATTAAGATGACTTTCATGCTAAAGTTTTTAATGGTTGCAAGTAACCGAATGCAACAGAGATCTTGATGTTTAAAAGAAGAGAGATATAACGAAGAGAGATATGACATATTATGTCAGTCTACAGCCTAAATATTACAGAACTGACCAAAAATGGCCAGTGTAGAAAAAAACTTGTTGATGCCTTTTATACAGCCTCTTTTGAATGTCCGTATGGATTGAGGAGCCACTTTCGATTTAAAAAGGAAGCTCGCCCCCTTATTTAGTAGGAAAGTAAATAATTTTGTAGACCGAATTCTGAAATTTGTAGTATAATATGTCTAAAGTTATGTAACTGTGAATGTGGCTCCTCAATCCAAACATCTGAATTGAGGAGCCACCTGAAACACGGAAAGTATTCCATGTATATTTTTGAAAATTTTGTATCATTTAGTAGCAATTGTGTATAGTGTCTACTAAAAATTTGAGCCCAGTACTGTTTATATTCAAGAATATACAATACTTTTAATGTGGCTCCTCGATCTATACACAAGAGCATGAATTGCCATGAAAGTTATTGGTCAATTTATATTCCACTCTAAAGACATTTAGTAGTAAGTGTGTTCGAATTTGTAGTATATGGACAAAGTAGTAGACTGAGCGAATTTAATAAATAAATGCATTTCATTTGGCTCCTCAATCGTGACGTCTGCATAATAAATAATTGACTGTACCTACCTGAGATCAAAACGGAATAAAATACCAGAGACACTAACATTTAGTATAAACGGTCTACTAAATGCATATGCACAGATCAACATTGTATATGTTCGGTATCTGAAAAACAAATCACTTCTAAATATTCCTTACGAATTCGCTATTTAGGGTGACCATGTTATATGAATTAAACTAGGATGATTCATTTTTGAAATTAAATTTTTCGACAATATTCGGTATGTTTTTGGAATCCAAAGTTAGTTAAGTAGAAGATGCAATTTGTATTGTAGAAGAAAATAACGTTTGCACATCTTGTAACCACCAAACAGTGTGTAAATATACTGTATCAAAAACAGTGTCATTTGAACTAAATGTTTCTACGAGGTTTAGAGTAAACGAGGTACCAGAAGCTATAATGATTTCAAGTAGCTTATATACTTTAATAGGCGTTATAGAATTTATCCCTGCGATTAGCGAAGCTGGAATGGGTCACTATAAATGTCACTACCCAGCGAATGATGAGATGTTTTGTTATGATGACTATGATTCTCACTGTAAAATTCATAAAAGCACCGACCAACCAATATTAATTCATTCTTTAACTTATGTCGAAATTGACTAGATACTAAATATCCTAAACCTATGAAGAATCTTTGTACCGAATATTGTCGAAAAATTAAATATCAAAAATGAATCATCCTAGTTTAATTCATATAACATGGTCACCCTAAATAGCGAATTCGTAAGGAATATTTAGAAGTGATTTGTTTTTCAGATACCGAACATATACAATGTTGATCTGTGCATATGTATTTAGTAGACCGTTTATACTAAATGTTAGTGTCTCTGGTATTTTATTCCGTTTTGATCTCAGGTAGGTACAGTCAATTATTTATTATGCAGACGTCACGATTGAGGAGCCAAATGAAATGCATTTATTTATTAAATTCGCTCAGTCTACTACTTTGTCCATATACTACAAATTCGAACACACTTACTACTAAATGTCTTTAGAGTGGAATATAAATTGACCAATAACTTTCATGGCAATTCATGCTCTTGTGTATAGATCGAGGAGCCACATTAAAAGTATTGTATATTCTTGAATATAAACAGTACTGGGCTCAAATTTTTAGTAGACACTATACACAATTGCTACTAAATGATACAAAATTTTCAAAAATATACATGGAATACTTTCCGTGTTTCAGGTGGCTCCTCAATTCAGATGTTTGGATTGAGGAGCCACATTCACAGTTACATAACTTTAGACATATTATACTACAAATTTCAGAATTCGGTCTACAAAATTATTTACTTTCCTACTAAATAAGGGGGCGAGCTTCCTTTTTAAATCGAAAGTGGCTCCTCAATCCATACGGACATTCTTTTGATAGGCAAACTTTGGACATAACTTGACGGGAACCAACAAGCGGGTTGGTGTCTACAAAGCAAATCGAATCATTGAAAGGTTTTAAGTTATTTTACACTTGGATTGTTAACAAAGCCATCGGCCGCTGCCTATGTATTTTAAATCCATACGCTTCTGCCAAAAGATAATTCGTCCCTTTTAAATTAAGCAGTGAAATATACATAATTTTGAGCATTAAAACTATGGCAACTGTGGATACTCAAGAGATGGACGTGACTTATATGGTAAAGTTGGTTTGCAGTTCTATTGCAGCCGTGATAACTGCATTCAAACGGCAAATTTGCAGTTGGATTGCAGTTGAAATGCAGTCCGTCTATCTAGAGCCTATGATACAACGTTTCACACAGCACACGATTTAGGCTGTTTGGTTTTTATTTGGCGATGATATTATTTTGATTTCTTAAAAAACGACTCCTGTATTAAGAACTTCTTGGCGTCGCGGGGGGTTACATAAAGATTCAAGTGACCTGCAATCTTTATAATGTTTCATTCAGTTCACAAGCTTTGCACTGACTTCGTACCGAAACCCGCGTTCACTGTTAGCTTATATGGTTGAATTATAATAAAGGTAGAGTTATGGAAGTGTGAATGTTAGCTGAAGTATACTGCAGGCTTCAATTGTTCAAGTGTTGAGCCTTTGAAAAGCTTCCACGTTGTAAAGAAATATCGTAGTTTGGAAAATGGAGTTGTATTTGAACACGTCTTCGACAATAGGGCTGTACGTAAAATAATACATTGTTTAGAAGTAATACGAAGAACAAATAATTCAATAATTTAAAAGATACCACACAAATAAGCTAAAAACAAATCAGTTTGTAGGGAAACCGTCAACAACAGTTACTTAGCACCAATCTTTATTTAAGTATATCATGTGTGAAATTTTCTTGGCTGACAGACAGATGGACAGAAAACGGTGCCTTAGTAATAGAGCTTCGTATCCAAAAAAAAACATTAAAGAGAAAATTAATACGATTACGGACTTCAAATTTCGGCCGAAAGAACCATAACCAACTAAAACTTCACTTGAGTGCCAAACGAAATAAAAAGTTATAACGTTTTGTTTCAAACAACACTCGACAAGTGACTAAATCTCGATTTTCACAACTCTTAGCGGAGTTTGGTAACAGTAACTTCTTACTCTCATACTTACTGTATGCGGCGTAAAGAGGTTTTATGTCGAACTAAATTACGGCTAGAATTGTAAAAGTTGAAGCGATGATTAATCGTGTGTGCTTACTGGCTGATCACAGACTTAGCTGGTAACTGTAGGCGAAGTTTAACATGAGTCTAGAATAGTCTAGATGCAGTAGGATGACTGAGCTATGTATGTGTCCTTTTTTGAAGTGTATTTTTTGAATGCATTGTTCAGTTTTCTGAAATAAGTATATTATGTGTATTGTCTAAAACATAAAGAATACTTTCCTGTAACAGGCTTTTAAACCGTAACGTATATTTAATGCATATTGTAAAACAAACTCGTTTTAAATTTTAGATACCATATTCTGTCAAAACGGGTAGGTTAAGTAATATGTCCCTCCCTTACTCTTTTTTCGTTTGCTTTGGTATTCATATACTAGAAATTGACTATAATAGACATAATGAATATGTCAAAGCAACATTTGCTGGGTAATAATATTCAGGTAGCTGTTGGTGAAACTAATAAATAAATATTTCTCGCTATTCTTAGTTCTTGCGTCACTATAAAATACTAGAAACAGTGCTCATTAAGAGGACGTTATAGATGAGCACATACCTATGAGCACTCGTATATGTAAGGCCCCTCGGTCGCAACGCTACAGAAGTATTCATTACTCCAAGCAACGCCCGATACGACACTTGAGTATCTCTGTGTATGGGGCCTTAGTCAAAAGTCTATTAGAGTAGAAGTTACTGTTTTTACTAAGTTTAACAATAAACTGAAATAGAGAAAACAAGGAACTTTAATAACACTCAAAACTCAACTGGGCTGTGGTTTTGATGAACAAGTAGCGAGCCGTTCGAAATATTAATTCAAGTAGAGTTTCATTTACTTAAAGTTTGTTTCTTGGTTACTCCAACTGCTATTTAAGCCTATTCATATTCAAAGTTATAGTTCGTAGTGGTTATAAGTAGATGATATTAAAATAGCTTTTTCAAGAAATGCGGTTCTTTTTCTACATAAGTACACCTAGAAGAGCTAATGACGTTGAGAAGTCTGGACAAGTTTTCTTACTTGCTTTACACTCAAAGATGACGTATTGAAGATTTTTCGTGCTGACATAACTTAAAGTGAAGATATAATTGTAATGGAAATATTTGTTTCATTCGAGGAAAACTCAACTGCAATTTCGACACCGCGTCCGCTCATGACAGCACCTGTACTTACTACTGTTGGCTGATCCCGATAAATACACATGAATGAATTGTTCTCACACAAAACTTATTGCATATATGATGTAAATAAGTTCTCAGGCCTCATAAGTAAAAACTGGAAGTAGACTGCCAAGACTTTTACCCAACCGCGGGACATTCAAGAAAAATATTGAATGAAATAAGCAATAGGGTTCATTACAAAGTTAAATTATGGTCCTTTTCCAACCAAGATTTCAGACCTCTTATTAAATATGCCGAACAAAATAGAATCAAATAATCTTAAGGATAAAATATCATCCGCATCCGTTGTCTGTGGACTTGATTAAGTAAATAAACATCGAGATATATTTTAGTAGGGCATTGAGAGCACAGATGTTACTAAGTCGAGACCGCTGAGATAGAGTCCGCTGTGAACTTCATGCAAAGCTTGATTTACCACTAAGCTATCTAGCTATCTAACACAAGGATATAGGTGCTTAAATAGAAACAGCTGTTACCAGAAACTGCATAAAATTAATATTTGCTCAGGATTCCGTACCCGTATGGGTAAAACAGAACCTTATTACTGAGGCTCCGCTGTCTGTCCGTCAGTTCGTTCGTCCGTCAGCGGACTGTATCTTATGAACCGTGACCGTTAGACACTTGAAATTTTCACATATTATATTTTTTATAACAAATACTAGGTCGGAGCTAAGCAATGCTTGTTACGGTCATAAATTTGTTGGGGGGAACCTTTTTATTCGATCAAGCCGAACTGACAGACGTGATAGACATTCATAATTATATCAATTACTATATCGCACAAACAAAAAAAAAAAAACAAAATCTCATTCTGAACAATATAATATTTTCTACTGAACATGAAGTCTTCAAATCGTCAAAAAGGTCTTTGGCACGTGCGAGGATTACGGGATATTGTGATGTAAATCCGAGATTATACTAAAATTATTTCCGTTCAATCATATGCGACAACCGAGTGTGTGTACAACGAAATTAGAACTTACTACGTTGTAATAAGAACGATGTTCAAAGTCATGTACTGATCTACGAGCGATTGTCGTACTGGGGCATACTACTTGAAGTAAAGCTGTCTCGAATGTTGGAGTGAGACAGTGCTGTACACTGCATGGAGCGGCATCTTCTTTTCACAAATACAACGATTTTTTTTGTAAGAGATGCTGGTAGGCCCCTTGAGGTTTTGCCGTTCTGATTCTCACTTGTTTCCGTATGTTATCGTCGTATTCTGATCTCATCAATCATCTTAGCGAATGTTCTTTATTTCAGACGTTTTTTTTAACTGATCGAGGCTTGCCGACATTTAAGATTGGCGTGTTAGATCGAATATGTTGTTCCTAACTGGATTTTTTTGCACATTGGGTTGGTATTTGGAAGACTTTTCTGTTGATTTCATGCTACAAATATGAAAATAATAGAACTATATGACTTTTTTATTGCGATTTATGCAATTTATTCTTACTTTGTATATATTGTGTGCAGTTTTATAGTTTACTGTTTAGGTAAAGACCATGATTTGATATTATCTTTACATAAAACAATTACAACCAACCATTTTAAGGCTCGTACTCAAGGCATATTTAATGCTAAGCTTCGAATTCTTAGACATTCTGAGATATCATAAATATATGAAAAGTAAAAATAAGATTCACATTCAATCATATTGAATTCATTTTTACGTAGCGATTATTAGATTTTTCTTAGACTGGAATAGTGTTTTACCAAAGAATATTATGCATTATCTGTAACTTTAAAAGGTTTACCTTGCCATGCAAAACTTATTTAATAGAATATTCTATCCGAGGTATGTACGAAAATACACTATCAGTAAGATGCATTTTAAGGGGTTTTAATACACTGCAACATTGAAATACGAAATGCAACATGATCCTTACATTTTAATTGTAAAACGAAACTGAAAACTTGAATATTAACGTTGCGTATTTTTGATACTTTGGAATTGTTAGGGAATAATATTGCACGAATTGATTTAATTATCAGTATAAAAGTACTATCTATTATGTGGTAGAATAAAAATATTTTTATTTTATGTTATACTTCAAAGTTTATCTTTCTTGTTTTCGTGTTATGAATTTTCACTCCGGTTACGTGTCCTGACGCAAGTTTAACATTTTTTACGTATTAGAAAAAAGTGTACTACGCCGCATTCCGCTAAAGAAATTTTCAATTAAAAAACTAAGCTAAAATACTCACTTAACAGATTAAATGAAGACATTACAGAAATCAAACCGAATCACAGTGACTTGCGTTTTTCGCCGACTTCATTGTGATTTCGGTAATGCTTATTATCATAATCTATTGAATCCCCTCAATGGATTAATTCTTTTATCTTTACAAAAGAATTTCTAATCTCCGATTTTCCTTATCCTTTTCATAAAACGTTTATCCGATTGTATTTTTCTTTCTTGTAATTTAAGCTTTTGTTCGATTCAAATGAGATTGGAACGGATGAAAGTTTAATTTAAAAATTTGTAACAAAGGCCTAATGACCTTTAAACTTTAGCGCTTTTGTTCATTAACTCTTCTTATTATAAATCTGTTTAATGTAAATGTGGAGACTATTAGCTACGGTTGAAGTTTGGAGTATCGAAAGGTTAAGCAGGATAAGCAATTAACATTCTATAAGTAGATCAGTAGAGTAGCTCCTGTTTTCTGTGGGTTGACTAATTTGATGTGGTTCCGTGTGGTTACGGATTATAGGTATCCTTAACCTAGTTTGCGCGCTACAATCGGAGCATTGATTGACGGGAAATATTATATTTGTGACTGATTTTAACCTTCTATTATTTGACTATTATATTTGTGATTGATTTTAAGATCAATCCTTAACCAAAGTGTAAAAACGGAATCATTAGGGTTCTCTTGTCTCTTGTTAAATGGTGTTAGCTTATAAGTTGTCAAGTCAATTTATGTACCAACGACGAATACGTTTGCGTTATATTAAAAAAAACACACAAAGAAAATAAATATTATTGTTCCAAAAATAGAGTCAGTGGGGTTCACCGAACACATTACAAATAGAATTGAAGACAGACACTCGATTATAGATCGTCACAAAATTAGACAGTTGTTGGTGCAAGGAAATGTAGATCCTTTGAACCCAGAATGCCCTTACACTAATTATAGGGTGTGATGTACCTTCACGGGTAGCGTGGGCCCCGGAATCCTTTTAGGGAACGTAACTCAATAGTGTTTAAATGTACTTAAACGTTATTCAATAAAGACCATTTATATACGGCTCGTATGAGACATGATACAGTTCAGAAAGCTTTCGGTTATTAAAATTTCAGAGGTCAACGATATCTGGACAGGGATTTTAAATTAGATTATTTTTTTATTAAATTTAATTCAAATTTGTCATGATCGTTGATTTGTTATGATTTTTATGCAGTTATGAAAGGTTTAAGAATAGTAATAGTTTTGACCCTATTTCTAAGGCACTGATGTCTGTTGATCTGTCATCAAGCTGCATCTAAGAACCGTAATAGCTCAAGAGTTAAAAATAAAAATCGAGGTTAAATAACGGTTGCTGAGATCATAAATTTGACATACCATTTTGGAAAATTTTGGCCCTCAGGGTTACGAGTCGACTCATAGTTAACCGATTTTTTTACATTTCCTTTTTATAAGAAGGTTGGTGAAGAAGGTTTTGTATTGACCACTTTGGTTATGATATCAAGGGTTAATACAATACTCAATTATAATTCCAATACATATTGATACGACTAATTCAATTATTGGAGTGCCAATATTAATAATGGTAATTAATATTATTTTGGAACGCTCAATTTGTGAAATGTGCATATTTATTCAACTGCCGCGGGAGTACAAATATTTATTGATAAAGATAACGTTTCATTCTATTGTTATAGGTCATTAGTCTGGCTATTTTTGGCCAGTAATTATGATATCACGATTAAAGGTTCCCATTAAATATTGACAAATCGAAAGGCCGATAAAGGTCGTCGTGATATTTTGACCAAAAAATAACAATAACAACGCATGTCTTTATGACAACACTTGTGCTTCCATATGGAGTTCAGTTGGTCTTCGATTCTTCTGATTTGAAAAGGTGACAGTAAGAGAGAATTTATAAAGTGTAAGTCTGCATTTTAATAGGCTAAATTTTAAAAATCGTAACCTGTGTTATTTTTTCATAGAACATTATTTTTGTATGTTTTAGAAAAGGACGTTGAAAGCTCCTCTAAAATTTGTAGATACTTTTCAACTTAAACGTTTTTCTATGGTGTGTTTTCCTCTGTTATTAATTCCAATAAACTTTTTATTGTTTATTATTAAAGTAAAGCATGTAAGTAAAATCTTCTTCATATCGTTACGAATTAAAAAAGAACAAAATTCAAATTCATTTGTTTTTAATTCAATACAAACGTGCAAGGCATTGAAAACTAATATCGTACACGTCTAAGTTTTTCTCTACCGTCGCGAGTAAAAAACAATTGAATACGTAGTACATTTGTATGGATATCAAACTATTCTGAAGAAACTCTATAAAGGTTGTTTGCCACTTGTGAGCCACGCTGACGTATGGCTTCCATTTTATTTTATTGCCCATTAACTGCAGGAGCCATTGTTATACTTTTTTTCTGATATCCGCAGACTGTGGCGTATTTGTTAAGGCTTTTTATTTATGGTAGAAAGTATTAACATGGAAGGTATATTTTTTCTTCTACAGAGAACGTCAGTTTATATACATTCAGAAAAATAGAGCAGTTTGAGTTTAAAAGTAGGCACTTATTTACAAGTATAGCTGGGATAAATGTCAAGTCGAAACTACTTTTATATTTATATGTATATTTTACTACTTTAACTGTTAAAGGCATTATGATACTTCACACAATCTTGGCAATATTTGGATTTCAAGGTCAGGTCAGGTTCAGGTCAAAAAGACGACTGAGTTTGCTTCGGCATATTTTTGTTGGTCTGAAGCGGTCATTTCCGATAAATACACAGAATATACGAACTAACATTACCTACATAAATGATTATGAATCTACCGCAAAAAAAGTTATTTAAAAAATATCCTACAATCACAAAAGTAAATAATTTATTTTCAAAAGTAAATTAAAAATAATTGACGTTATTTTGTTCTGCCATTACGTACCCAATAATCATGTCGTATTTGTTTTCTTAGTTAAATTATAGCCTTAACCGAATCGTTAATTTTGTTTAGTCTATCTTAAACCAACCTTCAAATGGAGTACGTTGACGGTCATTAGCCCTAGGGCGTATCAAATAAAGTAAACAAGTGAATATCGAATACGTAAACCCACAAGCTTTTTGTAACTGTAAATAATCTTGATACAAATGTAAACAGATTCTACACGAACATGTTGTTAGCCCGTATTAAAGCAACTCTATAATTTGGAATTCGAATTGAATAATAGCTAATAATAAGCAGAAACATTAGCAAGCTATAAAGTAGCAATTCTGTCCACAGAGTAATTTTTTTTTTACTTGTTGACATGCCATTTCTATATTCAACCAAATGAGCCAGACACGCAACATTCAGAATAAATTCACCCCGTCATATATCTTTTGATAAGTCTAAATGAAGTAAATAGGTAGTAAATTACAATTTCTAGCGAGGTCGTTTGGTAGCTAATTAGGGCCATTATTTATAGGCTTAGCAGGGCATTGTTAATGCAGGACTAGATCTTCTCATTAATTACCGGGAATACGGACTGCATTGTCTAAACTCCGGACATATGTTTGCCGCGACCTACTTTTGGTTGACTTGTGCCTGTCACCCATATGTCACCTGTATCTTCGCAGGCGTTAATTAAGGAAGAAGGTATGTCTAGGATCTTGTCTAGATCAGAATTGTGTCTTCTGGGAATAGAAAATAATCAAAAGAATGCACTTGTTTAAAAAAAATATAAATAATAACATTTTTTGAGATGTTTTTTGTCGAATCTTTGAAACCTTTGTAGGTAAATGGTGTTTATGCTGAGTTAAATTATAACTGTGTAGTATTTAGTTTCTATCGCATAGTTTCTAACGGCACACGTGTAGACATCCACTTCCACTCACAGTGGAACACAGATAGTAGAAATGTGACAAAACTTTATTTGCTCAACTTCACGGCACAAAAGGCTACCATAAATATATCTAAGTAGGTATATCCATTGCCACTAGTGCACTGTCAACCAATAAGTGGTTTAGATCCATTTACTGGACATCATAACGCCGACGCCTGGGGCTTATTACCACATCTTAAAGTGAGACTTGCATTTGTGGAAGCGAGACGGTGCATTACACGCTGTAGAGTGGTATCTCCCTTCCACATGCTCTTAAACTGCAACTGTCTTAATTTAAGAGGTGGTAGTAGGATCCCTGCTTTATGAAATTGTCCCCGGGAAATTGATGTAAGCTCTCACTGTGACGTAGGAGTAACTCAAAAATAATATTATTATTACTTAATTACATAATATATATTTCGTTTTCTTAACCTTTTTGTCGAATACTTCTTTTATTTTTTAGCTTTCTCATAGCAATGTTGTACCTATTCTATAAACAGATAGTTTTACAGTAAATTTAGCAATTGAAACGTGTGTGGTGCAACTTTGCATGCTTTACTTCGGTTTTATTACAGCATGTGCGAAACGATTTGGATTCAGCTTTGATCGCCGTTGTGGGCACAACGGGAATTTAATTGTTTGGGGAATAGCAGAACACACGTAGTTTCGATGTTTTGTGTACCTACATATGAAAACTGACAGTATACATCCAATTTTCGGGGGAAATAAAAAAAAATGCATCTCATTCCAACTTTGAATGCAAAAAAACCTAATTAAAACAATATTTCATTGTTTTTTTCCTCATAAAATTATTATTGAAACCAAACAATGGAATCCGAGTTGAAAGCGGCCAGTTTGATTCAAGCAAAATATAACCTCAAAGTTTGGACCCTTCGCAATTTGGGAGGTCGTTTAAGCGAAAATATTGCGACGTTTTCCATTATGAGTTTCGTCGATGGTAAGACGTAGAGGATGAACAAATCAATATTTTTGGCAAGTAACAAGTTATTTGTTTATTTTCTTGTGAACTAGCTGTGACCTCTGGCCATGTAAGTCAAATAATTTTTATTCTTATTTTGTAAGAATTTAACGTAAAATATCATTTATGACATGTAATTATAAAGGTGACGAAATGACACGGTTATTAACGTTTTAAAGACTCAATTTCTGAATTGTTCGCTTTAGATTATATTTTAATTCATATATTAATGGAATATTTACAAGCCGTTACGATTCTCGTTTAAAATACTTTCTAAAGTCTTGACCATTTAAATAGGAACTATTACAAACTGCTCCACGGCAACCAATTAATTAATGTTCGGCATAATTTTCGTTTCAAATCGAACTGAACGGTACAAGTTTTAATGTCTACTAACTTGAGTTGTTTATATTGCAACTTAGTTTTAAACTTCCAAAATTATTCAGTATTGCTTTTGGACCCGTTTGGTTAAAATACTTTTTAACGGTTTCATTTTATTTACGCTGTATTTAAGAGTATCTACTTACTGGCCCCTGAGACAAGTGTCATTTCGATAATTGCTAGCGTTGATAGAAAACAGTTGGCAAGGAAGACAGATCTAAGACACTGACTAAAGGAAACCAAATGTCATCTCTATAGGTACATTCCAGCGTTTTCTATAAACGTTACCGATTGAAAAAAAAGGCAACGCTGGACCGTTTCACTATATAAAAACTTTTTATTTTAGATCAAGATTGAAATAAAAACCGCAATATATCTAGAATATTTGTAGCGTAGACGAAGGTCAATAAAGAAGTGATACATTCTCAATAAACATGCAAATTATTCTATGCATACAAGTCGTGAGACTAATACTTCGAGTTTGAATCGATCAGCAGTGACTATACTAGTTTTTAGAGTAAATTGTTGGGCATAGTTTCATATAAGGAGATATGTATGTATTTAAATTCAAGAAGGTTTTCTCTTGATCTCTTGGATAAGCTATAACCGCGTAAGTGAATCGATCGCAGGTTAAGCTACGCTTGATGCGGTTGGTCCGTAGATAAGTGGCCATCTTTTTCATATCCTATATTTTTGACAGTCGTTACCGTTATCAAAAGCATTCTTAAACTATTAAAATTGTTCAGAAAGAAAAACTTCTAAAATGTTTAAATATTCGCTGTATAAAATTATGTTTTAAGATAAAATCACTGGTTGACGTGTACGAGTAATAAATTAGTTTAGGGATCGAGTCGAATGATATCGATCACGTATCACCGACTCAGCTATCGAGATAATTTAACGAAGTGCATTCATTGTCTAGTGATGTGTGATCGCAATTGTGAATTACGTTTTATAAAAACTTTGTAAACGGTGCGCATCTTTTTTATTTCTTAAAAGTCCTTTTTTCTCTTGGCTTTATAAATGAATACTTTCGACAGTATATATGATTACCGATACCGATTTTTCGCAAAAACGTTTTTTGTATATTAAATATCACCTTGAAATCGATTGAGTGGGTATCGTTTTAATTTTCTAATTGAGTGAGTAGATAGCCAGTCAAATCTGTAGCAGTGAATAACTACGTGACGCTAAATAAAATTAATCTTCGCCTTATTTTAGTCTAATCGGAATCTTTGACATCCGAAATTAGATTCACTTTTTTGATTTGTTTAATTTAAGATTTTATGTATTTGAGTTTAATAATTAAAAATGCTTTTTATCCTTTTTATATTCTTATTTAATTTATTTCAATAAAGTAATGACGCAAATTTAATTTAAAAAATATATGTCATATACGAAGAAAGTTTATTTACATATTGTGAAACTTCTTGAGGGCGCCGTCCCATATCAACGTCAATCCAGATTTATCTACGGCCGACATTGTTTCATAAATTATACCTACTAACTAATTATTCCAAATGTAGTGTGCGTTCGGACAGCAATACACAAAAAAGTCGGGCTATAATTGTTTTACTAAAGGGCAAAGAACTCTCCTGCAGAGAAAAAAAAAATAAATCAGTAGTAAAAAGTCCTGAACTATGAAAAACAAACTTTGGCTTGGCTATCATGGCTGATAAATAAGTTTCTAAAGTCACATTGCCAGTTTTGGATATTATGCATGCGATGATTATCAAGGGCTGGAAAAAATACATCAAAATTGTAGTTATTAAAAACAGTCATGTACATCTCGTAAAGGATATCATAGGAACTTGATTAGATAATCTTCCGTTTCAGGTCAGATGGTTAGGGTCCAAGAAAAAATACTTAAACTCATTCAGAAATAAATTTCTCGCAGAACCCTTTCCCCAATAAATAATCCTTGACAACCTTTTAAGGTCAACTCAGTCTTATCGAATGTAAATACTCTTTGACTTAAGTTATTTCAAATAAGGTGGAAGAAGGGTAGAGACGCCTTATCTATGCGGTGAGTGCTGAGTCAATCAGAAAAAAATACTGTTAAGTGCGAGTCGGACTCGTGACACTGAGAGTTCCGTAATAATTATTTAAAAGAGATCAAATCAGTTGGAATAAAAATAATTCCGAGTGTGAACCAACTAAATTTATTGCTTAAACAACTTCTAGCTTGACGTCGATCATTACTTATTGTTATAGCGGCCGCTAAAATATATCATCTTAGATAATCTTAAATCGTCACGATCCTGAGATACAGCCCGGTGACGGACGGATTCACAAACGGTGATTCAGTACTAAGCTTTCTTTTTTCCCTTTGGATATCTTTGTTAGCATTTTCAGCTAATGTAACTTCATTATTAAACGATGCAACGGTTTAAATCAGGATTGCTCGACTAGTTTCGGACCCAGCCAGAGCTCTACAAAGATACCCAGACTTAGGACAAGCATTCTTGGATCACACAAATGATTGTCCTACGAGGGGATCACTGGATTTGGTGTGGCAGCCTCAACCACGAGGCTATCGGTGCAGTCATTCTCACGATAGTTATTAAATAATAAATAACTTAACATTAAGAAGAGTGAACCACCTACCTGTTCACATCAAATAAAAGCAGTAGTAAAAGAGACGACATTTTACGCAGCTTTCCAGACAAGCCTTTAGGCTACTTTGCATTTTGGGTAACTCCTTTAAACAGTTATAAATGGATAAAGAACTAAATCAATTCTCCAGAACATCTAACCTGGATATAGTCTTAAGATAGTTGCAAGGTAACACAGCTTTGCAACTTGATAGATTATACCGGACTGTTTAACAAGACTGATAAAAATAATTTCGCTTTAACTATGTCTTCTATATATCTGGCTCGTTCCTTTTTTCTGCCCTTAGGTTTCAAATATCTTGAACACTCCTAATATTATCCCCGGCTCGCAATTAACAATTCTGAAAAATATATTTTAGCAAATCTTTAGCAGAAGATTGGTGACAAACAATTAATTAAAATTAAATTAAAACGTCATTAACGAACTTTTAATGGAAATTGTAGGACGTAGCACGGAGACCAGCCTAATATGCTTTCGTGATTAAATTCTTGTGATTACATCTTAAAATCTGAATTAATTTAGAGGTTCTAATTATAATTACTACGTAAGGTCCTTTCCGAAGCTTTTTAGTTAGAGGTCCAAGAGGTTCTATTTGTGGTAAGACCTGATCTTACTGGCGATCCTACTGACTAATTAGATATGAGACGACGAAGGCAACAATCTCATCTACGATTTTAGTGCACGTTTTTGTGTTTAGTTTTCCTGACGTTTTGAATTTTTAATAGCTGCAATCTGTGCAAGGGTTATGGATTTTTTTCATTTTTCCATATTTGTATCCAGATTTCCCCATGACTTCTTCCTGTACCATTTGTCAGTGGTATCGTAGAATAATTAAAACAGTACATCTAATATTGAAAGAGTCACACTTGCCAGTGACCAACCATAAGGCAAACGTTAAATCCATGCGAAAAAAATATAAATACACAAAAAAACACGGTTATCAATTGACCAACTAATGTCCAAAAAGTAGGTCAAATAGAAACTTGTAATGTTTCCTTTACCAAGCGAACCATTTTGACCAACTTTAGGTCACTGGGCTCATGTATCAACGTCGGTTTAGATGAAATCGGCGCTCGCATCCCGACCTCATATTTTGGGTTTAATTAAAACACAAATTTCATCAATCTACAACATGAATCTGCATCAATGCATTCTGTTGTTTCAATATCTTATATTTATAGTTTTATTTAGTTCGTTTGGGAGAAAGTTTTGCCGCGAATAATGCAATTTGTAAATAGTTGTGTATGTACCTACCTATAGCAAAGAACTATTAAAGGCTTACACTTTTGTATGTTATTTTATATCGTTGAAAAGAAAGACTGTACAAGGTCACGGTATACTAAACACTTAGCCAGCCGCTGATGGTGAGTAGTCTCACAAAAAGCTTCAATATGAACGCGAAGCTGTCATTTTCCAAAAGCATCTTATTGTTTCAAAGAAAGTGTGATTATGTGTATAACAAACTGCATGATGCGGACGCCCGGCTTCAGTCGACAGCTGACTTTACGATTATGTAGACGTTGCCTAATGATAAACACAATTCTTGCGTAGTAGCCAAACTGCCCATTGTAATCGCCATCTGTCACTTCAGTTGTCACTTGTCAACCATGACAGTTATGATAATGGAGTATTGGGTCAGGCGACAGGCATTGATTCTGCTGTTTTAATAAATAAACTTTGATGATAGCGTACTTTGCTAAAGTTTTGTGAGTAAGGTAATGTAGATATAGTATTGTGTATGTATAGCATTGCCCTAAGTAATTCTTTGCTAGTATTTATTTTGGGTTTTGGTCAAAAGCAATAGAATAATAGTTTTTCTCCTTTTAAATTGTGAATACATTGCATTAAATTATTCTTTGCTAGTATCAGTTCAAGCAATTTTAGATATCACACGTAACCAACCTTCGTTGTAGTTTCTACATAAATATACAGTAAAAAATTAAAACAATGTATGTAGTTGTATTTAAAGCATTTTAAGCGAATTAAGGACATAATGTTTACATTATAATGGCACCGGGAGATTGTGCCGGCGCGCGGCGTACCGCTATTAACCCTAGCTGTATTTTCACACTATAGCGGAATTCCTGGCATTGCCAACTAAGAGTTATATTTACACATTTAGTAATCGCATAATAGGATTATATTGTAACACCCCTGAATATTACATTTAATTACACCCTGTGTGTTAACGAAAATAGATTGAATGGCTTACTGATAGACATAATGGTAATGGAAAGTTTTAGACAAACACAAATCGA
The DNA here is from genome assembly GCF_003590095.1 of Trichoplusia ni. Taxonomy (NCBI): domain Eukaryota; kingdom Metazoa; phylum Arthropoda; class Insecta; order Lepidoptera; family Noctuidae; genus Trichoplusia; species Trichoplusia ni. Next base: position 3,031,252 of record NC_039481.1, read on the forward strand.
AATGACTACGGAATTTCTCTTTAGTCAAAAATCATGATTTATTTTTGTATGGGAGCCCCGAGACAATATACATCATAAGCAAAAATTCCAACTACCTATCGAAAAACCTGTTGTGATAAGAAAATAAATAATTTAATATTATTATCACAGCACATGGGATAAGCGCTAAAAATAAGCTTTTACTTTTACACCCGTTTCAACCATTAATTATGACATTATGACATATAACATTTAATAATCCGAAAACATAGTTAACATGTCACCAATACGTTCGAAATAACAACAAAAACGTGACATTTGTCAAAATTAACGATTGAAATTGTAAACACGATATACTTACTCGTAATTTCGAATGACAACAAATGAATGCAGGCTTGTTCAATTAAATACAGCTCGAGGCTTGATATTAATTCAGATATGTTGTGAACGAAATGTTAACTAAAGGATCTTGTTAAATAGTTCATTCATGAGGTATCTAATGTCAAATCAATAAAACTCAGGTGCCGATGGACAGCTGATCGGCCAAGTGTAAAAATTTAATGCCCCGGTACACTATCGATCGGCCTCCACGCGGCAGGGGAATTTCACAGTTTTTACTCCCAACACTAGCTGACTGTTAATACTCATTTACATTATACATTATACGATTTAGGCGACAGCTAACACTGGTCTAGCTCTGTAATGTTTGCTGAAAACTCGCTAATGGATATTTGTTCGTTTGCCTTAATTGCAAGTTTCGGTTTGAAAATGAATGCCTTTTTTTCAAGCGAATAAATGTATTTTATTTTTTATTTCAATTGAGTATTGAAAATATTTACCTAGATAAAACTGAAAAAAAGCCTGTTAAATTTACTACATGTTATATTAAGAGTCAGATACATCTAACAGTCAGCATTACTACTTTAATCCGAGAATTATTCAGAACTCCATTAAGAAATTTGCATTCTACCTCAAAAGATCTATTTATTTTAGTTATGTTTAACTTGCTTGTAGAATAAACTCACTAAAAACTTGTAGAAAGTATGATACAATACAAATTACACACACAACATTTAAGGGATTGCAAAAAATCGTTGAATAACTATGAATAAATATTCAACTATAACAACTCCCCAAACCTTTTAGCTAAAAACAAATGCATCACACTGTTTTCTAATAGTCGTGGGTGAAACATTATACTCAAACAATCCAAATATTTGTCACGCGTGTAAAACGTACGCGTGCTATGTGTTAACGTGTTGCAAACGTTCACAGATACAAGTGGTATTCATAAAAATGAAATTTTATGTAATATAGCATGGTTATAGGCAATTTACTTATTTAAGCAGAATACTGAAAAATCAAGATATTACATAAACAAAATAAAGCTTAACATGACATAACGCAACATAAAATTAAAATAAGAAAATTCATAGAAACATAGAAAGTATATTATGAGATAAGCATGTTACTGCTGTAACCAGTGTTATTTTTAACGTGGTTTACTTATTAGGCCGATGTTATAATTGAAACGACGTAAGAGTATGTCAATCTATCAGTAGATACCAATTGCTAATTACGGAAAACCCAATGAAGAATTTTTGTTAATTAGTTTTCAAGTTCAGTTAATGTGTAACCCATGTTAAGTATCAACGTAAATGCTGTTAATAAATCGTCGAATCTTTATTTTTTTGAAATTTGAATTTAGATTTGACATTAGTCCAATCATAACACATTATCTGCGGTCAATATCGTATTAAAAAGAAAAAACAAACAAGAATCATACCTCATGGATGTATAACCTTTAGTGACGTTTTAGTAATAAAAAATACTGTGAAAATAAAATATAAATAGAGTGGTACCAAGGCATCATCTCTACAAATGGAGTTAGAGCAATCTTCTCCTAATTCAGTCGCTTGCAAATCTCATCGCGGCCTCAACTTATTTGTGGCCGTCTCGGTCCACTCTGAAACGTTTTAAAACAATATCTTTTCTAGGCAATATCTAGGCTTTCATCTTAGTTTAATGGACTACTTTATAAAACAATAGTTTTCAATAACTCTATTTCTTCTGGAATAGATTTTGTCTTGTTGTTGTGTTTTTAAAATTTCAACTTTGATATTGTGATAAAATTTGCTTTTGACGTCGATATTGATAAACAAAGACTTTAACGAATATATTTATGTGATCATTCAGCAACAATATTATTAATACAAATTTTAATTACAACTTCTAATATAGGTAATAGTTTATGAAAACTCTCAAAGTGAATATTTTAGATGAAATTTCTTAGAAAGTAAAGCTCAAAGGAAAAACTTTATTACATAAACTTTATGGGTTCCATGCATCCAATAAATGTTTCAATTGATGCAAAAGAATTGTCTTGACAATGCAATAAGTATACGATGTGTGCTCCAGACGAAATTTCAATATGACAGAGATACAATATGATGACGTCAGAGTTACTGAAATAACATGTTTGGATTTCTATTCTAATACAAAATTGAAAACAAAAACTCATAAGAATTATTTTTTTACGTGAAGGTAAGTAATGCCTGTTCCTAAAATATTGTAAGTTCGATAATTATAACAAAATTTAAAATAACATCGAGTTTCAGTAGTTTAAGTAAATTTCATTGAATACCAAATTCTTGTTCCTGATTTATTTTACTTTCGTCCAATTGTATAGAGCCTTCAGTGTTGCAAGTTTAACTCGCACTTGACGGTTAGTCTAATCCAAATAATATGAGTTCTGTTCCTCTTCAAACATGGTAAATTCTTCAGTCTGCTAAATAATTTGTATTCATGGCGAAACTCGTTAGTTGCTGTCAATTATTTGTTGGGTGACGGATTTTTGTTGCAAAAGGATTTTCATTATTAGTTCGACTAGCCTTTAACGTGTTTCTTGTACTTAATTTTTTGTACTTCATAAAGTTGTAACATGTATAGTAAAGATTTTATTCAAATAACCTGCCTTTTAGCATTGCTTCCTGTTCTCCACTACCTTAGTAACTAAACAAAGCCCAATAACAACAATATATTCTATATTGCCGACATACACACATATACAAAGACGAAGAATACCAATCCTCACCAGCACATACGCATTTAAGTCAATAAGCCCAACATGAGTACAGCTGGAATTGTCTTATTTATATAATACCTTCACACATACCGAATTCTTCCTAATAGCCCACGATACTCGGACAATACATTATTCGGAAATATCATTCTTTTGAACGTACATCAAACAATGTCGGCATGAGGAATGGTTCTAATGAACTGCAAAAGAGAGGCCGATATGGGCCATCGCTGTATATATACTTTATATAATAGTTGTGCTTTTGTGAGGTAAGGTCGGGCATATCAATGTCAGTAATGTCTTAGACATAACAGCAAGGTAATTGATATTAGTATTATACAGTCATTTGTTTTATGGACAGAGGCAGGGAGAGGCAGATAATTAATTGTTGGAAGAAGTGCACTACTCGAAACATACTAGGTTACATGATACGTTTTAAGAATAATAAATGTCTTTTTTATGGTTAAAAATTGTGCGTGAAACTTACTTATCATTGGAGGGGTTTTCTTTCTTAAGTAGGTCTGTTTATCATTTGTAAAATGACCTTTTTTGTCAGTGTTAAATGTTTTATTGAACTGAACGAAGATATCATCATTTAGAAAAGGTGCAGGTATTATTACTTTAAAACTAGACATACAAAAGAAAGTAAAATCAGACTTAAGTTTGTTCAGAAAAAATAAACTAAAAAAGTCACTCAAAATTAAATAAAGTCCAAATTCATTGTCTATAACACAGACTCAAAAGAAAGTAAATTAGACTAGACTTTTTAAATCAAAGTACCTGGTATTAATCAGAGAAAAGATTTATTATAAGTTAAAGCCCAATTGGGTATGATTTCATTAGCTTCAGAAGAAAGCTAGATAAAATAATTGAGTTAGCAATTTATTAAGCTTTAGTCAATTGAAATAATTTAACAATTTCTAAGTACTGGCACTATGTATTGTTAAGTTCGCAGGTGTTTTCAAAACTTCGATTATTACTTTTATGTGTTGAAGTTTTCTATTTTTCATTGTGAGTTTAAAAAGTTTTATGTCATCAAGGATTTATGATCATAGTAAAGTTTCACGGTCTTTAATCTTTCAGAGTTGGCAAACTGCATTGAATGAGGTATTTTTTAGTTCTGTTAGAATTTAAGATTCTCCCTTATTTATTATTAAATAGATGATTTTACTCTACCATGGAACTCCTAAATTATAAGTTTTTATAGTTAATATATATCAATGTTTGCAAGTTAAAATGGCAGAATGTTCTAGGATTCTGAATGGTAGGTACTATAACCGCCATATCCCAAATGTCTGCATTCTGAGCAAATAACTACTCAGTTATGGTCAACCACCGTACACATTACAATTCACCTACAAACGGTTGATTTTGGTCCATTGCATTGTAGGTACATTTCGCTCCTTGTTAAACACTGGTACTTAACTGCATCTGTTTAGACTGGAAGCCGACCGCAACATAGTTGGGAAAAGCCTATTATGATGATTTCGTTACCGACATTTGTTGAAACTGTCTTGACGTACAAAAAAAAAACAAAGAAGTCATCTAGCCTTCTTTGTTATAGAAATTTATAACAGGTCTGCTTTTAATAATCATATCGTGATAAAAAAATATACGTGTGGCACTCGGGGACTGCCGCGGTAAAGCTATTGCATAAATACTTATACACCTATATACTTTCTCACAAACAGCTGATTATGTATTCGTCCGATTTCGGAGCAGTTCGTCTCGATTCGGGCGAGTTCCGTAAAGTCGTACAATACGTCTAATCGCATGACACACAGCGCCGTGTCGAAGACTGCCGAACTGACACGACGTTAGACGATGCACGGCCTTCAAGCCACACCTCCGTGCCCGTCGGAGTGGGGAGCGTGAGGTTTTTTCGTTACGGAATTTCTGGGTTTAGTCCCCGCGCTCAAGGCCTGCGATAGAAGCTATGCAATAGCTTGAATATCCTAACCACCTTTAAAAAATGGCAAGATATAAAACACACAACAAAAATGGTACAGATTAGAATACACAATAATTAAGTTACCAAAAACAGATAGGTACTCTAAAACTTTTCACTCTACACTTCGATATTATTATCCTTTCTCTTAATATATTTAATATTAATGCTATTCGAATAATCTGATAAACGCGAAAGTTCTTCATCTAATTATGTAAACATAAATTATGTTTGTATTTCGTTACTTAATTAATTAGGATTATGAATGAACAGATTGTTATGAAAGATTATGTTGAATAAAGGGAAGCTGGTGGGAATTATACATCGGCACAAATTCCATTTGCATTTCTCCGGGAACTAACGCTGTGGAATCGCTCAAATGTATTGTAAATGGAATGTCAAACTCACATCATTTACCTATAGAAAAAGAGTAGTATTCTTATACCTTGAAGATTTATTTCTACCGCCCCTCTCAACGTCGTTATTCCGACTCGCACTTGGTATTTATTCTAAAGTGATAATGATTTGAGAATTCAATTGTCACTACAGAGAACAAAAAATTTACAATAACTGTTATTATCTTTATCTATACTAATATATAAAGCTGAAGGGTTTGTTTATTTGAACGCGCTAATCTCAGAAACTACTGGTTCAAATTGATAAATTCTTTTTGTGTTGAATAGACCATTCATCGAGGAAGGCTTTAGGCTATAAACCATCACGCTGCGACTAATAGGAGCGAAGATACAATGGAAAATGTGAAAAAAGCAGGCAGGTATATATCATAACTTATATCTTCTACCCACGGGGACGAAGTCGCGGGCAACACCTAGTGTATTATAATCGGGAGACTTAATACAAATAAAATCAGTTGAATTTGCATTAGATTTAACATAAATTATTCAGATGCTAACAGATAATTTTATTTTGTAGATGACAGGACATCTTTCAGCCGTATCAGTTAGTTAAAATCTGTACCTTTAATGTCCTAATTAATTCCAAAATTATACTAAAATAAATCCTCTTTCCCCTAGTATTAACGTAAACCCCAATAAATGTACTAGTGTAAAACGAGACCAATTATGCAAATGTGTTTATTAAATCTCATAATCTTTTAACTTAGTGTTCCAGGATTTAATAACAATAAATTAAGCGTCGTAAAACATGTTACGGCTTGTTCAGGTGGGCTCTGGGCAGAGGTAATCAAGCCACGAGCCACGCCTGCGACTTCTACAAATGACTGGCCGACATAAATTGAGGGAGATCTCGCCAAGGGTTGAGTTGAACAAGCTTAGGTTACGCGACGCTAGTGGCCTAAACTACTTAAAGAAAAACTGTTGCATTCTGAAAGATCTGTCCGACCTTCTTGCTTCCATAGCATTTGTACTGAGATTGACTCACATCTATCTTTATTTGTGTCTAACTTTCATAATTCATGTGATAAAGCCAGGTTACAGCTCAATAGACAGTCATAGTATTAGGGTTCCGACTTTACTCTTTGGGTACGACCCTACTGGGTAAACCTATGTGAATAGTTTTGTCGCCTAGCATTATGTGTATGGTTAATATAATGAAAAAATGCAATATCTCCAGTTTGTTGTCAGTTTAACAACTAAGTTATTTATAAGTCACTCATGTCAATCATGTCTATTCGTTATGACAAAGCTAAAAGAATTTCATCTGACTTTCACCATGATATTTTCACACAACCCTGTCAAACTTGTCTGAACGTAAGCTAAATATGCTTTCACTATAATTGTGTAGAAATGTTATCATTATGCGTAATCTTCATAGCGAATGGGAACAAGGTCAGTCTGTGTTTTGCCCCTTGGATGTGAAACTACATACGTAGTAGGGGCAAAGCAAGTGTCTGAATTAAGGATACGACGAGTGCCTGTATAATAAGTTATATTATTTTGTTTTTCACTAGATTATAAACCAAAGAGTTAAGAAGTCGTCGGTAAATGAAGACTTGCGTTAAATCCTGTATTAACCAAAATTTCACAAGTAAACTTTTGAAAATATTATATTATATTATTTATCTGCTGGTGTGTGAAGGATGGCAACGCATTGCATTACACCGACACAAAAACTCGGATGACGTAGCACGGCGGTTCAGGTTTAGTCAGTAAGAGTCTGACACTACCCATTGCCTCCCCCGAAGGAGAGGGTATCCATGAGGATTCCCCCACCTTACCAAAAAAAAGGTTATTTTTCTCCGCTTGTATACTGACAACTAAATACTTTTTATTTCAATCGCAGTTGATGTCCACATTGAAGAGGACCTCAGACCGAAAAAAGGGTTAAACCGAGCGAAATGTTTTTGCCATAGTACGGTGACAAGTAGATATGTCAAAGGGTTGTGAAAACATTTCCCTACAGAGAAAATGCGACGACTTGGTAAAAGAATACTTGTGGACTACAAGTATGTTTCCCATTGGTTAGATGATGGTTAGACGCGTACATTCATGCCGTGGAATCGTCATTTTCAAGGTCCGTTTGAGAATAATGTTTTGAGTGCTGAAGTAATGAATAAGTTTTATTTCGTTTTCGTTGTCGAAGAAGCTCGGAAAAAGTTATCGTACCTACTTACACAACTAAAACTTTTCGAAGAAGTGGCTTTTACGTTATTTTGCTATATAATAAGCAATTGTTTTTTTTATAGTTTGTGTTTTATTGTTCTTGATGATTTTCTTTATGTAAGAAGAATATTTAGGTGATTAACGAAAATGTCTGACACCTGCCACTGTGGAGGAACGTGATTGCAAAAATCCGGAGTTAAATTTTCGTTCAAAGTTTATCTAAGCAACTCTTTAAGTACGGGTTGAACTTACAATACTGAGAGTTCCGGCTAAATGGGCTTCAGAATAAAAATCGGTTAGAAGCAACTTGACGCATTTATTTGTCAATAAATCTATGACTGTTACAAGCAGAGTCGCTTTTTCTTGGATCCTTATTTTTAAACGCACGTAAATATGTATGTCTTCTGTCAAAAATTCAACTGTCTATCTATCGTGGGTTATGAGATACTTAACAGATGGTCGGAATGACAAACGGACAGATGGTGCTTCAATAATAGAAATCCCGGAAAATAAACAATCTGCTATATGAACCGGCAAAAAAATCCTCAACAAACCTTATCTCTGAATCTACGATGTGTCAGTCTACGTTAGTTAGCACATAACAATACGTTGCGGCGACATTTATAGAGAATCGATTTAATGGTTTAATGCGGGCAAAGTTAAAAGCAGATAGTCATCGTTCATAGCGCCATCGACATTTTACTCGACATAAATAAATGGCATTATTGAAAAAAAAAATACATTTATCTTCATATGACATTTATATTTTATTTTTATTAGTTTAAAGAGTAAGCTTATCTGTGTGTGTCACCTTAGTTCTTAAACGGGTGATCACATTCAACTTTTTGCTCAAAGTACATATGTTATGCCATTGCCAAGTAATTTCAAAGCAATTTATTAGATTTTGGTGTAGCCATCCGTTTGTCCGTCCTTTACCAGGCTGTATCCCATGAACCGTGATTAGGTGCTCAAAAGTTAGTTTTTTAAATATGATAATTTTTTTTTTATATTTAATTATAAATTGTCTATAAAGATTCATAAATTCCTTTTACCCGAGTAATCCAAGAAATTCAACCTTGTGACGAAAATATTGTAATGAAGTTACATAGTTGACATTGTAGTGGCGCGGACGGCATGCAAGCAATTAAATAATACCATCATCTAAAACATTTTACATACTATAAAGCCCCTTTTTATAAACGAATAATTCCAGATTTCTCTATGTATACTGGCTGTAACTAATTCTTGCCCGTATTCGTCGGTTTCTAGAAAATATTACGTTAAAAATTCAATTTCGACAAAAATCCTGTAGTTGTCTCCCCTGATTTTGTGTGCTTTAGAATTAACTGGGTACATTATCATATAAATAAAATGTAAGTGATTATCTTTGGTCTATAATATCTATATACAACCATCTGCTAGATTATTAACAACATCCAAAAAGGTATTCCTCAACATTTACAGTTCTTCCAATTTTACCTTAATTGACTATTTCAAAAGAGCTACTTCAAAACAAAAGACATTTCCAAATCCCGTCAATTTGAAAATACATTGCACATAAATTGGTATCCATTTTATTTAACACTTCCAAAGAATATGAGCATCGTTATTGAAGAAAAAAAAGTTTACGAAAAAACATAAAAGCTTTGAATCATGTAAGTTAATGGTTTCATAAAGAAGACGCAATTTGTGGGGATAAAGGCGAGTGTTGTCTTTTATGCCAGCGGGAATGTTTGAGGGCCCTGCGTGGTGACTATACAAGTATTTCACGCGGCGATTACTGCCTCTGCGTTAGACTTGGTTAACTTGATGCCATATTAAATTATAAGAGATAGATAATAAGAAAATATTAACTCGAATGAAGGAAAGGAAAATGCGGTTAAGTATTTGTAAAATTTTCAAGATAAAATTATTTGATTTCAAAACTTGCCGGTACAAAAAATAATAAAGTTTATTGGTAAACAATAATCTTCTTCTAATATATAAAATTCCCGTGTCACGATGTTAGTTACCGTACTCCTCCGAAACGGATTAACCGATTTTTACCAAATTTTATATGTGTATTCAGTAGGTCTGAGAATCGACTAACATCTATTTTTCATACCCCTAAGTGTTAAGGGTTGCTCACGCTAAAAAAATATATTTAATTTTTTGGACGAAATTGTTTGTTTTTATTTTTTTATAATGTGGCCTTAAAAATACATACAACTAGAAATAATTTATTAGGCAAAACGACGTTTGCTGGGTCAGCTAGTTAATTATAATAATTAAACTCTTTAAAGCATTAAATCCAGAGAACTCTATTAGAGAGCGCCAAAAAGTATATCGGCATCTGTGTTTGACAGGAAATGTTATTAAAATATATTTTCTTTCCTAAAAAAATCAAGAACCCTACTCCTTTTTAAAAGTTAATTAGTTTTTAAGTTTTGTAAGAGAACTAATTAGTTATACTAGAACAATTTGAAACTGTAATTTTAATTCCTTAGCGCGTAAATGCTGTGACCATAATTGCTTTTTCTGAACTCTTGTGTATTTCGCTAAAATTTGTATTTTTTGATACATAGACGTTGAAAATAACCATTTGTAATAATAAACCATTAGTTTATGCAAACTTATCCTGTTCAGTAAGCATGCCTATCACACATGTCTATCTCAGTATTGAAAGACGCCAGAAACCGTTATATGATGTTAGATAAGAAAAAATAACAATCCATTACCGGATTTCTTGTGTCTTAAGAAAACAGTTGTCGGTTTCTACGCCGAACAAAAAAAAGAAGGAAGACGAAAACTTAGAGTAGACCAGTGGCGACATAGAATTTTTTTTACAAAGAAATTGTTTCACGTGAATTTTGTAATAGTCAGACGCACTAGAGTTTACTTAATACCTAAATAGCTATTAATTCTCCGACATTAAGTCTGATCAAATTGAATTATCACTCTTGATGAAATAGAAAAATAATAAATATGCTAAGAGTCCGTTCCTTTTCCAAAAAAAATTGTTTGACTAAATTTTAAAACTTCGTGTTGTAACTTAATTCAAAATCAGGTAAACAAAACAAAGAAGGTAAACTTTTAACTTTCAGCCTAAATAGTGCTATTTACTTACACTTACACAATCTTCGATACAAACATATTCAATGGATGTACTATGTAGTACGATATCGTCTTGGTTTTTGGTTCTCGGTTTGCAATACCACGTGATTTAATATCTGGAAAACACATGTACCAACAGTTTTTGATGTATAAATGTGGTGGTTGAAGAAGCGAGATGCCACGCTAAACGCTTTAGAGCGATGTCTCTCTCTCTTAAACACCTTCAAGTGTCAATATGAGGTGATAGTAGGCCCTTAGGTAACGCATATAAATTATATAAACTCCTACCTAACTACCTGAACTCGACATCTAGCGTAAAATACGAAAGAGAGTCTTAAATCCAAAAAAATGCGCACATGTTCTTCGAAAACACATCAGAATTTAAAAAGAAAATTAGAAATGCGATTATATTTTCATTACATCAAATAGTTCCATTTAAAATTCCACGTAACGACGGCCATTAGCAATAAATGAATGATTGTTTACCCAAAAAAGAGAGATAATTAAAAGGAGCTCGTCCTTAGACGTCAGGAGAATGCGGGTGTCGCGCAGAAACGGCGACAGACATCAATATTCAGCTTGTAAAGGGCTAATGAATAAAAGTGGGATCAATTTGTAGACGGGTCATTACCGTTGAGCCCTCACTAATTACTGGTCTTGGAATTTCCGGGGGATTCCTTGAGCTGGATCTCATTTAGCCGCTGATGGACGGGTGGTAGGCGGGGCGGGTAGGGGGGGGGGCTCGCATTCGTTTGACGCCTCATTTCGCAGCTACAGGTAATTCCACGTTTAACGAGGTGTTACATAGCTACTTCAAATTACAACTTACATCATTACACCAGTTTATTTGAATTTATTAAAACGTTTAACTGTATTTTTGTGAGTGTATATTTTTGTACTTTAATGTTCCCTGTCATTATTTGGTAAGACAATTCCTCATTAACTACTTTATTCATGCAACTTGATATTTAAATTTATCTTTACTAGAATATTATACCACCCGTTTATTTTAATTCTGATTGTAATTATTCAAAATGTTTTTGCTAATATGCAGTTCCATTACCTAGATAAACGCCTATTTTTCGAGATCGCGGCGATACAAATTAGGAACTAAAAAGAATACTACTTATATACTAAAGAAAGTATAATGTACCCAACTATACTCACGAAAATCTAATTAAGCATTATTTTCTATCTCCTAAATCCGAGGTAACTCGTCAAATTCAATTGCAGACCTAACTCGATTTCGCAGCGAATCCAATATTCAATATGCGATCTCAATTTCATTTTGACAAGCAAGTGGGTTTTTTATCGTCACCCATACGGAGCTGGAATCACGATGACAGAGTTTAAGGGCATCACGCTTTTGTACCGAGCTTTGCCAATCAGAGCACCGAAACGATTTTCTGGTCAATGAAACAACAAATTGCTTTTTTGACAAACGATTGAAGAACGCGGTGTCTAGTTTTTAAAGGTCAATAAGAAAGCAGGTGTATGTTATCTGTAACTAGCTGTTGCCCGCGACTTCGTCCCCGTGGGTAGAATATATAAGTTATGATTTATACCTGCCCTGTTTTTTTTTCATATTTTCCATTGTAACTTCGCTGATATTAGTCGCAGCGTGATGGATTATAGCCTAAAGCCTTCCTCGATGAATGGTCTATTCTACACAAAAAGAATTTTTCAATTTGGTCCAGTAGTTCCTGAGATTAGCGCGTTCAAACAAACAAACAAACTCTTCAGCTTTATATATTAGTATATAGATATAGATAATGTTGTTCCCAATATGGGTGTATTGAGTTTTCAAAATGAAGTTTTCGAAATCAATATCTAGCCTCTGGATTTATTTTCATTTGAGTCAAACAAGAAGCCGTATGTATGAGGAATAATTGTTACCTACAACAGTTAAATAGCCGGGAGTCTGATTGATAAAAAATGTTTATTCGTTTTAGGTACTTTTTGATCGAAAGGTGATTTCTACAAGAAAGTTTAAAATAGCACTACTAATAGTAATAAGTTGGTGGCAGCTGTCATTGAGTTCAGCTGCAGCCTCAGGCATGAGGCCTTCGGAGACAAGGCGCGGGATAACGCAAATCCCTGGAGAAATACTTTTTTTAAAAAGTACTATAAAGTACGTTCTTTTACATATTCTTGCTTTCTTTAAAAGTAAATGTTTTTTTACCCTCGATTAATCCTAGAAAAATAAAATTATTTTCAAATCACAACATTACAAAAATACACTTTTATCTCACGCTTTACGAACTGTCAAAATTTAAGGTAAAAGTGTATGAAAATGTAAAAATAATTCAATCAAATGCGGTAACAAATTTCCACGGAACTCTCGGCTATGTCAATAGGCTCGCCCGAGCGGCAGAATTCAATGATTGACGAAATGTGGGCAATGTTTGCATTTGCTCATAGCCCAGTGGCAATTGTTTAGGCGATTAAATACGGGAGAATGTTTGACTAGTGGTTAAATATGAACTGGTTAACATCAAGTTAAATTAGGATACCAGAAAACAAATTGTGTGAAACGAAGAAAAAACACTTAATTAATCAATTCCATTAATCTCAATACTATCAACAGGAACGAAAAAGGAACTTTCCAAATTCAAAATTGTCTTAAAAATCGATGACAATTTCGAATTCTTTATGAACGAAAAATACTCAATGAGACAAAGAAAAGTTATCAATTTTAGCCTTTACACGTTGTGAATTTCAATGTAAAAGTACCAGCACGTAGGTATGTTTACATAACGTTGGCATATTGACACGGAAACGAATGCCCTACATCAATCATATGGCCGAAGTACAACTTGATGGCAAATCAGTCCTCTTTTATGACTCGGCCTAATGCACCCCCCTTTCACACACTCATGAAACACTGAATAGATGACGTTTCATTTTTAAAATCTGAAAATATCTTCATGATAAATGACGCGTAGGTGAATATGAAAACGTGGACATTTAATTATCATAGCCAATCAACTAATCGGATTTCATATTCAATTATTCATTCGGAGTAATTAAGTAAGGAATAACACCCCCCTTTTTGCGTTGAACATAAACAAATGCAATTAAAACTCTTGTTATGACTACACTTTATTTAAGAACTGTATCTGCGTGTTTTATTGTTATTCACTTTTAGAGTATTAGCAAATAAAAAGAAAAAATAATGCCATAACCCAAAAGCGGTTATACCATTTTAGATATTTGTCGCGAATTGTTATTTGGTACTCAAGTCAACACAGTAAAAGTTTCATCAAACAAATTCGGACGCAACCCTTAGATATAAAGCCTCCTTGGACAATAACCGCAAATTTTAAAGACCCTTCTGTTAAATTAGAAACATGATTGCAAACTTTGTAAGTCATTTTTGTAACCGCTTGTAGGTACTACGATGCCATACCTATGATGATTAGTTAGATTATCAGATTATTTACTACTGGTAACATAGACGTAATAGTTCATAATAATTAGGTTTGCATTATACTCTGGTATTACTGGTATACATTACTTAGGACTAGATTGAATACAGCTCAGTATTCACATGCGAAGGCCGCATATTCAATAAGCATAGGACCTCTCTTTACCTTCTATTAACATTTTAATGATATTCTTAAAATGTGACTCTGTTTGTTTAGATTATCTAAGTCCGTTTTATACAAAAAATATTGACTTGTAAATAACATTCATGTAATCTATGCCTCTCCAAGAAAACAGATTTTACAGCCCATACTTTTAGTTACATTTGAATAAATAACTGAAAAGTATTTTTATCCGAGTACCTATTTTTGTAGAGTTCAAAAGTTAACGAAGCACGTCTATATGCTTTATAATGGCGTTAATTAGAAGTGAATGAAATAGTCTTTTAAGATCTTGTACCTTTTATGAAGAGAAATGGAACCAAGGAGCCTACTACCATCTCTCCTTCTAATATCGTTGTATTGTGAAAGGGAGATGTCGCTCTACACCGCATAGCCCCGTCCTGCTCCCACAGATGCATAGGTCATTCTTTAAAAGGAGGTGGTAGGCCTTTATAGTTGGCTATTGATCAACTATTGAAAAGTCGAGAAGAGATTACCATTAATAGGTGTACTGTATGGTTTAAGTTTCATTTACGTCATTCCTTTTCAATTTCAATCTATAGGTACTCCATTTGCTACAAATAAAGACGACTTAATTTTAATACACCAAGATTTTAAATAATATTTCTAGTATTTAAGCAATTCAAAATATTATTGAAACACTAAATCTGTATGTTCTTAACACTGAAAACGTAACATACACATTTAATCTTTAACTATCACAATTACTCGAACAATCTACAATTTGCTTAGTTGTAGGTTGTGCTATTTCCAAAAGCTTTTAATATCCTGCTGTTTTTGGGTGTTGGTGTTTACTTTGTCAAGCGAATGCGTAACAAATTGAGGACCGAATGAGATGAAAATATACTATGAGTTATAGACAATACTTTCATGCAGCCTGATGATGGAGGGTAGAAGGACTCGGTTATAAATTTATGACTATTAAAACCGGTGCTTAAGCTTGATTTTGTTTATTATTGTTTTTTGTTATATAGAAAAAAAAACATCATCTGTGAGAATTTCAAGAGGCTCACGGTCTCTGTTGGTCAATCAAAACGCTGTGTTGATCTTAATTGAGACACTGCTTGTTCATGGACAGACAGACGGACAGGCAGCGGTGCTTCATTGATAAGGTTGTGTCTTAAACCTTTGCGTGAGTAATTTTAAAAACGGTTTAATTTCTTGCCAGAAAATTTACACTCTTAACAATTTCTACTAATGGCACTGAAAATTGTAGTCAATCTGAAAATGCATCAATCAGCTTGCAAAACTCATGCTAACCAAAAGTAACCATGCAACAGAGCTTACAGTTAAAACTTTTCCAAACTAACTTAATTTCAGGTCGTAAATTTGCAGACGGTTGGCATTCCAAATGAATGTTACTGGAAGCCTTGACACGTTTGAACACTTTGAGTTACTAAACGGTACGAATTCCAAGGCAAACGGCGCAGATTGATGATGCAGATTATTCCGAAGATCATTCCATGAAATATTTGCTTGATTGACAATAGTTTAGACAATAGGAATCTTGGACATTCCTATTGTATCCCTTCCTCTTAAACTATGACTGTAGCAGTTATTTATGACTACACAAATTGAAGCGTTATAAGTTTGACGTGTCTGCCTGATTGTTTGTTTAGTTTATTTTGAACCATGTGCGAGTGTCCTTAGATATGTTTCATAAAAATCGGGTATGCTGTTTAAGTTGTGGGGGTTGAAAGTGAATAAAAAATATCCTCTAGTGGAGGCTCAAATGAAAGCGGACTGAAAAAGAATATTGATGACTTAATCAAGAGAGTTCTCAGCTTAGTTTGATGAGAAAAAGGGACGTTAAGGTGATGAAAGAATGAGATATCGACGTATGGTTGTCAAGCCAGTTTGTCAAGACTACGTCTCACAATTTACAATTCTGCTAAAGATGTCATATGGGCTTTTGTAGGGAGGTCTCTTATTTTTTAATTTTACCCGTTGTAGTGCAGTATCTTCACCTTACTTACTAGTGTGGACTGTTATTGGTTTCTCTATAACATTTGATAATGAAAATAACGATGTTTGCTAGATAATTGTGATTAAATTTAGTATCAGATGTTAATTAAATGTTCCAATAAGGCTTAGAAGCATTCCCGCTTCGAATATTACTGTTCCCGAATATAATCATGGAATTTATGGTAAGAGCTTATTAGAAATTGTAACTACTTAATATTATATTCAAAGATAAATGATTTAGCGCGGAGAATATCGAAGTTCTGGATTTGTATCTTTTCTGGACGTTTTACATGTTAATTTATATTGCCTATGACATAAAAAAGGGTATTTAAGTTTTAAAATGATCGTAGACCATTTTATGGAGGATGATAGGGCTAAATATTACAATAATACCTCACACAGAAATACTCACCGGTACGGAGACAAAAAGGTAAATAATTAATGCAATGTTTATTTTTATTTGGTCTCGTAATGTTTCGATTTTAAGTAGCTTACATCCGTGCTATTAAATCTTAGAAACTATAAACTAGTACGGTAATATTATTTCAAAAACTACTGAGTTAAACTTGATGGAATTAAGGGACCAAAATGACAGCAAGTTCAATAAAAATTTAAAAAAGTACAATATCAGTCCATCCACTAAGACATTATAAGGCCTGTATTTTTATTATGATTGTTAATCAGATAATCATAAAAAAGCGTATTGAAAAATACAACTTTTGAAGTCGGTTGATAATTCATTGAAGTTGCGAAGCTGTCCAAGTTTTTGTTTTAAATATGTACGAATGTTACTTGTAAAAGTTTTCAATGACACCCTTGAGGAAAAGTAGTCATACACGAGTTACGTTATTAATGTGATTAGAAATTATTAGCCTTAAAATAAATGTATGAAGTTACTTTTACATTTTTGGAACTTAACTTTTCCTGAGTTTATTTAGGGATCTTTCTTTCAAAAGATGAAGTGAGAAATTTATTCCACTTTTTAAGGGAGTTATAATTTATATTTTAATCTTTATCTGTATATCTATAATTCTATTGTACTACGAGTGTTAAAATCATTGACGAACCTCTCCCATAAAGTTGGGCCGATTTAGGTAAATTTTATTTCTGACGAAAAACTTAGTTTAAAATTTAGATTTTGGGTTTGTACTGCATTTAGGTAAGCATAAAATTTATATTTACATTTCAAAAGAAGTCATTACACTCCGACAGAGTTCGTACGGCAATTATAATTATTTGGTATATATTTTCACATTGATAAAATTATAAATCACAATATATTTTTTATTGAAACACTTTTTCAATAAGGTGAATTTCAATAATGTAAAATAACTCCTTCAAAGTATGTTTCAATGTTTTATTTAGTGCTGGCATCTAATACTTGACTACCTTTTGTATACTAGCGCGTAACTTATACAATCATTTCAATGTATATTATGATGATAGTTCCCTCTGGTACATAAAAAGAGTTCGTATCAGAGTCCCTACACGTGAAGCCGTTTGTGGTCATTTAGAAACTAGTCCACGGGCCTTGTCATAACTGTTTCTGTGAATAGTGGGCAGTTTCCTTGAATTCACGCTTGTTTGTTGCGGGTAAACGACGCTACGTCACAACTTCATACCGTATGGAAAACATGGCGGCTATATTATTTTTTTAATTCATGAAAAATTTATCTGTGAAAGATTTTCGTATAATTTGTATTTATTTATATGTTAAAGTATTAGTAAAGTTAAATTCATAATTCTGCACGGTTCATTTTAATTTTAAAGGTTGGATGGATTCAAAAAATATGTTTAAAAAAAAATACTAATTTAAATTGATTAAAAAACTTACCTTGAAGAAGACAGTAAGCACAACAACAATATAGTCATAGACTAACACGTTAATAATACTGGTGTTATTAAAACTACTCAAAACTTTATAACATGAGATTATAATGTATTGCTTTGCAGCCTCACAATTACTAAAATAGGAGATATTAGTATTACTTAAGTAAAGTTTAGTTAGTTGTTAGTTGTACGACAGCATGTTTGGATACATGGCGACGCGTGTGCGGCGGCCGGCGTCGCGCGACTATCTGCCGCGGCCCTAAGCGCGGTAACTTGCAATAACTTTGGACTTTTGGCGGCTAAGTTGGCTTGAATGTTAGCGGCGGTATTGCGTTGTTCTGTGCGTTCGTTGTCACGAAGTTTTTTTTTAAATTTCATTTTATTATAAATGGTGGCTGGCTTGAACTGGATGTGTAAGGAGCCAGGTTTGAGGGGAATCATGGGGGAGGCCTTTTTCATTAATAACGGTGTTAGTTTCCACTTCCACTTGTTATTTGTTGCCTGATTCTCTTCTACATGTCTCAAACAATTATCTATATCGTCTTTCAGTTATATATTATTGTCTATTTTAATTCGGTTGAGTTTTATTTTTTCGGTTGTATAACAATTTCTTTGGATTCCTTTTTCAGATTTAACAATAAAACCTTTTTTTAAGACAGAGCTAATCGCAATTAACCTCATTTACAGAAAACAAAACAAAAAACACATTTTTGAAGCCAGAACCGCAAATCGGACATTTTTCTTTTTTAAAGCCAGGAATACATCACGCCAGCCAGCTGCTATGTACCATTGTTTAGGCCATCAGCCTAATGAGAAGCAGTTCATCATGAGCAATGAAACAAGACGAACTTGGGTGAAAATCATATTGAGGAAAAAGTGTAAACATTTTTAAGTCGTTCTTAAATATTATGCGGTCTCTGTCACTCGTAGGTGAAAAGTTGAGATAGAGCGTGTGCTCAACAATGATTATGGTGAAGAACTTGTTAAAAATGTACGTACACTTTTTAATAGTAGGCACTACCCTCTTTATACTATAAGGCGTAGCGTTGAGAGATAAATTAAAGACGAGATCTGCGGTAGCACTCATCATTTATTAATAAGACAATCTAATATATACGGTTACACACATAAGCAAATAGGTACATGATTACACACACTTAACTATACACTACAATACAACGTTTTCACTGGAGAACCGTTGACAGGGACATAGTCTATACATGTAAACTCCTTTTATACTAAATTTTATTGAAAACAACACAAATACATTTATTGTGTATTGATTAGTGTGATTACTCCGTATAAATTTGATATACTTATATTTTACCTGCTCACATAATTGTAATCAGACACTGATCAGTTTCTGAAAGCAGTAACTTCATGGTGAGCGTACTAGTCGTGTCTTGGCCTGTCTATAGCTGGGATACGAATCACACGAGTGACTAGATGTGAACCTTCACGGCCGTGGGTACGCCGCCAGCCAGCGGAGATAATTAAACATTATCTTTGTATATACTATCGATATCGATCGATACGTTAGATATCTTGGCTATGCTACTGCTGGTGTTGTTCGATTTTTGAATTATAATTGATGCGTCGTATGATAATATGCGTCTACAGGAATTCGTAGTGAAGTCGCTTAACGATTTTTATCGATTATTTAAAAATATCGAATTAGTTTGTAAAGGAAATTATATTGGAATGATAGATTTTTGAATAGGTAGGTACTTGAAAGGAATTAGCGTAGCAATTAATATGAGAACTGTAGCTCATATCATAGGCACGGCCGGCGAGGCGCAGCGAGCTACGCGGCTACGGCGTATCAACTATTGGTACAATAATTTATGATTTTATTTATGTACGTTTCGTGTCAGCCAGTTTTTGTTTAACTTGATTTGTTATTTGTGCAAATTGCTTTGAGTTTAACAGCCTTGCCTACTAAAACAGGTTTATAGATATTAACTAGATTCTAAAATTTACCTATATTAAAGCAGTAATTATGTCTGACGAAAAAATCAAATGCTCTTAAAAATGACAGAACAGAAAAGATTTTTTTAATTGCAACTTCAAAATTAATTTATTTAAGCAGCACAGCACCTGTCATTTGGGTACTAAGTAAATTGAGTTTCTAATTTAATCTACGACAGCAAAGGACTTGTAAGCGAATGGCAGAAGAATTCTATCATAAAATACATATAACATGTATTGATTAAATAGAGCTACTGGACTTCTACTAAGACAAGATTTTTTGCATTTTTTTTGGTAGACGAAGGTATTGATGTCTACCAGATGTTAATAAAATACGACTCTACGCCGTGTATTGGTGTTTTACGCTTCCACTAAAATAATAATATTAGTTTTTAGGTATTGGTAGAGCCTTAAAACATAATGTGGGATTCAATGAGGAGAAGGTGCACGAAATCAACGTTATTAACCACAGGACAGTTACAGGCTGAAACATATACTAATTTTAGAGACCACCAGCCTGTGAATAAAACAAATAAAAATACGAGCGAAACAAATTGGCGAATAAATCGAAAGAGGTGTGAATCGTTGCAAGTGAAAATCCATGTTTCATACGATTCCCTTGAGAGACAGTCGAGATTTTATCATCATATATAAAGCCAGAATCCAAAAGACACGAAGACTTAAATCTCACGTTACAGGTAGTCAAAGACGTTTTATATTTAGATGAAAGGGGAACTTAATGAGATAAACATACATTTTAATATTCGCACCTTGAGATTGACGTGTGTTGTGAGTAAAGGCATAATTTTCCACACAAACGGTCCGATTACTTCGTTCCAAAGAGCTTAGACGTCCGACATTCGAAGTCATTCGAGTGAAACACGTTGGGTTTCACAGATGTAAGATAAAAATATACAATCTTAATTTAACAGCCATTGAAGGACTCTGGATAAAATGAAAGGGTCAATCAAGTTTAAGCTTTGTTTATCATGCGTGGTGATCATGTTATGCATTAATGTATTTGAAATGCACGGAATATCTTAACAGGGTTTTTGGTTAAAAAATCAGCAACTTGGGATGTTTTAGCCCCAACTACCAAATTTAAGTGCTTTTAATCTTCCTTACCTTTAAATGATTACGATGAAATATTTTTTGGGAGTCTGTCTGATGGACTAAACAGGTTTATATTATAAGATTAAGGCCCGATTTTTCAATCGTCAGATAACTTTTATCTGAGGTATAAATAGGCCGTTTGACATATTTTCCATACAAAAGCTGTCAAAATGTCAAACATATTCGTCAGATAAAAGTTATCTGGATATTGAAAAATTTAAAAAAATTTAAAAAAATTATTCGTTTAACACAGCAGAGTCAAAATAACCATTTCATAAATACTTCTCACAATAAGTCAAAAGCTGCATGGCAAGTTATTAACAAATCCAAATATCGCCTACCAAAAGACCTGATATCTTCTATAAAGAGCAATAACCTGATTATGACCCATCCCACGGATATTGCAAACGAATTCAATAACTTTTTTGTAGACGTGATTGAAAAAAATGTATATAATTGCAATAATTCAACTAATAGAAATGTATATAATAACTTAACGTCACAGTCATTATATATGCAACCTATTATACCCAATGATCTAATTAAAATAATTAATAATCTCAAAAATACAAAGACTGTTGGCTATGATGGAGTGTGCACACAGGTCTTAAAACATGTCAAAGAAGTTATAGCACCACCATTATCACATATAATAAATCTATGCATTACAAACGGTGTTTTTCCTAACAGTCTCAAGAAGGTAATCATTAAGCCCCTATTTAAAAGAGATGATAAATTAGACGTTAAGAATTATAGACCAATTGCCAAAATTCCTATATTTTCAAAAATTCTTGAGAAAGTAATTTATAATTCCATATATAATTATTTTGAGAAAAATAAGTTGTTTTGCAATGAACAAAAAGGGTTTAGAAAAAATATTAATATTAATATGGCATTGTTTGACCTCCTTTCTAATATAATGACGTCTGTCGATGAAAAAGCTCCAGTATGCGCTATATATACTGATATGACGAAAGCGTTTGACTATGTAGATCATAAGACCTTAGCAAAAAAACTATATGGCTACGGAATTCGAGGAAATACTCTGAAACTTCTTGAGTCATATTTAGAAAATAGATCCCAGTGTACAGAAGTATCACAATTATGTCCAAAAAGCAACGTAGTAACCATTTATACATCTCAACCTCGAGCTGTAAAATATGGAGTACCCCAAGGCAGCGTTCTGGGGCCGTTACTCTTTTTAATATACATAAATGATCTCCCAAAAGTTATACCCCAAAATATGATTCTTTTCGCTGATGATAGTACAGCTGTTGTGAAATGTACTGATCCTATTAATTACGAGAATGATATTAATAACTGTCTCAATAAGATTATTCACTGGCTCAATAGCAATAACCTAATAATTAATCTAAATAAAACAAAAGTAATGCACTTCCATCAAAGGTGTGCAAAACCTGCTATTCAGGTTACATATAATAAGTGCAACATTGAAGAAACTACCATAGCAAAATTTTTAGGCATTACGATGGACAGTAAACTCACATGGAAACCACATGCTGAAGAAATTTGTCTAAAACTAAATAAATCAGCTTATGCACTGTTTCAACTCTCAAAAAAGGTCAACACACAAACACTTTTAATAGCGTATCATGGGTTGGTTGCATCAGTCCTGAGGTTTGGTATAATATTTTGGGGGCAGTCTACTGAAAGAGAAACTATTTTTAAAGCGCAAAAACAGTGTATCCGGTCCATATGTGGGTTAAAAATTACCGATTCTTGTGAACCCTATTTCAAATCTCTTAAATTACTGACTGTTCCGGCTATGTATATTTACGAGACTGCTTTGTTTGTCAAAACTCATTTAGACCTATTCCAAAAACTATCAGATATAAAAAAGACTCCAATGCGTTCACAATACATTAATAAATTATGCGACATAAAATGTAGAACCGCTTTACTAAAAAAAAGCTTATTTGGCATGGCTCCAAAAATATATAATAAGGTACCTGACAATATAAAAATTATGCCTCTGTTAAAATTTAAGAAAACTCTGTACTTATTATTAATAGAAAAATGTTATTATACAGTAGAAGACTTTATGACTGATAATTTTAATGCCTAATTTAAGAAGTAGTTGTTTTATTTTTTAAGTGTTTTAAGTTGTTATATTTTATAGTTTGTTCTTTTCTTTTTATTTGTTTTAAAGAGATATAAAATTTAATATAGCTTTTTTAAATAATGTTATTTTAAAATAATAACACTGTTATATTTTTTAGTTTGTACAGATATGTTTAATTTTGATTTTTTTTCTGATGGTCTCTGCACTTATTGTACCTAATTATAAACTTAGTTATTAAATAATATTTGTACGCCTTCACGGCAAGACATAGCGCACATAATACCTCCTAACACCTGTATGTAAATATCCTATGTTTTACAAATAAAATTATTCTGATTCTGATTCTGATTCTGAAAAATCGGCCCTTAGTCAAATTCCATATTCTCCAAGTTGTATAATAACAGGCATATAGAGTATTTATAGTAATCTAATGTAATAAGGAATACATTTTAATAGCCTTAGCCTAGGAACCTCAACTTAATCTCAGGGGAGAAATACATCACAAGGTTTTTCGGTAAAGTAATTACTTATAAATGAACAATCAAATATAGGTACCTAAAGCAAGGCATTTTCGATGAAATGATACTATTGCAAGGCCGTGTTAGAACGATGAAGCAGACAAAGTCTACAGAGGGTAACAGCAGGCAAACATAAAAAAGACGGCAAATTGCTGATAAACTAGGTGTATTTTTGCGCTTAAAATCTTACTCCTAGGGACCTACCACTATCTAAAGTACCCTCGTAGCAGATGTGGAAGGGAGAGAACACGCTACAAGGCGTAGAGCGATATCCCACTTCCACTTTTTCAATTGTCTTTATTAAAGATATTGTAGGTCTCCGTCCACGTTGTACTAAGCAGAAAATGAATCGGTTGTCTGTGACGTCATTAAGTGTCGACTGTTTGCAGATCGTTTATCGTCCTGTTTGGAACTTGTTACCGGTAATTTAGTTAGGTATACGTGCTGATTGCTTTATCTATAGATATATTGGAAAGTGAGTCAATGTTTTGGGAAAAACAGGCTGCTTGGGGTTATTGTTAATAGAAGTACTGGTCTATTACGGTCCTTGAGAGGTTAATATCGGACTTGTTGATTAAGTCATTTCCGAGTGACCTTGCGGTTTTATGTACAGATTTTTTTGCACGAGGTGCATTATAATACTATTCGATCCAATTGCAGGCAGATACCAAGGTCATTTTTTATGTTGTACATATGTGCGCTCTTAATTAGTCTATGACATCTCTGAAAAATGGTACTCATTTTGAGCAAATCTATACTTCAAATATTAGAGTCTGGAATTAGCAACGCGCAGTGAAGTGTAAAGTAAGGCATGAGTATATATCGGACTCACACTAAAAGCATCCTGGGCTGATTGGTTTTCAAAGAGGGGCAAGGACCAAACCCGCACTGAATACCGTGGTGATCAAATGTTCAAACCATCCCAAGCTGTTACACTTCTGCCATAAGCAGGTAATTTAGATAATATTTAAAATGTGTTCTTGGTGTTGATAACAAGTCGTCTACCACGTTAAGGACTATTCATGAGCTGAGTACATAGCTGAAATTACATCTATAGTTCAGGGAACTATTATATAAAATGTTGTGCGTTTTATTAACAGTTCTATTAGTTGTGTCATGAAAATAGTCCTCTCATCCCATAATCCAAACATCAGTCTGACGCACTAGAACATGGGACCAATTGAAAAAAAAGATAAGAGTGACGTCACTTAAGATGTTGTATAGTGACAACACACAAACAAACAATCCATGTCTTCTGTCTACAACACGAAGTGGATTACTCACACATCAAAACTCACAGCTTCTTTTAAGACAAAGTATTACTCAAAAGATTACATTTTTCCACGAGATTATTCACCGCCGAATAAGTAATTTATTTTTGCTCTGCACACAGCAAAGATAATTTAGTAAATATTTGTCTTTTTAAATAAACTCCCGTGAAAGCTTCGCCGAGACGAATTGAAATTGAGGTACGAATGTTGTCGAATAACTTAAATAAATAGGTCCCTTAAATTACTTCCCTTGGGCTTCTTCGTAATGGAAAGGAGGATTCCATAACTAGAAACTGTGCACTAGTACTGCGGCAATGCCTGCTTACTTACACAAGGTTTAATGATACACACGTGATGTCCGGATGTTATTAAATTTATTCAATTCCTGAAATTCATAACATAATTTAAAATTTGACAAAATATGTGTTGTAATGTTCAGCGTCACATATTTTTTATAACCTTTAGATTATAGTATGACTGAACTTGACATAAGGTTTCCTAGAGCCGAAACACATTTTTCTCAGTCTTTAAAGCACCCAGAAGCCAGAAAGTATCTGATCTGCATCCGATTCAGACTGGAAGCTAGAAACCAAGCCCCAAAATAGCTAGAAACCAAGTCAGATGATGTCCTAATCAGAACCCTATATCAAAGTTCAGATGCATAAAATTAGTTGAAAGTAAAAAAAAATTGTCTCGTTTGAACTTAGCTTACGTTTAATTATTACCACCCTGTTTCTGTCGGGGTTAAACTGTCAAAATGACGTCATGCGTTAAAGCGTAAAGTCATTAATTCAGTCACGTATTCCAATTACAACGCATATCTTTAGCTAAGGGCTCGGGACCGGAAGTTTTTGTCCCGTTTCGCCCCATCTTGAGTATTTGTAACAATTCGAATTTCGCTTGTTTTCTGGCTATATACACGCGTGGGTGACGCGGCCCATGTAGGCGGACCTTATTCTGTAGTAATCCTATTTTGTGCATACGTATTATGAATAAAAATAACAATGGGTTTAATGGCAGGGCGAAAAGTCATTGTCCGGCAATTAGATAAAAAAGTTGAAGTTAGTCTAATGGAGGATATTTTTAACTATTTAAAACTACTAAAGTACGCTCAGTAATGCTATTCAGTGGAGTTTTGCAATGGAGGAGTAAAGTAAAACCTTGATTTTTCATCGGAACATTAAACTCTAAGCATTTGTTAGTAACTTCTAAGTGCATGCGTTGTAAGCTTCATATCAACTTAAAGATATATCTGGCAGACGGTTGTTATTCTACAAAAGTTGAAAGAGTTAAGAACTTTCACATTTAATTCATGACAACGTTTTAGAAAGCTCTATCTATTATTAGGCAATTTCTAAATTCTGCACACTTACTTCTGGTTAGATTTGAGCACTATATTAGTACAGCACTAAATTAGCTTACCTATTGACTTAACTTTAATAGATAGTCAACTCATAAATTGAGTACTCAAGGTTAATTTTGTAAACAAAAAGAGCGCATTCTTTTATGTTGCAACAGACTAATCGATGCAAGTTAGTATTTTTTTTTAAATGTGTCTCTTAAGATTGAGAAAAATGCAGGTAAAACCGGGAGATTTGGCTTGTTTAAAACAAAACCATTTTCACAGCAAAACCTTGTTTTACGTACCACAAAATGTTACCAAAATATGATTATAGCCGAAGTGAGTAAAAAGGTTCGTTGCTTTGTGGGATCATGGGCGGAATACCCAAGTTTTTGTGAGCAGGAGCTACAAAGACGAGGAGAGACATAATATTCGCACTAGAGTCCTATCTTTTATGTTTCCCTAAGATATTTTGAACAGAGATAAAACTAATAGGCGACGTGCCTATTAGGTTTATCATGCCAACTAGTAGAAATAATTAACAACTTTTTTCATAGTTATTTTCTGCTTAGACTATTTCGTTCGTCTCGGATTAGTACCAGATAGCTTCAATAAACCTTTAAATGTTCTACTTCACTGTTATTTTATATTCTAATCTAGTAAAGTGTTTATTTAGATCCGAAAAATCTGAGATACATTTTGCCGGTTATGCCAGAAGAATGGATATGACTGGCAATAGAGAAATATTGGCAAGAACAAAATAATGCCTTTTATTTTCTAAGCAGTAGGTTATAAAACAGCGCTGAATATGATGTGGATTAAGTATGTTCCCTTATTTTAACACAAAAATAGGTCAAGTGCGAGTCGGTCTCCGGAGACCGCGATCAATGAGGATTCCGCTAAAAGAAACTAAAATTTGTAATAAAAATGGCCACCTGAAGAGGATTTGCCTCGCTGCTGCTTGAACTCGATTTTCTATTTATGTTTCTTGTTATAGCGACAACAGAACTAAATTACTTATATAAATGTTCATAAGATCTTGTCCTGTTCCAGACGGACGGACGGATAGCCTAAGGACCAGTACCTACCGTTTATACTTACATGTTTGTACTTTATTTACAAACAGATAGTAAAAAGTTAAATAAGTAGAAAGGTACCATAAGACTAGATAATTGTCGCTATTGGCTCATGTGAGCGGTTTCTTTCTCCAAATTAATTTTCTTTTTAAGACGTGCTTACCTACTATAACTACAAAAAAGATTTTTGGAGTAATCCTAAAGAATGCCAATAAAGAGTTTTATAGCAAAACAAGTAATATTGAGCCGAACGGATCACAATAAGAAAGTTTCTTCATTCCAGGCTCCCTCACAACTAACATGAGTCAACCATTTACTAATACCGCGAATATTTAGCTGTTTAGAAACGAAGCTAAGGGGTTGATATTATAAATGAATAGCTGTCACAGCAAATGTTGTTTTGCCATACAATTTAGCTAGGTTAGCGAATAAAAAAAAAACAAATAATGGGGTTATGAAGAAACGATGTATTCTTAGACCTACCAAGATGGTAAACAAAATTTCATAAGAATCGGCCGGGCCCTTTCCGAGGAGTTCAATTACGTATACCGTGACACGAGAATTTCAGATTAGATTACTGGTTTTGACGAATTTCAGATGTTATGTCTCAAATACGGGTGCATAAGGACGTATCTGACAACCACCGTTTAGAAAGTTGGTGGTTTTCTTGTTAACGATTAATTCTACCATGCTTAGTATGACCCCGACTGAAAGGCCTACATTAATCACTGACTTTGGAGCTTTTTATGGTTTTATAACCCTATTTTTATAACATTAAGGCCTTGGTATAGGTCTATCTATCGCCAAGCAATTTACCACTATAGCTAGACTAGTTGAATGTTTCTTAGACAGCGTTATAACCATTAAAGGTAGACCAGTTTAAAGTTTCACACGGTGTAATTCTCTGACCGTTTGGATTTGACGGAAGATGTCAGTCCTAGTTCAAGGAGGCAGCGTCTTCAAGGACATTTATGTATATGATTAGGACGATAAAAAGAAACCAAACTATTAGCGGATATGTAAACTTCAATTCAATTAAACTTTGAGATCAAAGGGAAGTAGTTGGTTGGGAATTAATTCGGTTGTCAAAGAGCGGTCGTGAGGGCCGCGACCCGGGAGTAAGGACCTGCAATTTCCTGAGAGCAGGAAATAAGAATATCTATGTATGTATATAATTGATCAGTTCTCTCAGATTTTAAATCTTTATCAAGTGGCAATTAAAAAAAATATTTGTTTTAAAACTTTCACTTAATATGTATTTTAATGCAAATATAACGTAACCGAATATGTTGGATGTATTGACCGAACACTAAAATTCTACGTTCTTCAAAATTAGGTCAATGTTAGGTTTGTGATGAACTTAGGTGTAAGTGGTAATTAAACCTTCAATATCGTATAAAAAAGGATTTAAAATAAAAACACCGTCATCGTGTACAAAATTGTATAATTTGTTCTTTACTTATTGTAATATAACCTAATTCTTACTTCGTACATGGACAACAGAAACTTACAAACTAATTACATTGATAAATATAATCATCATACAAAAGCTATCAAAACTTATGCTAATTTGTTGCTGAACTGTACGTGCAAAGGATTTTAAACGTAAAAGCTTCGCAAACGGGATGTCGATGTTGTGAATTGAAAACACAAGTTGACTTAAATTATAACAACGTTACTATTTAAATGATAGATAGTAATTAAAAATAAAATAATTTTTTTTTCAAAATTTTCAAATTTTTTCAGCTGGACTGAACAGTTTTCATGTTACTCTTTTAATAGTATTATATTTTCTTTTCTTTTTTTATAAGTTTACTACAATATAGATTTGAAAGACAAAATAAATAATTACCTATACTTCTGTAAATAAAGAATTTTCACACCAGGTCAACATCGCTATTGAAAGACAAATGCGATTGCACATAAAAAAACTATTGATGCAATATCCGACGTATAAAACGATAAAATTTAAAGCAACATCAAAAGTATAATTATGTTAAATAACAACATAAACATGACTTTATTATAACGACTAGTTATAAAACTATATTATGACTTCACTGCCTCACTCGTTTCCAAATAAATCACCTATAATAAAGGTTATAACAACACAATATAATATCTAGACTAAATATACAACAGCTTTATGTATTATGATAAAATAATAATATAAGAAATATGCACCATAAAGTGCTATTTTTTATCCATAATGTAGGTACTACTACTAAAAGACTTGATACAAATTGAATTGAATTGCCATTTATTTGTATCCGAGGATTAAAAGCATTTAAATCTCTAAAGAGGTTTACCTAATAAGGTTATATGCAAAGAATGACCTAAGTCAAAGTCAGGACACAGTAGATACAACAACATAACGTGATTAAACACTATGAGAACTAAAATTGACCGTTTTCACATCATTCCCACAACCCTAAAATGCAATTTTTATAAAAGTGTAAAAGTCATTGATTTTGGTATAAAAAAGTTCATTTTTTAACACTACTTTAATTATTTCTACATCTAGCGTATCTAAAAAATATTCATGAGACTTTCTTACCCTGATTACCTTAAACAATGCAGCTAGGTAATTTTATCGTATTATATTTTTACCAGCAATTTCAAATCTTTCATATATTTCATTCCAAAATTCAACAAATCCTTACTGAACTATTTCCGTCCATTTCTTTCATTCGCGTCATCAGAATCTCCACTTAACACAAATGCTTACGAACATCATGTATCAACAGATTCCTCAAGTAATTATCCTCGTTAGACAGACATTCAACGATATCGAAGTGATCCATACCATCTTTAATTTCTAAATACATGTTCTGCATAAGACAGGTGTTGTGCAAAATCTCGTAGAACTCTCTGGATTGCTTTTTGAAAGTGGGACTGTCATTTTGTCCAGCCAGTATGTACAGACGAATCCTTCTTCCTTGCAGATGTGTGTAGTCGTCGAACTGCGGTGATAAAGGCACAGCCCATTCGTTAGGTAACTGGACTGCTTCGTTCACAGATGTATGGACCAGTTCTCGTAAATCGTATACTCCTGAGATGAGGAATGCGCCCTGCAGGCGGTGAGATCCTGGAGTGTTTTCAAAGAAGTCGGCGCTGGAAAGGAGTTTTGCAACGAGGTGAGCGCCTGCCGAGTGCCCAGCAAAGTACACTCCTCTGAAATAAAAAAAATGAAGTAGGTTTTACTTTTTTGAGTGTCTACCAAGTGTGTAAAAAAGATGTTGAAGATGCTAAGAACACTCTTACATCAACAGTAACAAATTCAGTAACAAATATGTTTGCACGTTACATTCAGTATTATCCTACTATATTATCAAATTGAACATCAAAAACGAAATGAAACTTTTAATATTCCAAATAATCCGTCGCAATTTCTCATTGTTATTGCCCGTCCAGTTTATCTCAGTTTTCGGGTCATTAATTACGTTACAATTATCAGTTTAGGTTATCTTACTTGGATCCCATTTTTTCTGCGTACTCGAACACGAATCTGGCTGCGTTTCGTATTTGGTTGACAATATCGACTAGAGTTGCTGTGGGGCAGAGGTCGTAGCCGACCACGATGGTCTTAACCCGGAACTTGTAGAGGGGCGCTGCGGGATACCGGGAAACCTCCCGGGACAACTCCTGCCAGTAACCGCCGTGAATGTACACTAGGATTGGCGCGTCTGGAATAAGAAAGAGGAAAATTAAAGCTTGAATGTAATACATGTCTTCGTGGATTCAAAGTCAAGTCGATGCCTGTCTTTGTTACTAGCTATAAAATGATGAGTTTACTTTTCGAATTTGACTAAAGTTATATTCTGGAACGTGCAGGTAAAACCTGGTTTTCTATTTTTAGAAATAGTTATAGTTGGCCTAAAATCAAAATAACTTAATACATCAAACGCATTATTATATAATCATGCTAATAGCTGATGGGTGATTTAACAGACCTAAATAATAAATTATATGCAAACTATTAGCAGCCTATTATTTGACATCATCATGGATATTTGTCAACTAATAATGCAGTTAACTAATTAACACATTACGCTCTCCTGCTGATTGGCATTCATAATATAATATTCCAATATTTCAGAATCAATGATTTCGATTTGGCGTTCGTCATAATACGATTGAGGATTACAATCTGTCAATTTGAAATTTAATTACACTTCTATCTAAAATGGGCCATCCCAATCAGGTCGGGCGAGTAGAAATTTCCGGAAATTTTAATATCCATGCGTATGCTGTTCGGGTCAAGCTATTTTTAATCAGTAAATCGTGTGATAATTACTATTTAGTCCTCTCGAGCAATTACGGTAATGGGACGAAAACAACGATTGTTTGTTTTCTAAATTTAACTACTATTCGGCAAATAAAGTCATAAACCATTTTATTGTGACAATTTGAATTAATTTGCATAGTTGTTTTGACGGTTTAGCGTCATTTTCCTTGCGGTCGAGTCCTGCCAAAAAGTGATCATTACATTCACAAATATTCTAAAAAACCCAATCCGGAATACTCACAAAAACAAAAAACGTCTTAGGTTCATTTCAAATAATGTTAGCTGTTGTTCGAACCCGAAAACTCAAGAAAAATGTATTTTTATTCTTATATTAATCAACAACAGTCATAAAAGGCAACTGTAGCATCATTTACATCCACGCATTTGAGGCCTCTTCCTATTTACTTGGGATGTACAAAAAACTATCTACACCTTCCGATCCTATTCTTTACTATTGCATTTAATCCTTTACTATGGTTTATACAACTTGAATTGGTTGTACAGGACATAACTCAGTCTTGTTGGATTTTGAGTCTTAAAATCGCTGAATCACAATATTAGTTCTTGACCGCAGAAAATACGATGGTGATTCTGATTTAAGAATACAGTTGGAGAAGGCCACTATATAATCTTCATATCATCCAGTACTACTATCTTAAGAGGAATGGTGGCGTTGTATAAAGCGTCTTCCGCAGTAAGGAATTTAATCCTTGCGTCGCAGGGCGTTCACAAATAAACAAATCACGTGCACAAAGACACCCAGATTCTGATGCCAGCTTTCGTGGATCACACAAAAACCTGACCTAAGCAACGATACGACACGCATGGTAAGTTTTGCGGGGTAACCTCAAGCACTGGGTGTGTAGCCAAATTTTCCTTATTTAAGTTTACACACTGAAAATTGTCTTCAAACCCATTAGAATCGGATCGGATAGTGTGCTTTGAGTGCGAGACATTTTCGGGATGTGTAACTCGACACCCGGGATACGTTAGAAATATGGCCGACGTTCTGTTTTCTTATTGTTTTATTTTATGGTTTCGCTCGTAATATATGGAGCCAGCATCTGTTGCACCAATAGCAATGTTTTATAACGTGCCACAAAACCTTCTCTAGGTATAAACTTCACTGCTATAAGGGTCTCATTTTTACTTTTAGTATGTATATGAAGCATCAAAAAGTAAAATGAATTGCGAAATTATACATAAGCTCAACAAACTCTTTTTTAGATACAGAAAGTGTTACTTTGCGAATTTTGACGAAAATATTAACATGAAACTGTCTTTTTAGAGGTGATGAACGTATTATAAAGTGAGAACTTAGGTACATGTCTAATGTAGGACATATTTTGTTATTTTGATTTACTTTGTCTTACAGTGTATATGTAGACTTTAGACAAGGTCATATTTTTTGTGATTTGTGCATGATTTTATTTCGTAACAACGCAAAATGAGTGGTATGACGTCAATCATAAATATGCCTATAAAGTTATTAAGTGTGAACGCAACATTTTTATTGACTTTAATTGCATTTATTTAGCAAAATTTGCTAAGTTTGGTAAGTGAAAAATATGAATGTAAGTGTAAAACTTTGTAGTTGGTTACAAAATATTGCAGTTATCAAAATATTAATTGACAAACAGATTAAAACCTAATTGGAACAATGTGTGTTGAATTCTTAGTTACGAAATTAATTGAAATATCATGACGTAACAATTAACTGACGAACATGACAAAAAGAACTTAATTAATAAGATATGGTAAAGTGCGGGACGGTCTCGTGACACTGAGGGTTGCATATTAATAGACAAAAACGAAACAAATATGTTGGAGGTAACAAAAATTAAGGGTATACCCGTAAATTTACTTGTGACCCATCAAATTTATGGAAATAACAACCAAAGCTTAATCTCAATCTTTATCTTTGGTATTTCAAACGTAAATTTTCATCTATCTATCAATATCTATCATAGGTTTATAAGATGATAGTTGCTGATGTTAGCTGTCTGGTAACAGAGAGATGGGTAGACAGCAGTGCCTCGGTAAAAGTCCGTTTTGCCTTTCAAAACCAAGTGGTCGTGTATCAGGAAAATATTATTCCATAGTCAGTTCCTAAAAAGCTACAAAACCGAGTAATTCAGTGTCAAATTTTCACAACATCATACGTGGCAAAGTAAATGTTTGTGTTTATCATTAGGGGTTGGCGCCCAGGGTCTTATCATACTAAAATAACTTTATCTTAATGCTTGCTCAGTTAATAAACGTGTAAATAAAAAGAAAGGAAATGAAAGAAATAGCTAAGTGTAGATTCGTTTTAGTGATTTTAACAATAGGCGGACAACACAATCAAATCTCATTATGGAATATTGAGAGCTAAATCATACTTTGATTTTCAATATAAAAGTATTTCTTTCCTCACTTTTTTTGTGGTTATAGCTAAATTATCAAGAAATAATCACTCACTTGTTTGCCTAACAATCAAACTTTTTGCATCGACCAACAAAGTTACTGGAAACCGATTGACGACTCTATTCCTAAGTCATAAGATTTATTTTTGGTAATTTATTAAAAAATTGCTCTAGCGCAACTGCGCAAATACAGGAAAGTTACATATAGGCAACGAAATTGCTAAATCATTAACTGCGACGGCTTTATTATTAATATTGGATAGTCCATTTCCTTATTACATTTAACAAAGTGTACGAAATTGTCTACATGACTAACTGTGCGAAACGAAACGCAAAAAAATAAATGTTAATTTTTTTTGCCGATTGTCCTCTATGCTTTGTTGGCTTGGTCCTCTCTTAGTCTTAAAACCCAATGTTGGCTGACTGACATGAATTGTTTTGTTGCTCTGCTTCTGCGTCACGAAACACATATTCATATATCTATCGAGACGATTTTCAACTACTTGTCCTTCTCCTAGTACTGTTCGTGTGGTTGCTAATTTGCTATAGCCAACAACTCGCCCATTATAAGGCTGTTACGACGTGCCTTACGCTACCACCTTTCCTTACCCTTAGTCTCCTTATAATTATTTTAAGTTAGTCATACTTCTTTTGAAATGCATTCTTGTAAAAGAATTACTTTGGCTAGGAATTGGATAAAATAGTTTGGGTGAGTAATGTGCTTACCATTTGGTAAATCAGTTCCAAGTATATCCAGCTTCTGTCCTGGTGTTGATCCGTATTCGATCTCCAGTTTGTGTGGGATGTTGTTCGTTGCGTCTTCACTCGCTGAAGTTTAAACAAATTAATCATTTTTTTTAATAATTTCCCTACAGACATTCCTACCTTGCAAAGGAAGGGGTAACCCCAAATTGCACCTTCTTTTTAAATTAACCATAAAAAGTATAAAGTGCTATCGTATAGAAATTCTTAACGAATATTCGTATGTAGGTATAGGTTCTTTCTGGTCAGAGACCGAAAATCTCATAGACACACCAAGAACTTTAATAAATATCTCTCCTTAAAAATTCCAACAGTATCTAGATTATGGTAGAACGTATAGTACCTGCTGTAACAAGCTTGACATGATTCTGCAGCACCTCGTTGGCAGTAGGGAACCTGGTGGACCACCGGCTTGGAGAATACTCCCGCTCAAGGTCGATAGCATCCAGGATCACTGACATTGTCTTCTGTGGCTCTTCCTAAAAGAAAACACAACATAAAGTAAAATAAAAGTAAGAATTGTTACAACAAGCTATAATTTGTAGATTATTAGAAAATCGACTGTTTTGGTCAAGTCCAATGCTTTCTTCCTCATGTCCTAAATAATTAAATCCTGACACTCGTGCAGCGTTGCTTTCTCGAGCCGTAATTCATTACGATGTATTGATATATCGTAAAATGTAAGTATCCAAAGTTTTTTTTTCTTTATAATCATCTCAATTTACATGACTTTTTAAAGCCCCAAGCTGTGCAACATATTTACTGTGCCTAAGTATAAAAGATTTGGAAAGTGTCTCATGAATAAGGACCCTCGTTGTGAGTTTTTTGTTTGGTTGAGGCCTATCAAAACTTTCCAGGTAAGTATAAAATGTTGTTGTTGTTTTTACTTTTTAAATTATAACCTCAGACATAAACGTATAATGAACATTTAAAACTTAAATAAAAAGGTAAAATGATCCCCATCTAAACAAGGATTAAAAATCGAAGTTTTTGAGAGTTTCCTAATTGTATTAATAAACATAAATTGTTTGTTTTTATATTATCATGTTATTGGAAAATGAAGGGAAAGTGGTTTTTAGAAATAAATTGTTTTGGTTTTGGTTCATGTTTTGCTCGAGTTCATATTTTAGCCGATGCACGCCTGACCTTGCAAGATAAGATTATTGTGAATGATGTTGAGTGCGATAACATATTAGATACTATAAGATTGCACGACAATAATACTTACAGGTAGCACTCATTATTGTATATCACACTTACAACGTGAACATAAAACGAATAGGAAAGGCTGTTTTACTCGTAATAATATTAAATTCTTAAATTTAATTAGCTTATTTCTTATATGACTATCCTTCGGTACTTAAAAAGCAAAACCAGAACAGTATAATATTAATGAGGCATCAAAATTTTTACAGATATATATATTTATTATATAATAAGTAATATATATATTTAGCCACTACAATAAAAGTACCTACTAAAAATAAATGGAGATGAAGATGATAATGATGAGAGGTTAAGTTGTCATAAACGGAATTGTTTTTCATTTATCTTCTTTGTAAAGATTGTTCCTAAGCCTCAGTGTCGCGAGTACGGTTCGCACTTAACCGGTTTTGTTATCAGTTTCTTGTTTATCAATAGATGCATATGTTTGTGTACTCTTATAAGTAGGGCATTAGCGTATTATAACATTTATTTATAACTAATTGCAATGTGTCGTTAAGTAATTATCTGAACGCTCTATTCAATAAACGGTAATGATAACAGATTTTTTTTTGGTGATGCAGGCAGACATTTTTGTAAAGTCTAGGTCTATCTTCTGAAAACAAATATAAATGTTTTCTCACTTTAGTTCCACAGGATATCTACGTATTAAAAATGTTAATTTTACGTTATTCATCATCATCATCATCATCATCAGCTTATCGCAGTCCACTGCTGGACATATACTTTACGTTATTAATATAACAGATTTTCGTCACAATATAAACAATAGACTCATTAATTTCACTAAATATTATTATTATTATCTCGATACTGACCAACATTAATCTTTCAATCGTCCTAAAAAATTGCTGTTGGGATATTCCCACCGCCAACTCCTATCTCGGGTAGGTTTCCAGACATTCGGTTATTTTTCCCCGCTTTCAGCCCCCACAACTTTGTAACGGCTCAACCGATTTCTATCAAACACTCGCACATAAAACACCTTTAATTAAATACTAAGCAAACTAAATTATCTAACAAAGACACACTACACGGCGTAGAATGACATGTCTCTTCTAAGTTATACCTTTGTTTAAGAAAACAGAAACACTTTTCAACTAACTATTATTACCTTAACACCTTTTTTCACAATCTTCGCCGTTTTCCTTCCCCGACGTATCGCTTCAAGCAAAATCCTCACCAACACTTTCACTCTAAACACGACACAATTCATGTCGAGAACTAAATCAACAGCGCTGCGATTATTATCTCTTGTATTGAGTCAACAGCAACAAAGTTCGCGGTAAACTGTTTAAACTAAATATTTATCAAATAATTACATCACATCGCGTTTATTAAATATTTGTTTTGCAATAGGCTGTTAATGTACTAGTTATTATTCTACACACTTAATTGTGCGTTGACTGTTCTAATTGTTTTACCGCGCGATTAACTCGTGAACAACTAAACACTTTATGTTACGATGGACGCAAGAGCTATAAGACTGTGAGGGCCGCTTGTAGTTAAAACGTGTTTCTATCGCCTTCATTTTCGACGTGACGGTGATAAGAATTTGGAACGGTATTGACAAGTTTTGCGATGTTACTTAAGGCATAGCTGAATTTATATACGAAATTTAGTAACTACTTGTGTTAAATGTGTGTACGATAAACAATGTCCAATCCTTGAAGAACCAATAAGTGACTTGCAAGACTTGATAAAAAATGTTGTAAAAATATAGGTCTGCATATAACATCCAAACTTTAGCACAGTATTAACTAAATTATTTTATTATTACCAAGTTCGTACAACAAATGCTTGTGTTATCCTCTATAACAAAACAACCAAATCTCATCGAGTTTAGCCTGACTTGATAAATATTAACGATTATTTTGATCCGAAAGACCAAATGACCTAGAAAAAAAGTAATTCCCGTTTAAAAAAACTAACTCACTGAACGTGTAAAGTCTTACTAATTATCTAATTCCCTGGCAGATAAGAAAACTCGAGGTGTAAATACTTGCGTTTATGAAGACAATTGAAGTAATAAAGTAAACGTGTTATGATAAAGTACTTGCATTTTCATTATCTACATAAGCCTAAGTTTGAAAATACCTCGTGTAACCTCTTGTACATGTTTCTAGGTATTATTCCTGAGTAGATGCTGTAGTCTTTCTTCCACAAAATTTTATTAGATGAAATGTACTAGCCAGTACGTCAGTAGGTTATAATAATGAATTTGGAAGGTTTCATGTTCCATCCCAGTCCAGTTATTATGATTTCTGGTAAGATAATATTGATAAGAATTAAAAAATCGACAATCGCCAACACAATTTTAAATTGCAAATAGGCAGTAAGTAAGGTAATTCTGTGTTATGTATGTTTATAACAATAGTGCACCATCTTCCTCTGTACATACTGATAATTTTCCTGTCCATCCAAAGGTTGTCTGGAAGATATCGCTTTTAGCGATAACACCGCCATTGTACCCAACATTGTATGTATTAAGAATCACTGCTGTAATTCCATGGTGTACAGTAAAGAATATTCTAATCTAATCTATTCTAATCTAATTCTTATGTACGTTTTTGTTGCTAAGTACTATTTTAATATGTATTTTGTTGTTTATTTAAACGGGGTCACCACCATCTTTTAAAGAAAGACAGTTGAAAAGAGACGTTTCTGTGCGCCTCGTAGCGCGCCATCCCACTTGTTTTACTATAGGTATAGTAGTATGGTATGTTAAACATTATTTCATAACAAATATGTCAGTTGTAAAAGATGTTGGTATAAAGAAGTATTAAATGTAAAATTAGAGTAAACTTAAAAAAAAAACAAGTGCGGTGTTTATAGATGCATTCCAATGAACTTGTTATTAATAAAATTCTAGACCAACCCTAAAACCAACTTCGATGTTTTTACTTTCCTTGAAATCGAACCGGTTTGCAGTCAAGAAACTGTTGACTTCTTAGTT
The DNA here is from genome assembly GCF_003590095.1 of Trichoplusia ni. Classification (NCBI taxonomy): domain Eukaryota; kingdom Metazoa; phylum Arthropoda; class Insecta; order Lepidoptera; family Noctuidae; genus Trichoplusia; species Trichoplusia ni. The sequence continues at coordinate 3,070,345 of NC_039481.1, forward strand.
ATATAACTAGTCTTACGTGATCATAATTATACCTACATTGAGACAATAGCAGATGATAACGATAATTTATAGGTACCTATTTACCTAGTATAGTTAGTAGTAGCCCAGTATAGTATTTTTTCATTTTCGTTGTAGAATTTGGCCTTTTTTTGGTAAGGCGGATCCCACCCACTCCCACTCCCTCGGGGGAGGAAATTAATAGTGTCAGACTTTACTGACAAAACCTGGACCGCCGTGCTACGCCATCCGCGTTTTTGTCATTTTTGGCATTTATGGCCTTCATACACCGTAGAATTTAGCCTGACTATTCTTCAAATCCACCCAGAGGAAGGAGAACCCTTACGAGTGAGATCTGGTGTGGTAATTTAGTCAGATATGCAAAGAGCACGTGCTCAGAAATCGCGGAAGATGAAGGGAAGCGAGAAGACGGTTCGCAGAAGAAAAAGGGGGATTTTTTTTTTCAGACAGCATTCTATGATTGTTTTTTTTTGCCATTTCGTTTATTTGTTAATGGTGTTCTTCCATATATGAATAATAAATTACTAGAAATACTATATTCTTTAAAGACTAGTTAATTGATGATTAATTGTTGCTGGTTCTTCTCCAAAAGAATTGGACCGTGTACAAGTTGTCATTTAATGTAGCGGATTTGTTTACAAAAACGTATACTTCAAATAATAACCTTGTCGGAAGCCCTAAGGGCTGCGCAGAGCGGCATCTATTTTACAAGGTAGTAGATCCCACTACCAAAATAATCGAATATAACAAAAACAAGTAGGTGCAATGTCAATTGGTTCGTTCAATTGGTACAAATCAATTTTGTCCTCTCCAGTATTGCTCCGTGGCAATATATTAAAGACAATTAAAATAAAAAACAAAAAGATTTTTAAGAATCGTAAAACGAGTGGAACAAATAATATTTACAAAGGCAAGGTTCGAAACGGTCAGGACACCTTTTTTTAAGGTATAAATTTTTAAATATTAAATATGCAAAAACGTTAATATCCATGCATTTTGCGATGACCCTTGCATGTTTACTGAGTGCTCATGTTTTTGAGCATCAATGTGAATTAAACAATAAAATTGTATGCATTATATGTATTTGTAAAAACATATTCACCATCTACTGTATTTTCGACGTTTTTCGTTTTTAAGTATACTTAGTAGTTTAAGCATTATTATAAAAAAAAAACATTTTTTTATGTGGTCGCTGATGTTCTGCCTGAACGCAAATACCATGGCTTCTGTTCTGTACTGTCATTAGCTCCTTTTGTACTTCGGTATCCAGTAACTGTCGTCATAATGTCCTGTCTCCATAATAAATCAAACACTAAATAAAGCACTAATCACTATCTTAAAGCAAAATTTCCCTCCTTACTATGAAGTTCTTTTCACGACTCCTAACTTTAAAATCAGGCAAACGTATTATTTACCACAACTAGGCAAACCTCATGCTACCAGCAAATCTACGAAAAAAATGTGGAAAGGTCATGCGTCCCTTCGATTTGTAGGTACTGTAGTAATTAGACAACTTAGTTAACTTGCCCAACGTGACCAGCATCGATGGAATTCTAATGAGGCGTGATTGAGTTACCACTAATTAGGCGATTTCAAGTGATAAACTCATGGGCGAGGCTATTTTTTTATCTACCCCATTGTTTACCTCTACTGAGCAAAGGCCCACGCCAATTGGTTCCACGAATCTGTACCCTGGGCCACATGCAAGCGCTAAGATCTTCCCGTCACGCCGTCGTAGTCTAACATTAGATGTTCCTATTAGTCATTCTTTCTTGTTGCATGGCCAGCGTACATCATCGTGACAGAAAATGCGCCTGAACGTCTCTCGCATGGCGACACACCGTATAAAACTGTACGGTGTGACGGATTTCTCGCGATACTTTCCTCCACGAAAGGACGATTGCTTTATAATGTGTACATAATTGAAAAGATATTGATGTGTGCCGGGAATCGAACTTGACAAACAGTCATAATATTAGGCTATAATTACGTATCTTTATTTAGGTAATGCGACATGAATGGTATGTATGGAATGTTAAGGACAAATCAACAACCGAATACGGACGTACACCTGTTGTGAATGCAAGTACGTTACCGGTTTGGTATCATTTATCAATCGTTTGTATGTCCTTGACGGATGGAATAGTAAGATGACAATCATGAAGCTATAATAGTTTCATAAGCAGTTGTTTAACGTGTTCTTTCGTTTCGATTTTGACACTCTCCGGTACAGCGCGACACCTAATAGTTGATAGAAAGGAGGAAATGTATGGAAGTGACAAACGATAGTCACGTGAATGACAAAACAGTTAATCTAACTACTTAATATTATAAACGCAAAAGTGCGTATGTATGGATTTTTGTTCCTCTCTCACACAAAAACCAGTGAGCGGATTTAGACAAAACTTAATCCATAGACAGTTTTTAAACCAAAAAAACAATTATTAGAACAGAACTATCAGGAACAAAAGAATTTTAGGATATTTTCATTTTCGTAGCGGGCGGGCCCGCGGGCAACAGCCAACAGCTCATTCCGTACATATATATATGTGATTCAATTGAAGCAATGTGAACAAGCAAATAAATATTAAGAACAAAGCAGGAAAAGCCAGTAGATCGTAGACGGTATATCGAAAAACAGATGTGCAATTGACTTTGCAGACATTGTTTTATTATGAATTTAGCTCTAATTAAATATTGAGTCATTCTAAACGGTCTTGAGCTAAATACGAGAACAAAGAAATAGTCTTAATTATAATGTTTAGCATTTAGCGCTTAATGAATCACTTGAAAATGGTCTATAGGTACTCTATAGCTAATATTTTCAGTAAATCTCTTATTTTTCTTATCTACATCAATACAATTGTTTCTACACATGATAATTTAACAGTAAGTATTTTATAAAGGGCCTATGTGACTTACCTTCCACATCCAAGCCATGTCGAATCAGAAACTAAAGAAAAAAGTGTTTTTATATCATTTTATATTGGCCCTAATATAGCGAGCTATAAGTTTTACGTTTCTGTTTGGCTGTTTTCACGCAAAAATTAAGAAGAAAGATATAAACAACTTAGTTTCAACTTCAATGTTGTGAACTATTGCGTAATATTATATTAGGTAATTATTAGGAACGAAAATATTCCATTAAAAATAACATTTAATAACGACCGCAACTGGTTTAGTTGAGGTGATATATATAATATGACAAGATACATTTGAATACCCGCGTTTAACATAGAAAAATGGGTATAACGTGTTGATTGTATATATTATGTGTATATGGTTAGTATGTATATTAAGCAGGGCAATTGGATAAGGTTTTTAAATTAATAGGATGGATGGATAGTTTATTTTTTTTATGAATTGCCAGAAAGCCTATAAAATACTGTCAAATAATAATTTAAATCAATAGTTCAAGAGATTTGCTCGAGCAAAACGAAACCTACGAAACTGTTCAATGTTATGATATTAGTAATGGTATTAGATTTCAGAAAGATAAAAAAATTGTGCTAAAGATATCCGTGATAAATGTCACGACGCTGTACACAGCGCCCGACGTGTCGCGGGTTCGAGTCGAGACGAGTCTGGATCTCGTTTTGCTTATAACTTGAATATTTGTGAGACCCCCGTAACACAAGGTTCATACACCTAAGTTCGGATCATTTTATAAAGAAAAAAATCAACAAAAAATGTGATGTTTTTAACCCTGTTGTTTAAATTTGTTTATTTTTAATATCAATTCGAATAACAACTCAACTACATTGTATCTACCTTAGTTTAATATTCATCTTATGCATGTTGCATAAGTGTTGTTTACCACGCAGTATTGATTAACATCAGTATGAATGACTCATAGCTCTAAATACTATTAGATGTTTACTTTGTATTATTGTTAAGTTAACTTCCACATCCATACATCACAGAATGCTTTCGAAATTCTGTGCTAGAGCTAAAAGGTTCAAACCGAATCGAAGACTGATTCTAAATTTGACTTTAACCAGGCATCTGCCCACTACACCGTTCCATACCATGACCGTGCTATGATCGTGTCAGGAAAAAAATATAATGCTAACTCTATATTAAAATGCCGACGATGCCGTCGGTAACGGCACGGGCTAGTGGGCATGGTTGCATACTTTTTAAAACAGAGAATATTTTTTTGCCGGACACGTTTATAGTACGGTCATGGTATGGAACGGTGTAGTGGGCAGTCGCCTTTAAAACCATAATTCTGCCACTAATTGAAACTTGAAATTAGAGCAAAATAATTTGGCCGAAAAGGATAAAACTGAAATCTGAAACGTCCAGTACTGCGGTAATGTTATATCAATACCAAGATTATCCTTAGTAATAGGACACGATGTAATACAGCACCATGAGCTCACGCGTGCTTACCACAGAAGTTATCACTTGATATCCAACATACTTTGTACTGAAAATACAACGGACTGCAAGGACGGCCGAGCGGTTGAGGTGACTAAGCCTGAGTTCAACGTGTGGCGGGTTGGATCCCGCGAAGGACAGCATTTGTGTGATACATGAATGCTCATCCTGAGTCTAGGTGTCTCTGTGCATATGACTTGAATTTTTTATGGAACACCCCGCGACACAGGTATTAAATGTGAGTCGATAGAAAAAAAAAACAGCGTAATAATAGCCTGGTGATTCAGTCAAAGTGTGCGCTGTGACAGATCTGTTAATGTGTGCAAAAAAGCATTGCTTTCTAGAGAAGGACTATAGAAGGGAGAAAAGTCGCCCCGGTCTCTCAGTCCTGTAGGGCCTGATATGTCTGCGTGATACTATAATTTTACTAAAAGATTACAAAAAAAAGACACTCATTTTTAACTTGTCAATAAATCTCCTAATAACTCTTTCAATTGATTGTTGAAAATTGAAACAGATAATACATAAGTGCGTCTTAAAGATAAGTGGCGTTGTATTCAGGGGTAAGCGTATCTGCGTATATATGCGCCTCACAAGTGTTCCGTACAGTAATTGAATATTGCTTATTGGGTTCAGAGATGTCACGAGCTAAATGAATTTAAACGTGATCACAAGTGAGGCAATCATGAAGTGTTTGATGTTTATATTATATTTTGTTCAATCATTTCTTTTTTCCTATAGCTTAGGCATATGTGTATATACACGTAATATTATAGTTTGTTGTTACTTGACGTTTTGAAAGAACGTCTTTCGTTGTCTTTTAAGCGCATTGCAATTGAATCCGCCATAACTACAATACCTACAAGCAACAAATCTTATTGAAAATATTTTTTTTTTCTATTGCAGTAGTAAGGTGCTATTTCATACCGATTTTGTAGCAAAACAGAATTAAATGCATTAACTATTAATAACGCACTCTTGAAATCTTAGTGGCAATAAAATACATATATCAATATAATCGTATGTGTAGGCAGTAACATTGACATTGGTTCTTTCTTAATATGCCTTATACGATAAGAAATATCGAAATAATCTAAACTTCAAGATCATTTACATGTTGATATCTTAGGACGCGACACACGCCGATTATGATCGGACAGCTATTTTTAGAATCAAAACAAACATCTGATATTTATGTTAATATGCGCATATTTCAATTCCATACACTATGTGCTAGATGAATTTATAATCTAAGGGGGATTTAGTTATATGATAAAGCATAGCTTATCTGATAAAGAGACGACAGAATATTCTGCCTTTTGTTCTAAAAAATGTCAATCAAGTGCGAATCGGACCACATGGGTACGGACAGACCTATAGCACAGACAAGGAGCCTTAAAAACAGGGGTTTTTCCTTTTGTGTACGCAACACTTAAAATGGTTAACGCATTTTTCAAATTCAAAGAGAAAACTAGTATAACGAATTCAATGCCACAATAATGGGTTACAAAGAAATCGCAAAACGTCTGTAACCGCAAAACAGTCGATATTTCCTTTAAATTGTACAAACAAATTACCACAACAAACCGGTACCGATACCGATGCCGGTGTAAGCCTTTAAAAAGCTTTGCAAAGAGTTCCGTTTACTAATGGCGGCGTTCCTTAATAGGTGGATGTTTAAAACAAAAGACTACACGAGCGAGTCTGTCTCCTTTGAGTTTTCAGCTGATTAAAAAAAAAAGATAACTGATTACTAAAGATTTTAGACAACATTGCTCATCAAAAATAAACGCCACATGTTTAACATCAAAATCAAAGTCTTTATTTTTTTATTATCTTTGCAAATTATAGTTCCACTAGCTTTTCACCCGCGGCTTCGCCCGCGTCGAATTCGGTTATATCGCGTTTCCAAGAGAACTCTTCAAAAGTCCGGGATAAAAACTACCCTTTGTTCTTTCTTAAGGTCAACTTTATCTCTGTACCAAATTTCATTAAAATCAATTCAGTGGTTTAGACGTGAAAGCGTAACAGACAGACATACAGAGTAACTTTCGCATTTATAATATTAGTAGGGATAGTAAAAGTGTTCAACATGACATATAGACTTGTGTCTGTTTTATCTGTTTTAGGTAAAACCTGTGTCAGGGAACCAGTAGCACACATTTTTTTATTCTGTATTCACATCATTCGATATTAACATAAACTTTACAACGAACATGAATATTTACAATTTGGAAGACTTTTATCGCACTTTAAAACATAATGTATTTATACCGCTGGCTAAAAAACCTCAATCCACTAAACTGCGATTCAATTAACTATCTTGATAACTCTTTGTTTTACACCAAGTATTTCCTCGAAACATTCTTCTTTTATGATTTATTTTTTCCTCTATTGTAGTTAGGTACCATGTAATCAATAGATATTGAGCGTGATCCTTATATTTTCCTGAGTATAGGCCAATTATTGTGCGCTGATGCTATCAGACGTGACGTCACTTACCAGTACGCTTTTTACTAGCAAGTGATGTTACTAGCCCCCATGACCATACATTTTAACATTTTAAGTGCTTATTTAATCTTCCTTATTTTTTTAAAACAATGTGGTAATATGAAAACTATTGTAAGTTTTCAACAGTTTTTGGAAATCTGTCTGATGGACAGAATAACATAAATCTACCGTAAAATAGCAATAATAATAATTCACACTGTATAACATAAAGATACGGCGGAAAAACGGCCAGTCGACCGCAAAAGCTATTCTTAGTGCGCGTGACTCGGTCAACATTAAATGCGGTAACTTAACCTAAATCCGATTGGCGTGTCGTCCTAATGATCGATTGCCTTTCGGACCCAACCACCACCTCTCGGTAACAATATTGCAGTTGCGGAAAAGAGATGGCACCATGCCTTGTAGAGCGCTGTCACTCTCACAGCCACATCAGCCTTACTTTAACAGGTCACGGTAGGATCTTAGTTTAGAAGGAACATCGTTCACGCAATCCTAATATTGAGAGAAAATTGCCGTAAGTAAATAAATTACTGATATCTTTATGTGCACAACCCTCTATAGCTGTAAAATATTGGGGAATGTCAAGTTTACTGAGATGATTATTATGAGACAATTATTCTTTTTTAATTATGGCAAATGAATTGACAACAAGTAATTTTAGGTTTTATCTGCGGAATAATTCCTAGTGAGCTGAATTTTTGTATAGACTTTAATTAGAAATTTTGCAAAAAAACTGATTTTCGTGACCTTTTAACCTTTGTAATTTTTTTAGCAGGCACGATATCAATGTCAATTTTTCACAACTTCATGATAACGCCCTAATAAAGGTCTATACAAAAATTCAGCTCACTAGGAATTATTCCCCAGATTGGAGTTTAAAATGTCTAAAATGACTGGACTACATTGTAAGTATAATTTGAGTTAGAGTATGTTAGGACTTATAATGCCTTTTTAACGACTTTTACCTCGCTTTATTTTCTTCAACTGTACGTTTGTAGTATGTATGTTTGTAGCCGAGTCTTCAACTGTATGTATGTTTGTAGCCGAGCCCTTTGAACTTGATTTTGATCCTCTCCGAACGATCAGATTTCATTTTAGTTATTTATTCCGTCATAACAACCTCAAGTCATGAAATGCATCAATGCATCATCATCAATTAGACCCTCACAACAATGGGAGTAATTAAATTTATTTTGCGTATAAAATGCTTTTGGATTTGATCTTAACAATAAATAAAGTAACTTATCCATTTGCTTGTTCTTAAAAATTATATATTGATTATGGCATTCTGGAAACTGTTCTACCATTTTTCTGTTTTGTCCAATATACTCCTTATTAATAATACTTTTTTTATTATCAGAATCATAAAGTCGTTTAGAATTTGATCGAAACATCGGGGTATATCGATATTATTCATTTTAAAAGAACTGGTTAAGAGTTTGTTTTGTCATTTTAATACTTATTAATTTATAAAATTTACAACTCAGCGTGACTTCAAAGGTGGTGCAAATTATTGATGCTTTTATTTTTTTGTTAAAATGCAAATATATACGAAGGTGACACAGGACCCTTTTATTTTACGTCATTCACTTATTTATTATTGTTGATAAATTCTTTAGGATAACAAGCAAATCAAAAGCATGACACACTATAATGAAATTCGTCCTTTATTATTATAGCAATTGGCAACACTTATCGTACCTAATGGATATGACTTACTCCGTAAGAATTTGTTGATCTTAAAAGTAAAACAAGACTTGTTTTTAAGGTACATCAAGGGTGAAAACGGAAACCTATTACTGAGGTTCCACTGACTGTCTGGCTGACACCTGGACCATAATTCTGCTATTTACAATGGCCGATGAATAATTGGCAATTAGTTTAAATTTGAAACTATTCCTACTCTCTTAAGCATTTTGCCAACACAATAGGAAATTGATTTTATTGACCGTGAGTGTTTCACCATTCATCTGCCATTGTAAATAGCAGAATTGGGGCCCAGTCTACCACATATTATTAAATCAAACCGGACAGTTTTTTAAAAGCAATATCTTGTGGTATCGGCAGGCAGTGACAACTGGTCTCAAACGCAACGTATGGAATTTTGGTGTCTGAACTTAACTCCATAAGATTTTGTTTTTCATACGACGTTCTCTATTTAATCAATAATCCAATTTCTTCATCAATTCTTTTATACCAAGACGATATATAGTGGCACAGGTCTCAATACACAAAAATACCAGCTAACTTAGGAAAACACAAGAACCTTGATCACTTTGTGAATGATAACTTCTAACCAGTTGCACAGAATTGTATTAAAGAAACTAATACACCTCAACCTCATATACTGGTTTGGGATACATTAATAAACATTAGGTAACTGGTCTGTCAGCTAAATTGTCAATTATTTATTACTGGACTCAGTTTCTTGTCACTTAAAATGCATACCTACTGAATACTTTCCTCCCTACAGCCTAAAGGCCTCCCTGTAGACCTACCTGTAGACTATGGACATAAAATTTATTATTTTTTTACAATATGCACGCCACGCCATCTAGTCACAAGCTAAGCAAAGCTTGTATATTGAGTACTAAAAAAACTGATAAATGAAACATACATAATACAGTGTGTCGGGGACACAGAACAATTGATCGTGCTCACCACAAAAACATTTGTCCTGGGTGGGAATCGAACCCACAACCTCCGGTATAGCAATCAGGGCCCCTAACCACTAGACAAACAGGCCAGTCAATTCACTTTTAATCCAATCAGTATCTTGCTTTCCGTCACGTCTATACAATATGGTAACATGTCAAAACGGTCAACTTAGCGCGGACAATACAACAGTTATACATGTTTATCGTTTAACCAATAAAAGGCACACACAAACTTTAAATATGGTTGATTTATATAGATATTTTTTGTCACAAGAAAAAAACTCAAGGTTATACAAAGCCGTCACTTATTTGTTGTTAAAAAAATGAGTACCGGTAGTCGTATTATCGAATAGGCACTTTGATAAATCAATGCGACAACTTTATGATATTTCGCTGTCCTTCCATTCTGACGGACATCTATCCGCTCGAAACGGATTAGTGCTTAGCGAAATTTGTAATTTCGGTGTTTACCTGATAAAATCAGTCCTTGTATGTATATCATAAAAGATATACATTTGCAAAACCTTTCCTGCATCGGCTTCGTCACCTCAAATTTACGTTCAACTCTATTTAAGATTCCTTCGCCTTTAAGAATCATGTGTTGAAAAAAAAATGTAAATGTCAAAAGCAAAACCTTTTTAAGTTGGAACGTCACTGATATCTACAATGTTGCAATTGGTAGGGTAATCTATAAATAGATAAGTGCGTCGTGTGTAGGTCACACCATGTTAGCATAGGTCGTTTGTGGTCTGGAGTTAAACTACTGCGTAATAAGTGTTTTGAGACTATTCTCCTACCTCGTTGACAGCTTGAGGTGGACTATAGCTAAGTTACCTTTAGTTAAATTGGAGTAAACAATACAACTGCATAACATTTGCAAAGATCGAATTGAAACAGTTTTAAACCAGGAGTTATTCTTGCAATAGTCGAAATCACAAATGATTTTATTTTTTGTACCTAGTCCTAAAATAGGCACATAACAAATAGATTTAAGAACTAGTGACTAACTAAGTGCGCGATTTGTGGAAGGAGCAACGCACCTCTACTATGTATAGTGCCATCTCGCTCCACAGCGACTTACTTTTTAGACGTCATTATGGGCCCCTATGCCATGTCAATAAATTACTTCATATTTGACACATTTCTTTATTCACATCTCTCCTGTATTGGATGGAATCACAACATTTTTTTTTATCTCCAACGAGGAGAATATTACTCCTGTTTCTGGTTACTATAAATACAACAGAAGAACAGAAACGTATTTATTTAAAAACAAAGAGCATTAAGTACAACCTTTATTTCAATGATCCAATTGATAATATTCTCAAGCAATATGGTGTAACATTTGATTGAAAATCATTGAAATCAAGTTCAATGAAGAAAAAATCAAACTGACCTATCAGATAAATAACATTGACGTTAGTTTAATTTAAATTAGTACAAACAACTATACTTGCGTAGATAACTATAAAAATTTTCGTAAAGGTCATCGGCTTGGAATATTTTTCTAACTGCATATATAACCGCCATTCTTTGGATCTATTTTCGAATGTAGTTCAGATGAGCAATGCAAGACTAAAAATAATCATATGACGTGTGTACCGATTTGTCTCGTTGTACGACAAACATCACCTATTGTACTTTTATTTGTTATTTAGGACATGTTTAGCTGTTATGTCAGATAGGTTTTTGAAAAAATATATTTTTAGACCGTCATGTCGTCAGACGGATTACCATAAAAGATTGATTTGTCAGTGACCTGGGCCCCGACTCTACTATTTACTATGGCCGATGAATTAGTGAAAATTGGATTTAATTTGTTTGAAACTATTCGTATTCTCCTAAGCATTTTGAAACACTTAAAATAAAATACATAAGAACAATATTAAAACAATGCATCAAATTCATCCGCGTCAGGTACCACCGCTGGCTGGGAAGGTTCTCAAAATACTGGTAAATGTATATATACATAATTAAGTAGGTTAATTCGTAAAAATATCAGCTGTATTTTTTACTGTAAAAATAACTAGTTAGACAGAGATGCTGACGATTACCGAAATGAAATTTGCTATGGGAGCGGGTTATACACAATCATCCTGATATAATTTAGCCACATCAATTCACTGAATCTGGATTCAATGTACGTCACTATTCCGCTAAAATGCCGCTATCGATATCCAAGAGCTCCGATTAGCACCTCAAGGGGCTATCGACAAGCTTGAGGTCAAGGGCTTGATGCACGCATTGTGAGAAAGTGCTCTCGGGAGCTCTGACTTGGCCAGGAACTTATTTAAACGAGCCGATAATATACCACTCGGTTTCCCTGTGGACGGATCCCTGAGGCTCTCAGTTCTGAGTTTCTGACTGGTACTTGACCAGGTTTTATTAGCTATAATAAGGAAATCTCCTAGTTCGTTAAATTAAGTACGAAAAAGTAAATGAGCTCTGGTCTTACTTGATGTGCCATTTGTGTTTAAGAACTTATTAATTTCCAATGCAATTGATTTATTTGTTAAAATAATAAGTCGAAGTATATAAGGAACAATAAATCTAAAAATAAAACTGTAATGTTGTCAATAAATACCATAAAAAAACCAGTTATTATTATTACGTTGTAAAATATAAATAAACAAAGGCTAGACGTCTGTTGGAAATAAATATAAAGGTACATAGCACTCTATAATAACAGTTGTCATTATTCATCAATTGTAACACAGCATGACAAAGAAAAGATAAAGAGAAAGTAATTATTTTCTCATATTATATGTATGACCTAAACAAGGTTTACATACGCTAATTACTAGAATAACAGCAAAGTCTCGAGATGTTTTTGATACACCCTTTAACTAATTTATTCCTTGTGTCACAGGGATTTCTCAAACATTCAAGCCACATGCACAAAGCACAAATACTTGTCGTACGCGGGCATCAACCTACGCTCACTCTGAGCACGGTTATAGCGTGATAACTTCTACCTCGCCTATCCGTGCAGTTAAACCTTGATTGGTACCCTGAACAGCGAGACAAGGAAGCGACAGATTTAGTAGATAGAGGGACAAGTTGGATTTCTTCCTAAAGATTTGGAATGAAGTTTCACAGAGTCGAAAACAATAGGAGGCAGGATAAACCACCAGTGACAATAGTCTTATTTCGACACTGGCAGTATAATCTATACCTACTTCTATTCTATCGGCGTTGACACATTTGACGGAAAGAAAGGCCAAGTGGCACAAACATTTGTGCGATCCACAAATTCTTGTTGTCATTTTGGGTGTATTGGTGACTTACCTACCAACTGCGATCCGAAAATTTAAAAAAAGGTAAAAAAAGGACCTTCCACAAAAAACGGGTACCTTAACCCTGATTGTGGATTGTTTAACATGACATTATATCTAGTGATCACGGGCCAGGACTGTGCCATAAACCAACCATAATGAGCAAGAGGATTGTCAACTAAAAAGTATTTGTTTTTACACCACTCCACGTTCTAATCTAGATCCCGGTTTTTCTTCCAACGGTAAGAGAGGAACGTATCGGCGGATGTTTTCTAGATAGTTACTATTGCACAAAAAGGTCAATATTATTAATTAAAATCAATTAGACAATGTACGTAATTTATAGCAAAAGATGATGAAAATCTGTCTGGATTGTATCAATGCAACTGCTGTGTAAACGCAGGCTCATACACTTTAAGTATTAAACAAATACTGCATGTTTCTAATTATATGATAATAATTTGTTATTATCTAGTGTTAAGTCATCAACAAAAGTTCATTATGACGAAGCATCAGATTTGCAACGTTTCTGAATGTAATCGTAAAGCTAAAAATTTAAGTTTACTAAAAACTTGCTGAACACTTATTGCCCTTATGCGGTACTTAGGGTCTACACAGATAGATCGTAACAACATTGTTAAACGAGACTATAAAATGTCTAGGAAAGGAGTTATGATGATAAAATGCGCTTTTGACATTCCGCGCTTATGACAATTTGCGATCGCTCCTCAACCAATGAAAAGGTAGGTACTAAGTGCTTACTTAACAGTTAATTGTTTTACGTAAACTATAACATTGTGAGCGGTCACTAACCCTGCGCCCGCATCTCATTATCTGGTCTCATTACTTATGACTACGACCCATCTGGTACTGATACGCGGTTTAATACAAAAACAAACGCTTCAAGATAAGCTGAAATTCAAATAAGGGCAGTCTTTTATTTAATCCATTTGTGTTAAAGAAACATAAATAAATCGGAGGCGGCCTGGATGAAAAATATTTGACCTTCTTTTGTTTTGGTAAGTTCCTAATTAAAAATCCTGGTGTATTCTTTTGCGTCTAAACTGAGTTTGAAAAAAAAATGGGACAAACAGCACAAAAATAACTAAAGATTTTTGATAGAAATATATCACTCAAATGTGTCTTTGTTAATTTATTGTATTTGGACCCAAAAATATACAGCATGGAGTGTGGAGAGTTCATTTACGTTAACTAAGTAAAGGAAAGAAAATAAATGTTTTGTTTCTGGTAACACACTGATTGATTTCTATGAAAATCATTACCGTTCGTAACTTGGCTGTGTTAATATGTATAACTATGATAACGTGGCAACTTAAAAATAACATCATTTATGTAACATTACCTATATTGCAACATCTCGTAGTTTAATGTTATCAAAGGTTAAGATTACATATTTGACTCTATAAACATTATATACATACAATATCAGTAACAATATGGTAGTTTTGATAGCAGACACGTCGTTTTAACCTCCTCATAATTATCAGCCATTACTGTCCTACTACAGGGCAAAAGAGTCCCTCATTCCATTCCTTCTTGGATTTAGCCGGATATAAGATTGGCGGGTTCTTTTCGTAAAGCCCTCTGCCTAATATGTATTTAGTTTACTGTATAGTAGTTCATTTTAATTTACTTATCAAAACAGAAATTGTCAACCAGGCCGTTTTTTAGGAACTTTAAAAACGTGAAAGAGAACGAAGCATCCATACGAACGAACTTTAGGGGACCTACACAATATTAGTGAGATAAGATAGAACGATTGAGTTAAAATTGTCAAACTACCTAGTCCTAAAAGAACAGAAAAAAAACCTAATTTCGCAGAGAATTACGCTGTTGATACATATCATACATGGTATAAGGTTATAAGAAGACAGAGGCTTACTATATTGGCTGCCACTTGTCTGTCAGTGACACTTATTGACCCAGGCATGTCTGAACAGGCTTCTAAAAAGAGCCATTCAATGAGACAGTCTGTCATTCATAAACATCGCTTATCCTCCGCTTATCAATAAATTATAAACTTTTTACTGATTGAATGAATCGCCTAAATATCCTTCAGACTTTTGTTTTCAATCTCAAATACTCAAATACACATTAATTTACCTCAATATTATCTCTAAAAAAACATAAAATTTATGGTAATATGTATCAATATCAAGTTTAAAAAAAGATAAGAAAGATAAAAGTACCTACAGACGAATTGAGAAGTCGGCTCAATAAAACAAACAAATTCCAATCAAGTGGTTTTAAGCAGGTAGTTGGCAATAACATCTAAAGTAGTATTAACTGTCATGGTTAAAGGCAGTAAACATTTCACTACCTACCTATCTTTCTACTGTATCATAAAGTGGTTATAATCCACTCTTTTAACATGCATTTAATACAGCAATCTCTAGGTACAGCACGTTATGACATCGTAAAACCAGACATTTTGAACATAACACATGCATGACATAATAATAAAATATATTAAACAACGCAAAACAGTACATATCTTAAAAAGTATTGAGTTAAGTATAAATAAAACTCACCTTTGTTATAACACAATAAAAGTCACAATGTTTTTTTGTATGTTGTTTGTAAACAATGAAGGTTGACGATCGCGCGCGCACACTCGCGTTCACTTTTAGGAATGGATTGAGCGTCGAACTTGCTTCGCACCACGCCCGCGCACCGACTGGCCGTGAGTCCAAACTCGTCTAATTATAAAACGCGTAAAGCCTGTTCGTATTTTACCGATAACACTGTTATGCCGGCTCAGTTGTTTACAAACTATTCAGCTTTCCTATCTCTCTCTTACAAATAATGTACGCAAAGGACAAATGATATTTGACGATATATGAACTGTCAGATTGAAGCATGGGAATAATATGTGGATGAGCCATCTATGCAACAAAATCGTGTAAAAATGTAAAAAATAAAATCTAAATACGTAAAAAAATGAGACTTTCGGAGAATGAGAATTTAGTAACAGTTATTAATTATTCGAGGAAAGTTAAGGTCCACTGACACTTTGACGCATGATGCATCTGCGATTCAATAATTAGAAATGAAAAAAAAAACTGTTTCGGAACGTATATTATTATACAAGACGACAAAATCTTTAATTCAATAAAAGACAGAAAAGAAATGACACCGAGTAAGGCTTAATCGAGTTGATTTAATTGTCAAGTCACGAAAAAATAATGTTAAGTTAATAAATACATTTTATTTATTTACCTTAGTCATACAGAAGTGCAAGATATTGTCATTCTAGGCTCAGAATTGCTACGTGACTTCCCGCATGCTCACGATTACTCTAAAACATTTCGGATCGAGAACGCCACACAAAACACGTCATGTCTTTATGATAAATATATCATGGAATAAGATGTGAATGGGGTCAGGTGGTTTATTAAAAAAAATATATATGCATATCGCTCTTTCAATACAGGTTGACTGACCGGATAGCCTACCACGAGATACGAGATGCAACATAGAGCACCTGAGAATAAAAAAAACAACGCCCAAATTTGGGCGTTGTACGAAATTTAAGATTCCAATAAAGAAGTAAATAAAATATAGATTTTATATGGTTCATAGCAATGATTTCTGAATCAGTAGTGATCACGCATCACCACTGCCCTTTCGCTGCCTACCTTTCGATGCCTACCAAAGAAGCCAGAGAAATTATAAAGTATAAGGGGGTGTCTCGCTTTCGCAACTGTAACAGGAGTAATTCGTACAGCTTTAATTAGCTGAAAAACGTACGAGTACCACTATATTGAGCTAGCTGACCTTTTCTGCCAATGAATATCTGAGACAATGGTTGGCGCCTAGCTGGGTACGCATTCATCACTTGAAGTCCCTTCTATAAAATCGGTTATCCAAAAAAACACAATTAGGTACTAATCTTACCAATAGTAACTCGACAAATACATGTCAGTCAGTTTAACTGTAGATTGATCAAGCGCCTGCCACCGAGGTTTTATCACAATGGCTGTGAAGTGAAAAATTGCTGTTGCTTCACAAGCTTTACCGGTTGATTATTTTTTCTTTTTTTAAACTCCTTGTTGGCTAACTATTTTTGATGCAATAGGAAGACCGTTGATAACGACAATTAAGTCGGTTTAGTCTTTTAGGCAGGATGTTAAGTAACTTAATTGTTACAGATACCCAATAACCAGGCAGCACATGCAGGTGGTTTTTTAAGAATTATCTTTGACAAAACATGGCGACAAATACCCTATAGAAATATAATATCCTAAAAGTCTGTTTGTGATGAATTCGCGTGGTGATCTACTTGTGTCCTATCTGTCCTTAAAGGAAGTGGTAATTTTTCAGCAGTGAGATAGTTACAGGCTTGTAGACCTTTTTACAAGACGATCGTTAATATCAATGCAAAAATGAATAATCGTACATAATTTACAGAGCGTCAATTCTTAAAGTAAATTTTAATGGCTCAAAATAATATCTGGATATATAATACTGGATAAATGCCTTTATCGCATGTAGGAATATTTGAAGGTAGAGAATTTGACCTCGTGCTATTTAAAAAGCATCATTTATTTTATGTTATCACAGAAAAGGGCAGTTTATAAACATATCCCTCGCTTACATTTTTTGTAGAAACCCTAATAGCGGCAAATATATTGAAGCTTCTTTGGTAGAATTTGAGTCGCTATACCACAAATACAGATAGGGCATCGAAGAAGTATAATTACCTTTGCCAAAATAAAAAAAAAACGGCATGACGATTAACTGTCATATTGATTTAGTGGCAATGAGTTATGAATGATGAGTATGACTGTATTTATCAATCAAGTGTTTAGAAAAATGTTGAAACAATGCCTTCGTGGAAGGATCTGACTGAATCACATGCTATTTAGTTTGATTTCAATTTAGGGAGCTTGATTAAGCAGAATGCCTTTAGCTATAGTTACAAGGTAAGAGGAACAGATGTGTATGCAGCATATATGCCGGTACCTTATCTAAAGAAACCACAGTCTTGTAGAAAAAAAAACGCTTCCGACTTTGCGTCTGAACGTAGCGGTTGTGGGAAATAGACATCGCTCTACGCCTTGTACTTACAATGTGACGCTTCCACAAAAGCATTGTTATATACTTTTACCCTCTACCTATGTACCTGTTGGTAGCCCCTGGTTAACGTCGAGCTGAAATTATGGATTCATATTTTATTTGATTTTAGCGATACACAAAACAACCATGGCTTACTGTTGACGCTTAACGTACTTGGAGTGATCGCGTGTATAGCCACGATGATAATACTCACGTTGACAGCCTTAGGTAAGTGTACTTAAAATACTTGATACATTGCTAAGTACTTACGTCTTAACCTTAGTTCAAACTTACGGTAAAAAGCAAAGGCTACCCCTTTATCAGAGAGAGTTGAGTCGAAATGCACGTCATTTGTTCCAATTAGGCCCAAAAGTGGCACTATTGTTAAGTTGAATATTAATGCATAAAATCAGTCTGGCTGTGCTTCGATCTGAACTGGGAACTGGGCCATAATACAAAATTAAAAATGAAATGTAGGTACCTATAGTAGAAATTAAGACTTGAATGACGATAAGACGTGAATGCACATTATCATTTCTTTTTATTTACTTAGGACTGTTTAGTTGCCCAAATATATAAATAAAACAAAAATCCAGAAAAATCGCCTGCTTGCAATGTAAGAAATATTCATAAAACTTTTTAAAACAAGCCTTTTAACTAATTTAGCTTTTTTCACTAATTTACATGACAATATAAAAGCCCAGACTGAGATTGTTATGTTTCGTATCGGACCTCCTTTACTTAACCGAAAAAGCTGCTGATAATTTGGGGATTCTAGGAATATACCAACTGAACACGGGCGCTACAATCGGGCAATCGTTCAACGCCACGCAACGCAATATACATTTTCAAATAAAATAATATTTGAAAATGTATATTAATAAACCGGAATTAAATCTAAATGCGATGAAAAAACAAGTAAAACATGCTTGTTGCTCTTTTTCAGGTATGATATTTGAGGAGCCCGATGCAAACCCAGTGATAGTGAAACACATCACATTGTTTAATAGGAAAGCTGCAAAAAATGCTATAATGAGGGCTAACAGTGAATATTACTACACATTGGAAGACCCTTACTTAGCTTATTTAAGTATTATAGAAATGTTTTCACTTTCAGACTTTTAATAAAATATTTTTGGCAGATAAGGTTTTTTATTAAATGACTAGCTGTTGCCCGCGACTTCGTCCACGTGGGTAGAAGATATAAGTTATGATTAATGCCTGCCCTGCTTTTTTTACATTTTCCATTGTATCTTCGCTCCTATTAGTCGCAGCGTGATGGTTTATAGCCTAAAGCCTTCCTCGATGAATGGTCTATTCAACACAAAAAGAATTTCTCAATTTGGACCAGTATTTCCTGAGATAAGCGCGTTCAAACAAACAAACTCTTCACCTTTATATACATATAAAGGAAAACAAACCGCGCATTGAGAGTCACTATTTCTGTAATCTAAAGTTTCTTAAGCGGATGTTTAATTTTATTAAAAAGAAATCTAGTTTCATTTTGGATGCGATGTAACATTGTTTGGGACCTCTGAAATTCAACCTTGGCGCTCGACTACAAAAATGGTGGAATATTAATTGACAGATTTAGAATCTACTTGTTGAAATCTAATTTAAAGAAAAGTACCTATATAGCAAATACATTGGCGCCTGCCCAGATGATAAACGCACTGGACAATGATAGAATTTCATTACACAAACCTGATTAATAAACTGATAACATTAATCAATATTCGGGGCTTATTTGAGCCTTTTGGCAGTCATTGAAGTGCCCTATAAAGTTTAGCTTGGTTTTATATCCATACTTTTCAATGATGATTTTCTTTTGGAATTTTGTATTTTTGGTGGCAGTTGGAGAAAAAGGTAATTTGTGAAATTTATTAATAACTTGTAATGTCCAAAATTATTGTTAAAACTTGCTGCATTTAAGTACCAATTTCCACATAATTACCGTTTTTAATTTACGTAGCTTTGTAATTCAATTGCAGTGCTGCCTCCTAGCCAAGAGATATTTCCAAAACTGCGAATGTCTGATGGCAATCTAAGGTCACGTGCTTTAAGGAAACTAAATGTCTTTTGAGCGTTTTTTTATTAACGCTAGGGACTGTGAATGTAATTCGATTACAGGGGCCGATAGTAGTGACATACTTATTGTATTTTCTCTCCCACAGACGCCGACCCTGATGTTCCTAGCATGTTTAGCACTCCTGTACTATTTGAAAAATCAGGAGCTGACGATCTGGACATTTCAAGAAACATATTCAACGCATCTATAATGACTATCGTCATTTGCTTCATAATAATAATGACATTTACTTTCATTGTTAAAATACAGTGATGACGCATATCTAATAAATAAAACAAAACATATTTATTGTAACTTTATTAACTTCAAAAAAAGATAATACAATGTTTGCAATAATAACGCCGGCCGTGCTATTACTATCTACAGATTAAAACTTCAACATTGTTATTCATTCAATCGTAACTCTTATTCTAATAAGGCTACCCTTAAATTCTATCACTTGCACTCTCAAGTATGGGCCAATATGTATGCAGTTGTTTTTATTATTGCTTGCATATTTTAGTAATGCACGATATAAATTAACTCGATATAATTATTATTATTGATTTGAATCTAGTGGATTACATAATATTATGCAGTTATATAAATTCGCCAGCATTCTTATAAAATCAACTAGTTCATTACAGTTCATACAATATATTTATTGATGCTTCTAATCTATGCTTTACCTAAAATTATATTTATACACCCATGGAAAAATCCATATAAAAATTATTGTTTTGCAACACCCAAACAACCCAAGAAGAACTAAAATACTTTAAAGTATGTTCTTAATAGAAGCAAAACCCATTTCATTTCAAATAAATATTAGATGAGACCCGCTATAACTTATAACCTAACGTTTATATTTACGCAATATTCAAAACATAATGATGTATAAAATATGTACAAAATATAATAGTTATGAAACATCAAAACGACTAAAACAACCGAAAATAACAACACACGGCACGTCTAAATCAAGCAATAAGTAAAAATGCGACATTTCAATAATATTTCGATCATTAATATAAGCAAACTTGTGAATAAACATTTTACAATAAGTGTATACCTTATGATATGCTAATGATATGATAAAAAATCTACACTGGGTCCAGCCAGCCACCAGAACATTATTTATAAATAATTATGTATAATTACTAATATGCAATTCAATAATAATTCTTACCTATATCACTACCAGTATTTCGTTAAGGCATAACAGAATATTATATTGTCAGATCTATCAGGAAGCATGTTATCTTAATTAGTAATTGATGGCGTTTATTGACATTACGTGTTTTTGTAAGCTTCGTTCCTTAGGTCCTGGTGTACGCGAACGATGAGTAGCACAAGTAAACTTGTCTGTCGCTCACCTACACCATTCGTTATTTGTATAACTAACTACTTACTATAGAGAGACAAAGTTCAAATTATATTTTAAGTAAAATCTTCAATAAATAGGGTATTTGTTTGAAAAATCTAATTAGTCCATCAGATAAATTTCTATGAAATATTCCATACGTTTATACAATCATTAAACACTTAGGGCTAATAACGTCAGTTTTCGGTTAAAATTGTACTGATAAGTGAAATAACACAAGATATCAACTTATTTTATTTAAAAACTAGCTGTTGCCCGCGACTCCGTCCCCGTGGGCTTCAGTTTACAGCGCGTGGTAGTTCATGTTTGTTAATTTCATGATTGGATTTTGACGTGACCGTCGGTAAAACAGTGCACCGGTATTACAGCACTCAAGAGTTGGGAGCTTCGTAGCTGAACCGCTAGATGGCGTTGAAACAATTTTTGATTTTTTCGTTATTTTTTATTTCTTAATAAAAAGTATCCTATGTTACTTCTAATACCTCCAAGAATGTCTGATAAATTAATTAGACTCTTTAGTCAAATACCCAATTGCAATCCACGCCCACTGTTGACAGTTTCGGCAAAATAGGCGTGTATAGCAAATATTAAAGGCTATAGCTTAAATTCTAATAATAAATTAATTTCCATATATTTCGAGAAAAAATGAAACTTTTTATGATATACAAATACATAATAATTATGTAGTTCGATGTTATCGACGTAAGTTACAAAGAAAAAAATAAATAAAAGATTTCACGTAACTGAATACATTCAACATTATTGATTTAATCAAATATCTTTATCCTAATTGTTACTACCTTATAATCAAGTGCACTTAATGAGTTCTCACTACGTTAATAGTTCCATTCGTTTGATAATTGTTAGCGTACTTATACCTACAGGAATACTAAGTGTCCCATGTAAAATGGTCCACAATTACTGCATATTGTATACAGTCCGATGTGCGTAAAATTTTCATTATTTGTAAGCAAAAAGCAACTTTAAACTTTTTTGTTTTTGTTATGATGCATGCCAGTGTAATGTAGCCCATAATGAACATTATAAAATACTAGTATCCGACTCTACATGGGTCACATAGTACATCGCAAATGACGTATACGCTTGTAGGCATCTATGTGTCCATACGACATCTGAGCACGATAATTTGACTTTTGGATTTGTATCACTTTATGCAAAGCATAACAATATCAGTTTCCTCTATCCAAAATATTGTCTAAAAGCAAACGACTAAGTCTATGATATTCCATATATTATTATCTCAGTTATAAATGTATCTATACTATATTGTAATTGTTGTAAGTCTGCAATCGTAACTTACGTATAATTTGAAAAGTTGAGGAACTTGACGGCTTCCTGATGCATAAAGGATCGTTAATATCGTGGATCGCATTTCTATCTCATGGACGGAGATTACGTTCACTTTCTAAAACTTGTCTCGTATTGTTTACGCTACAATATGTTAGGTAAACGGAACGGGTATCGCACACGCGCGATATACGCTTAACATAATTATGTATTTCATAAATTGGTGTCTGTAATGGTGTATTGACTCGTCACCAAATATAGCAACGTTATATTTTATCACAATAGGCTTACCGCCAAATAGCCTCATCGTCTACTCACTCATCTAATTTTCAATATTGTTTAGTTTACAGTGTCTATGTAGCCATCAGCCAACTTTTTTAACAGTACACAGCATGATCTTACGGTTCATTATTATTAGTTAAGTAGGGTTGCATTTCCTATTTCATATAATCTCTTGCGAACTATTATTAGCTACAACTGGTATTGGACGATTCTACCCTGAGTATTATCAAATTCAAACTAATATCTATAATTGGTTACAAAATTATAAATCCATTGCAAAAGTAGTAGTATTACTACTAGCAACCCTACACGTGACG